>NC_133754.1:77028524-77343385 GCF_036562045.2 Rhinolophus sinicus | reverse complement strand
AACTTGAAACACCTCATCTTTGTCTTAAGTTCTCCAATTGCTAAATCATAAGAGGCATGAAGTATAAGTAATTGGATATGTGTTAGCACAATTCCAAGAGACTAGAAGATTGAAATAAAAAATTTAGAGAAAAAAAATGCAAAGGCAAGCAGATGAGGAAAAGTAATACCATAGGCAGGACAGAAATTCCTGAATAATTTTTTATATTTATTTTTTTAAATTAAGGTATAATTGACATATAACATTATATTAGCTTCAGATGTACAACATAGTGATTCTATATTTGTATATACTGTGAAATGACCAACACAGAAAGTCTAGTTAATAGCCGTCATCAGTTACAACTTTTTTTCCTGTTATGAGGACTATTAAGATCTACTCTCTTAGCAACTTTCAAATACGCAATACAGTATCGTTAACTACAGTCACCAGGCTACACCTTACATCCCCAGGATCTATTTATAATTGGAAGTTTGTGCCTTTGGACTCTCTTTACCTAAATAATTTAGAAATGTCTTTTTTGTTTCTTTTGCTTTGCCCAACTTTTTGTTTTGGAAAACTTTAATCTTACAGAGAAACTGAAATAGAACAATGAACACTCATGGACATGTATCTTACCTACTAAATACCTTTCACTCCATCTACTTTCTCTTTCTTTCTCTCCACTCCGGAACCAACCCTCCTCCCACAATGTGTGTGACTCCTTGGTTTTTGTCGAACCATTTGAACGTAAATTGCAGACATCATAAAATTTCCTTAAATATTTATGAGAAAAATATCCTAACAATAATATAACCACAACACCATTATCACACCAAAGAAATTCAACACTGATACAAAAGTATGATCTAATTCACAATCCATATTAAAAGTTCCCCACGCATATCTGAAGTGTCCTTTAATAAACCATCTCCTCAAACCACAAATCCATAACCACCAAGGATCATGGATTCTATGTTGTTGTCAAATCTCTTTATTCTGCTTTAATTTAGAACAGTCTTCAGTCCTCGCTGTGCCTTTTAAATGTCCTTTATGACCAAAAAACCTTTAGGCCAGCTTTCTTTTATCATGTCCCCAGATCAGGACTGCTTGTTTCCTCTGTTTGGATTCAGATTAAATGATTTCGGTAAGGATAGTACATAGGGGATGCGGTATATTCTCAGAGCAACGTATAAGGAGGCATGTATGAATTGTCACTGGTGACACCTTGTTTGATTACTTGGTAAAGGTGATATTCTCCTGATTTCTTCAATGTAAAGGTATCTTTTTTTATTTTCTAATTAAGAAGTAATCTGTGGGGTGATACTACAAACCTGTGTGTATCTTGTTTCTCAATAACTTTTCACTCATAGGTTCTAGCATCCATTAACGATCCTAGTCTGAAACAATCATTACATTGGTGGTTGCAAAATGACGATTTTTGTGATAAAACTATGGAATGACTCATGAATCAGCATCTGATACTTGAATAGGGCTATGCTATAATGTTTTTAGTATTTGTGCTGCTTTTAAAAATATATTTATTTTAAAACAAGAGCAATATGATTTAAACTTTTTTTTACCCCAAATTGTTACTCAATCCACCTTTATTTTCTGAGGACTCATTTTTTATTTCCATCCCCTCACCCTCAATCTCACCCCACTACCAACATAAGGGAAAGCTTAGAAATCATGTCAAATAAACTTAGGGATCTGTTGCTATACCTATATAATTTCATCAGCTGTATAATGGTTGTCATCGATTTATGCTCATACTTTAAATAGAGAGATAACTGAAAAGTAATAGAAGTTACTGACTTTATGGAATCGCTGTCCTTCCTCAAGGTGCATGTAGAAACAACTGCCACAATCCTCACACTGTGCTAGGTACCAAAGCGACAGAGACAGGACTATCCCTGTCTCCCAGGAAGACAAACATTCACATAAATCACTAACCTGTAGGATGACTAAAAGTTCAACCGTGACAGAACAAAGTATGAAGAAATGGGGCATGGTCAATTCTGCTTTGTAGTTAGGGGAGAGATAGGAGACATGACCCACATATGTCACACAGGAGGCTTGAGTTAGGTATTAAAGGAGAAGGAGGACGGATGATGGATGAGAGGTGAGGGGAAGAGGAAATGACGGGTCCCAAGGCTGAGTATTAGAAAACATGCAGGGAAATACTTAACAAGCCATTATGTCTGATGGATGGCAGTGGCTGGGAAAGTTTAGAGAGGCAGTTTGAACCAAAAAAAGGGCTTGAATGTTAAGCTAAGGAATTTAATCCTCATTCTGCAGACAAGAGAAACATGGAGAAACCTTTATAAATAACGGAGTAGGATTGCAAATTATGTGTTTCAGACAGCTGACTGGTAGTCTGTGGGAGGGACATAAGTGTAAGTGGGAAGCTGAAGAACGAACTGAAAGGGGAGAATCATTTAGGAGGCTGCTAAACCAGGCTGCGGGGTGTGACTAGGACACAGCCACGACGGTAGCCCAGGTCCTCCAACTCTCAACACACCATCTCTGAATCTCACGTTTTCATTCCCCCCAAATCCATGAGTCACAACAGTATCCACCCTATAAGACACACACACGTCCTACAGCAGCCCGCACATGTGCTCCATAAATAACTGCTGTTGTGAACCAGACATTTAGGAAAGTATAGGGGAAGCTCCATCCCCCATTTGCTAAGGGCAGGGGGCAGTGGTTGGGGAAGTCTGGGGAGGCAGAGAGATTCAAACAGAAGGAAGGGCCCAGGACTTAACTCCATTCTTAACTTTGGCCACTAAGTCTCTCTGCCGTTACATACATGGAGATGGTGTGAGGACGGCTGAGCTTGAAAGGGAATTGAGAAGAGCTGAGCGGAGAGGAGAGCATCTAAAGGAGGTAACTAAAAGAATTTATTTCCTGTCATAGTCTGTAATAATCATGTATCAGGATCATTTCTCACATAATTTATTTGAAACGGTGACGTTAATAACCATCAATCTTTTACAAAAAACTTTCCTATGCCACTATTACTTGTAATCATTTGGATAAATGGTTTACATTATGTATTTACGAAATAAAATACTGGTACTGTTTCATGATGAAAACAGTTATGAGCAACCTCCATTTTAGAGAAAAACTGACAGTTTTTCTGATGATAGTCAGAAAAACTGACAGTTCACATATGTAAAAAATATTAACATATATTAGTAATACAGAATTAAGAAAAATCAACTTTCCTTGACTATATCACAGGGTAGTAAAAAGAATACTAGACTTGGAATAGAGATCTGGATTTTAATCATAATATTTATCAATATCTGCTGTAGGAGCTTGGGCAGTTATGACTGAGAGAAGTTTATGTTTAAGAATAGAAGGTAAAAACCATGTAATTCATAAGGTTTTTTCACTTCTAACATTTTATAATTCTGGTAAGATAAAACAATTTTATCATAGTTTTTAAAAGTTTCTGAATTATATTTTCAAAATTTAAAAATAGTTGATGTCATGGTGATGTATTTCATTTAAATGCTTCAGAAAATCCAAAGACATAATAAAGTCAAGCCACTAGATTTAAAAAAGAAAATCAGCATTTTTAGCAACCTTGAGACTTTTCTAGCAAAGTAGTACCATGTCTTACCCTGTACTGAAATGAAACTGGACTTAATTCCCGGAAACTTTCATCTCCTTCATATATGGAACGTAATGCTTCCAGTTCCATCTGAAAGAAATAAATCAAATAAGTTTTGTTTAGTGGTATAAATGGATTATCAACAGTCTTTAGTTTTCGATTCAGGCCCAGTCAACCAGTTAAAACTTTATTAGCTTATATGGCTTTAGATGTTTATAATATACGTGGATATACCAACAAATCACAATAATACTAATACCTACTTCAAAACTGTGCCAGGCACTGCTTAGCATTTTACAGTGTATTATCTCACTTAATTCTCACATCAATCCTGTGAAGATCTTATAATTTTCTCCTTCTTACCAGAGTAAAATAAGATTAGGTTTAAAGCAACTCTAGCGCATATGCCCTTTATCATTGTTAAAAAGTAGCCTGCGTACAAAAAGAGCATGAAAGACTATCACTTATATATATGATTTATATTTGTAATTCTTCCCATAGAATGATACAAAACTTGAAAAAACACTTAAGGGCAATAAAAAGAACTTGGAAACGATAGAAAAAGGTTGACAAAGATCTACCCAGGATGGGAAAAATGACTGCAAGAGAAAATGCAAGTAATAATCCTTATCTGGAAATATTACTTAGAACATTGTGGGCTTACAAATGAGAAGACTCAATCATTGTGATTACTGATGAATACTTGAGAAGAGAAGCAAAGAAAGACTACATTTGGGTACATATTTCAGTTTCCAAAAAAATGCATGAAATGAATTCTACAAACTAAAGACAAGTGGATTTGATCTATGTGGACAAAATTTTCGAATAGATTATTAAAGAAATAGTTTGTGAAGACCTGGGAGAGAAAGTAGTTCCTAAGACCTAGTAAGCATATGAAAAACGAGATATATGTAATGTAAACAACCGATCTTAAGAGAGAGTAACTTGATTGGACATTAGGGAAAGGTACAAAACAGTCTACCTGGATTCCAGCAAGACTTTACAGGTTTCTGTTGCGACTTTTAGAGAAAAACAAAAACAGGAATTCAAACTGGATTCAAGAATAACTGAGAAAATAAGATCGGAACAAACTTACTCAAAATATAATGCTATTCCTTCTGTCCTTACTCCTTTCCCATATTTTAATTAATGACCTGGACAGGAACAAAAGTTGAAGGCAGACTTGCTAAGTCTGTAGATGACAATTTGATAGGATAGTGAATCATGCTGGTGGCAGGACAAGAATTCAAAAGGTCCTTGAAAAACAGTCTAACAAGATGAAACTTTACAGGGTCAGGAGGAGAACTTGTCCTTAGATACCTAAACATACAAGCAGAGGGTGAAAGACACTGCTTTGCATAAAGCACTTAAATGGTTTTACTTGACAGTAAATCTAACTGCAGAGAACTGTAATGCCACAATTTTAAAACAGGACATAAATAAACTTATAGTTTGTCCAGAGACACATGATTTCAGAAGAATTTAAAACAATGGACATGGAGAAAAGCTAAAAGGAACCAGTTAGTATAAAAGTAGTTTGAAAAATTGGGCAGAAAACCTGTCTTCAAAGATCTGAAAATCAGTCATGTGTGACAATGGAATTTTCTTTGTAAAACAGAGACCCCTGCGCCCCACCACAGGCATTTTGGTTGAGTACGGTAGATGTGAGGTAGTGTGCAGGCATCTCTAACAACCACCCTAATGATTCTAAGGCAGTGGTCCATGGGCCAAACTTTGAGAAACATTACACTACATGCTCCATGCTTCTCAGTAAGAACTGTTCATGTCTTGGCTTAGAAACTCACCTGGCAAGAATACTTTAGAAGGGATACAGATAACTCTCTTGTTGGATTTGGCTCCTTTAAAGGTAACTTCCAATCCAGAGATTCTATTACATCTATAATGTAAAATATTTCAAGCAATATATTCTAAACGAACAGTGAACTACTACTTATCTCGGAGACTCAGATTCTAGCCCTGAATCTACCACTGTGCAGCCCTGAGGAAACTGCTTTACCTTTATACTCTTCCCTTTATGGGTACACATTACAAAATTAGAAGGCTCACCTAGAGATAACAGGTAGCATCCCCTCCAACTTTGGTACATGTATGCTCAAAATAGATTTCGTACCCACCGGACAACTATCACGTGGATAAATGATTCCACCAAACAATATGGCCAGAAATCAGAGACACTAGTGTCATAATGCTCCTCCATCAGAAATTCAATTAACTTCCTCCCTACAAGCCAAGAAGTTTTAAAATGTAAAGGTGATCAGATTCCAACCAGCATAACTCAGTTCACAAGTGCTGCACAACACACGGGATTTAAGGCGAGCCAAGTGCACCGGGTTGCGGACCAAGGACACTCATTCTTGTTATTAAGGGGACCTGGGGAGACCTCGAAGTCTACAAAATTTAAAACTGCGGGGCGAGGGCGGGGCAGAGGCGGGCGAATGCCTGGCCTATGCTTGCACTGCACCGGTCAACTTGGGGCACCCCAGCCAGGCTGTCTGCTGTAGGGGTAGGGACAAGGGCACGTGCGGGGCTGCCCGTCAGTCGCCCTCCCTCGGGGTTGGGCACCGCGCCTGGGCGGGGGCAGGGGCGTCCAGTGCCGGGGACTCACCTCCTGGTCCTCGTTGGCACCCATCGAGCCGGTCGCAGGGCGCCTCCTGCACGATCTGCGTTCGCGACTACTGAGAGAAAGCGCGAGCAGTGACCCCGAGGCCGGGCGTCTCGTCCCGCACTCTCAGCTGCTGGAGGCACACCCTTTGCACCGCAGACAAGAGTCACGCGTACCTCCGACCCTTCCGCAACGCAAAGCTGCGGATCCGGGGGTAAGAGCTCGGAGCCGGGGGTCGCAGCAGGCGGGGCGCGTAAGCCTCTGGGACGAGAAAACGGGGCGGTAACGACAAAGGCTCCGCCTCCTCATTCTTCTCCCTTCTTCTATTGGCTCCTTGTCTCTCCACCCCCAACTCCTGCTCCTCTAGGAAATGGAGCGTCTTCCTCACGTTTTGTGGAGTAGCGTAAAGTTCCGGGAGAGCGATTGGTGTAGAGCTCTGTCACTCAAGCCCAGAAATTACTTCCTGTGCCTACGCAGGTGGATACTGGGAAATCTGGCTTGCTGGAACGGGCTTTGAGGTGGTGTCGGTAGGGACTGGGTAAGACTGCTTCCCCTCTGCCTCCGGTGGCTGAGGGCGACCGGCCACAACTGCAGCGGGCCCGGGGCGTGCGGCCTGGGTGAGTCTGGGTCGGGAGACCTGCAGGACCAGGCGAGACCGCTGAGGGAAAGAGCTACTAGCTCTTAACAATGCTGATTTGGGGGGCCTGCGTTTCCTGAGGCGTCTGCGGGTGCAATTTTGGCATTTCTTTTTTAGCCCCTAAAGAAAAAACGTACCTATTTCTAGGGACTCCAGCTTTAAGGGTAAAAGGGGAGGAGAGGAGGAACGTAGGGCTACAGCGTTATTTTCTCCGCCTTTCATTGTAGCTACTAGGACAGAATTCTGCGCCCCTGGGACGGTGGCCCTTTTTAAGTCGGTTGTTGCTTCACATCATCATCAGCTTTTTTTTTTTTCCCCCCCATCATCCAGGCCCCAAACTGTCGTTCCCATTTGGACCGTTTTGTAGTTGAACTTATTTGAATCTTCTTACTAGCCTTAGATCCTATACACCGAACTTCCGTTCATTAAAAAATAGTGACCACATAATTTTTTATCTCCCACTTTGATTGGTCAGCTTTCTTTGCTGTATATCATCCTTTCCAAGACCCTTATTATTATCTTCCATGCCAGCTTCCAGATTACTTCCCTTACACTACACCTTCCATGTCATAATTTGGTTAGTTGGTTCATTGGCTTCTTCCAGGAGAAGAAATTTCTTCTACAGGCTGCCATCGAGATCCATAGTCTCTGTACCTGTCCCTTGCCATTCCCATCCCCTTTGCTGCAGAATAAGCACAAACATTTCTCGTGCCAAAGCTTTTAAGGTAGAATGTGGGAAGAATTTCTGGTTCAGTTTCATAAGGTAATTGTTTTGGAACGGAATTACAATACTTTAGAGCTGTGCTGTCCAATATGGTAGCCAGTAACCATATGTGGCTATTGAGCATTTGAAATAGGGTAACCTGCACTGAAATGTGCTGGGAGTGTACAATACACACCAGATTTTGAAAACTTAGTACAAAAGTAAAATATCTTTTTAATAACTTTTATATTAATGTTGACATGACAATATTTTGGATATATTGGTTAAATAGAATATTATTAAAACTAATTCCACCTGTTTCTATTTTTTTAGTGTGACTGCTAGAAAATGCACATAGGATACAGCAGGGTGTGCATACATATCACCTCATTCACGTGGATTCAACGTAGTACCTGGTGCATGGCAAATTCAAGTTTTACTTTTTTGGAATTTTCTGGAATTTTTTGTTTTTTTCCAATAGTATTTTCAATCTGCAGTTGGTTGACTCTGCAGATATGAAGCCCTCAGATACGGAGGGCCGATTCTATTTAGATAATTAGCATATTATTTAAAAAATATCCCAGGAATTCAGAAATTTGATGTTAGCAATTACAGAGAAGTTAGAGACTTTGTACTTTATTGTATATCTAAGTCAGTAATTATTTTTCTTTATAGCTGAAGTAGGTCAGGAGACCTATTTTAATTTGATCATGCTTTCTTGGTCTGCTCATCCCAAAGTTCTGTGCGCATTTTGAGATGTTAATGAAAATACTGATTTGTCTTAAAGTTGACTGCAGCCTTTGTAATGTGAAAGATTTTTTTATAAATGCAATAACAATAAATTTCAGTAGGTCAAATTAGGAATTAGTTTTCCTTTTTCATCTTTTGTATTAGCTTGATAGTTTGCAGACACTTCAAAATCTTTTTACCATTTTGTAATTTTTCTAAATGGTGGAGGTTCATATATTAGGTATGGATATGGACTTTAAAGAATTTAGTTATGAATGTATTAACATTTATATTTCAGGTTTTTCTTAACGCGTTGAACATGAGCCCAACACAGTGGGACTTCCCTGTGGAATTATGTTGTCGGCCTATGGCTTTTGTTACTCTTACTGGCCTGGATGTGGTTTATAATGCTGTCCATCGAGCTGTCTGGGATGCTTTCTGTGCCAATCGGAGGGCTGATCGGGTACCAATTTCTTTCAAGGTGCTTCCAGGTGACCACGAGTATCCCAAATGTAGACCCAAGGTAATGAATGGCATTCTGATTGCATGGGTGCTCTCCATCTCTCCCTATATATGTGTGTATACCATGTTTCCCCCAAAATAAGACCTAATGCGTCTTTTGGAGCAAAAATTAATATAAGACCCGGTATAATATAATACCGGTCTTATTTTACTATAAGACTGGGTCTTATATAATATGACATGATATGATATGATATAATATAATGTAATATAATATAACATAGGACTGGGTCTTAATTTTTGCTCCAAAAGACACATTAGAGCTGATTGTTCAGCTAGGTCTTGTATTTGGGGGAACATGGTATCTTTTTTGTTCCTATTGCTTATGCTGGAAAACCCCCGAGTTTATTAAGGAATGGTTACAGTTATGCATAAAGAAAACCCAGGGCTTTTTCATGTATGTAATATACTATAGGTGTGTTTTAAAGATAGTTATTTTTTTCAATTCCAGAGGAATAATTACTTTATAATCATTAAACCTTTTATCCTATGAGCCTAGGTTTTCCTTTTTTCATTTGTTTAAAAAAAACCCAATGTCTCCATGAAGGCCTCTTAAAAGGAAGGTCTCACATTCCCCATTTATCATTGCCAGTATCATTACAGAATCCATGGACTTTACAGTTTGGTTCAATTTCACACACATTGTTTTGAGCGTTTGTTTTGTGTTAGATACCTGGAACTATGCAATAGGCTGGTGATAGAAATTTAAATAAGACATGTTTTCTGTCCTTAGGGAGTTCTACATAAACTAAAACAGTTTATTCAGTGTGGAATGAGGAAAGGTGTTAGGTTCAAAACTGTCATTTAAGGTGAGCATCATAATAGAGACTAATTTACCTAGAAAAATAATATTTATAATGATAGTATTAATAGTAGCTAATACATATATAGCGCTTATTATGTCAGTTTTTAAAGGAAGTTATGTACACTTAATTGATTTTTTTATTTATCATATTTGTATGAGTTTCATCTGACAGTAAACTAACAAAGCACATTGATCAAAATAACTGCGCCCTCACCGCCCCCACCTTTTTTCTTTTTTTCCCCTAGAGTAGAGTTTCTAACAGGTTGGCCTCTAGACCAAGTGTGTCATCATCATCTGGAGTGTTTATTAAAAATGTAAATGCCAGGTCTCCTTAGTTAAACTCTGCAAGGGTAGTACTTTGTTACCTGCTGATTCTTTTCATGTGTTTGAGAAGCACACACTTGAGACACAGTTTGATATACCCAGCCATAGAAACGGAGAGCTCTCTCTGAAACTGCAAATAATAGCACCCCTGGCCCTTACACACCTTTTTTTTTTTTAATGTGGTATTTGTGTCAACGAAGGCCAGTTGCCCTGTACAACTCATCCCCTTTTCTCCTCAATTCTCCAGTTTGGGAGCTTTTCATTTTCATCTTCCCAGTTGTTTCCTTACTGTTCTTGTTACTCCTCACTTAAAGTAGGCATTACACCAGCATGAGCTGGAATAGTCTGAGTCAGTGCAGGTGCTTTAGAAATAATTAGAAATTTCAGCTGCGTTCTCCAGGGCTAATCCACCTACTGTGTCACCTCCCCACGACCTGGCACTCAGCGCTGATGCCTGACTGACTGTTCTTAATGCTTCTATATTTACGAATTGTTCTTCATTTTTCCCTTTAGCCACAAGTAAGGTGAAGTGTCATCCTGTTAGTATGTGTTGGAACAAATGAAGCCATGTTGGGTTTTAGATAATAGTGTATTTGAGCAGCTTTTACAGGAACAGAAATTGGGATGAGGAATATAAGTAGAATTGACCTGGAAAAGGGCTCTTTGTTTCCAGGGCATTTGAGAGCCTTGACATCATTAGAAACTCTTGGCTTTGGTCATTCTTTAAATGGAAATTGTTGCAGCTCTCGGGTTGTGATTCTACCGGTAGTACTTGCTAGCTCTCATTTGGTCTGTTAGCCAGAATTTCCTTCATCTTAAAAATGGCTCATGTATGTAATGATTGAGATAAAGGCACATAAAGTACTTGGCACTCAAGGATAGATGGTGTCTGCTGCTGTTATTATCAAATAACTCTTTCCAACTTTTGCCAATATTTGCAGAGAACTTCATATGAATGGTACATTCCGAAAGGGATCTTAAAGACTGGCTGGATGAATAAACATCTGAATCTGGTGCCAGCGCTGGTGGTTGTGTTCTATGAACTGGACTGGGATGAGCCTCAGTGGAAGGAAAAGCAGTCAGAGTGCGCTACCAGAGTGGAAATAGTCAGGTCTGGTCTTCTCCGTTTGTCAGGTTGACTGGTTAGGCTGTACCTGTCTTTTGTTTACTAACATTTATTGAAGGCGACTGAATGCTGTTTAGACTGCAGTGGTCACTTTGGGGATCGCTGACCTCCAGTGAAACTAGTTCAGTTCCTTACAGGAAGCATTAATATGAACTTCTGCAATGCTAAGCAATGAGAAGAAATTAGAAGACAAATTGATCCGAATTTCCAGATGCTTTTTCTTGCACTTATATTTTTGAAGATACAGTAAACTGTCCTTTAGTTCCATATATACTTTTGCTTTATCACCATTTCAGTTGCAAAATAATTCTTTTGAATGACTACTTTGTCATGTATCATTATAAAGAAATAAGTTGTATTATAACTTTTACCTAAAAGTATATATTAAGTTTTTGCTTTTAAAACATTTTTGTAAAGAGGAGAAGCTTGATATGAGATACTTTTAGAATTTAAATGATTATGGCATATATGTTTCTTTGTATGCAGTGTTTTTTTAATTTGTAATTTATGTTTGAATTATCAAACTTGTATTTTATGTAAAGTCTTGAATACATTAAAAATTTTTTTAAATTATTTAATTAATTTTATTATTATTTTTCCACTGCAGGCAAAGTTTACAAGGGAGAAACACAAAAGTTGCAGTGGTTCTAATTCAGAAGAAAACCCCTTTGCCCCCAGGTATCAAAAAGTTAATGAATAACTAATTAATTGCCTTATACCTCCAATTCTTATTGTCAGGAGGCATAATTTTTAATGTTACAATCTTTTATGCACACATATTTTTACGGATAAATGTTTTCAAATTTTTTGGGTGGATACCCAGGAGAGCCATTTGTGGCAACATGGATGGATCTTGAGATTATTATACTAAGTGAAATAAGTCAGAAAAGGTCGAGAACCGTATGATTTCACTGATATGTGGGATATAAAAACTGAAAGCAACAAAGGAATAAACAAACAAACAAACAAAAACTGATAGACATAGACAATAGTTTAGTGGTTACCAGAGGGTAAAAGAGGGGGTGGGGTGGTAGATGAGGGTAAACGGGATCAAACATATGGTGATGAAAGAAGAACTGACTCTGGGTGGTAAACACACAATGTGATATATAGATGATGTATCACAGAATTGTACACTTGAAACATTACTGACCATTGTCATCCCAGTAAACTTTAATTTAAAAAAAATCTTTCATGCATTCAGTTATGCATGAATGTGTGAAAAATGGTGTGTTAACTTTAAAAAGTACTTATAATGCATGAATATATGTTAAACAACTAAAAATATTAAAGAGTGTAAATCTTTCTAAGTCGTACTCCCTGAGTTCTACTTAACTTCCCATGGAGGCATGTATTAATTGACAAAGCAGTTATTCACTTGATTTTTTAAAAAGGTTTACTTATCTGTGATGTATTTGAAATTATATGGTATCTTCTGTAATATATTTTTCTTAATTTGCAATGGGGCTAAGAAAAATGATACTGGATTTCTAATTTCCTATAAGAAAATGTCTTGGTTTCAAATGCTTGTTTCTTCTACCTTGTCATATATTGAGAGGCCAAAATATTTTTTTTGTTTCTGTGTTGAAACCTACAGCATCCTAAATAGTTTTGGAAATCATTTTCATGAATTATTGCTTTCATTTTTAGTTTTGGTTTTTTGAAATAGTTACGTAGCGTACCTGTTGGCATTACATGCCCTGTCTTGGCTCAATGTATCTTGGCTTAACTTCTAACAACCCCACAGAGCTCTCAAGGACCCCATGAGCCCTACTGGCTGGATGACAGTGGTTTAGGTTTTTATTCTTAATGATATTGTTCAGATTTGGGGAAATGTTCATTTAGAAAAATGACATTAATTATTTTCTCTCTTTATCTTTATGGGACTTTTTAACAGGAGAAGATGTCATTGCTTCAGAAAGGGCTGCAGCTTTATGTAATGCATGTGAACTCTCAGGAAAGTCTTTGTTTGTACTGCCCCACACCGACCACCTTGTGGGTTATATTATAAGGTAAATAACGGTCTTTAGATTTTTTTTCTTTATGTTGTTCTTTAGGCATTGAGAAATTGGTAGTTTAGAGCCATTTATTAAAAAATAAAACATGTTCATGTGCAAAAATTCAAATGGTACAGAGGATATGAGACAAAAGTGAAAGTCCCCTTTGTCAACTCCTTAACCTTCTCCAATTCGTTGAGGTAACCATTATGAACAACTTAAGTTTCCTTTCTAAAAAACCTATTTTTATATAAAAATAAATGTAATCATACCACACACTGAACTGCCACATAACATTACCTCATTGACACCATATGTATCCATGTAGGCCAACTTCATTTAAAAAAAAGATTTGCATATTTTTTTATTGTACTTCTCTGTAATTGCTTTATGTCCTTTTATGACATACCTTGTTTATCCTTTCATATGAGCATCTCCATTTCTGGCCTCTTGTTTTGCTTCATTTTCGATATGTTGATGTGTTTATTTAAATAATTTTTAAGGGTCTGAGCCCCACCATATCTTAAATGTCTTTATAAAGCGTGTATGTATAACGGGCATATTACCCTAGGGTACAACATTATCTCACAAATTATGTGACCACTATCCATTTTTTTTTCTAGCACTTAGTGTTGCAGAGGAGACATTTTATAGTATTAAGTTTCTGGCCATGATGTATTTAGATATGAATATTTTCATTGATTTTTAACTATGTAATGGTTTCCCTTTCATTCTGCATAAGTGTCCTTAAAATGAAGAACAGTAAATAATCTTTGATTATTGCTTCTCTTATGTTTGTTCCTGTCTCTCAGAAGTAAACTTCTAAAAATGATCTACAGGGAAGTTATATGCCATTCTCATTGGTATATAAATGAAATGACTTCTAAGACAGAGAAGCATAAATCCAGAAAGAAAGAGCATGAAAAGGCAACAAAAAAAGATGAACTGTCAGAAAACTTAAATGCAGTTAGCAAAATAAATCTCCACACTGGAAGCACTAGAGTCGAATTGATACTCTAGAAAGTCAGATCAGTAGTGCTAAGGATAAAATTCAGATGACTACCCAGAGTGCAGAGGAAAGGGATAACGAGTTTGTTTTTTCAGCTTATGACTCAGGGGAGCACAGAGAGGAGGCGCAGTATCTAGGTAGCTGGTGGGCACGCACCCACCTGTGCTTGCCCCTTGCACTGTGGTCATCCCAGCCTACCAGCCGGCCTCTGGCTGCCTCTCCAGGCCTTTACAGTTCTTCTCTGTCCTTTGTGCTTCAGTAGTTCCCTGTTCACAGTGCTGTTTCTTGTCTGTGCTTTCACAGTAGCCCCCTTTTCTAGGCGCTCTCTTACTCAGCTTTTAAGTCTCAGCTGTCATGCAGCCTTCTTTAGAAAGTCATTATCCTCTATCCTATACCTCAACCCAGTGATTCTTAACTGGGGTGATTTTGCCCTCCAGGGCACATTTGGGAATGCCTGGAAACACTTAGGATTGCGCGATAGAGGGTCTCCTAACTGACATCTCTCAGGTGAAGGCCAGGGAGGCTACTGTACATCCTACTGTGCACGGAGCAGCCCACACAGCAAAGAGTTACCTGGTCCAAACATCGAGAGTGTTGAGATTGAGAACCTGCCTTAATGCTTGGCCCGTCCTCAGTTTTCAAATTTAGTACTATCATGGATACAAGAGAAACAAGATGCGGCTTCTGCCCTTAACCCCTGTGGTCCTATTGGGGATAATGAAACATCTCAATAAGGAGTACAGTGTCAAAATGACTGATGTAAAAAGCAAGACCTCCAAAATACGGATGTGAGCACCGGGTGCATAAGGCAGTCCCTATCTTCATCTTTGTATTTTTTCTTAAGAAAGAGCATAAAGCTGAATATCAGTAAATCTTCATACTCAGTGTCTGATCTGGGAGGAATTAGCAGAGTTACTGGTGGCACCCTTACTCATTTGTGTGCTTTCAGGACATTTTGATGTATTAAGTATACATGCTGCAAGTTGTCAGTGATTTGGTTAATTTTGTTTAAGTGTCAAAGTGGTAAAATTTATAAAACTTGCGTTAATGTGTTGAGTAAGAATCTTTTCTACCTGAGAGGTTCAGTGATCATTTGAATGCAAAATACTTAAGAGAATTGTCAAACTTACGATGAGTTAAGCATTTTGCTTTATTAAAAAAAAAAAAAGAAAGTGTTTTGAATTCTCAGACCTTTCCTCTTAGGACAACAGGCTGGCTGTCACTGTCATGCTAACCAGCAGATTAAAAAAACATTGAACTTTGCCTTTCAAAACAAAGGTGACATTTTAATAACACATAAAGAAGCAAATGCTTTTCAGAGGAAAGTTGTGCTATAGAGTGAATGTGCTGAAAATGAAGTGTCTCAGCATTTTGATTTTTTTTTCCTGAGACCAATTTAAATGTGTGGTCTATATAATTATTTGCTGTTACCATCAATTGCAGTCTTGAAAATATTGGAAACAATCTTCTGACTAGTTTAAAACTATTTAAAAAAAAAGTTCAAATAGGTCCAAACTCACTTGTTAAAAATATAAAACACCATATACACGTACACAGATCCATGTGGTTAGATTTTGGATCTCTGGTCTGTATGCCTTTCCCTAAAGTAAGAACTGGGACTGCTATAAGCATTTTGATGGGTGGGACTCTTCCCTCCTGTCACGCTTAGTGAAAAGGCTGCAGGGAAAAGAGGAAAGGAGGTAAGTAGTCCAACCCTCCTGCTGCTATTGCTTCTGCTTTTCTTACTGCCTTTACTTTCAGCCTTTAACCCAGGATCTGCCTTGAACAGTAACTTCCTTTTAAGTATACGGTAGCTCCTTGCTGTGTCCCCTAGAGCTGTATGACTATTTTTCCCTGTTACATACTTGCCGAAATTCAGGAAAGCTCCTTTTCTTTTAGACTTAAGTCAGAATCTATAACATGGAAGCTTGAGTGTTCTTCACCTGAGAACCAAAAGCTCTGTTTCCTAGTGTTAGTGATAGCTTTTCAAAGTTCAGCTGTAGTGACTTACATGTTTGCATACTCTAAATAAAAAGAGTGCCTAATTCATGTGCTAGTGTAGCGGTAGCAGAAAATGGATCCCAAATTATCTTTGCATGAATTTTGCTAGCATGAATACCACAGATCTGCAGGATAAGTCACTACAGTAGGGAGATGCTTGTTATCAGAATTTTAATCTGAATTACCAGGTAGGATAAATTCTATTTTGAGACAAGTCAAATAATAAAAGGATAGATGTCTAGTTTTATATTTGTGTATATAAGTATATATACATGTGTCTGTGTATGTCTGGTCTGGTTCAAAACAAGTCAGTTAGGTTCCTGCCTTCATGGAGGAGCTGATCTAGTTGACGAGACTGAAATCATCCATGTCAAATACCAGAGCATTGCCAAGTGTGCAAACCGTGAATACAGGTTGTTAGGCCTATAGGATTTCAGAGAACAAATGGATGGATGTGGCCTGGGAAGGCTTTAAGCTTTAAAGAAGAGGAAGGACTGCCTCTGTGCCGTGAAGGCTTAGATGAGGGGGAAGGAGGTAGTGGTTATTTGGGGACAGGAACATCATGAAAAAGCATAGACATTTAAAATTCAGCGAGTTTAAATCACTAAGTGGGAAGTCTTATTTTTAGATTTTTGAAATCTAGAAATATAGGTTATATTTTGCTTTACTTTTTATCTTCATCATGAGATAAACCAGACATGATCAGAATTTTATTTCTTACAAGTATGATTCTTGAAAACATTTTGGTTTAAAATAACTAGTATTTGAATGTTGTTGTTTTTAAACAGATTAGAAAATGCCTTTTATGAACACGCACAGACTTATTACTACACTGAGATCCGAAGAGTGAAATCTCATAAAGAATTTTTGAATAAAACAACACACCAGGTATGTGTTTTTTCCTAACGAATGAAATTATAGGGGCATTCGAGAGCAGATTATTCATCACTGATTAATTTTGGGGGAATATTAAGTATGTTTTTAAATGGCTTCAGTACTTTTAAAGCATTTAAACCTAATTAGTTATTGTACCCTTTGCCCTTAAAGTTCTTAAATATAGATTTTCATGGTCTTCTTAACTATACTTATTTATTGGAATAATTCTTGAACTTCAATTTTGAATATTTTCCTTCATACTTTTATGTCTCCTCTTAGTAAACATTATTAGTTTTTACACTTTAAAGAGAATATGTGTAATAATGATTTTCTTTCTATTCTGTTTTTCAGCTTTTATTTGTTAGACATCAGTTCAAAATAGCTTTCTTTAGTGAATTGAAACAAGACACACAAAATGCTCTGAAGTAAGTTTCTAACAGTTGTCAAACTAAATTTTTCTTATTTATGTTAACAATAACATGTTAATGGCAATTTCTGAATCGCAACCAAAATTTAAAATGTGTATGTTGGCTTAGATTCAGGTATGTAGTATTTAGTTTGTCTAGAGATGAATGGAATATAATATTTTGGGATTTAAAAAAAAAATTCCATTATCGGAAGTACATTTCATAGTGTTATAAGGCTTGATGGTCTACTTGAATGAATTTTTATGACCTAAAGACACATAATATTAAAATTTTCCCATAGATTACTTCTTATCTGTATATTTAATAAAATCCTCATGTTGAGACTGATTTCCAAAGTTAAATATACATTACACATTATGAGACTATGAATTTAAGGGTTATTATAGTGCATTTACTTTATTCAACTATGATTTTATTTATTTATTTTATTTTTTTATTTTTTTAGATTTTATTGAGGAAGGGGAACAGGACTTTATTGGGGAACAGTGTGTACTTCCAGGCCTTTTTTCCAAGTCAAGTTGTTGTCCTTTCAATGCTAGTTGTGGAGGGTGCTGTCAGCTTCAAGTTGTTGTCATTTCAGTTTTAGTCGTGGAGGGCACAGCTCAGCTCCAGGTCCACTTGCCGTTTTCTAGTTGCGGGGGACACAGCCCACCATCCCTTGCGGGATTCGAACCGGCAACTTTGTGGTTGAGAGCTCACTGGCCCATGTGGGAATTGAACCGGCAGCCTTCGGAGTTAGGAGTATGGAGCTCTAACTGCCTGAGCCACCGGGCCGGCCCTATGATTTTATTTTTAATTAAATTCATTTTTTAGTTTATGATGTCTATCAGTAGCATCATTTTTCATTCAAAGGCTCTGCTTAGAGCTTTGATGAGTAGTTGCAGATGTGTTAGCAGTGGTTAAGCATTTTATTCCTTTGCTTTTAACTAAGCACAAGTTAATAAAACGTGATCTCTTTCTAGCTTTGTCTTAATTTTTGAAGATTGTGGCAGTGTAACAAAGGGATGAAAAAACAGCGACGTATCCTAAAATAGAGGAGAGGCTAAGAGTACAAGGGAGATAACTAGAGAAATAATTAAATATGTCTATTCAGAGGAATATTGCAGAAACCTCTTTTTGTTACTGAGGTGCCAATAACAAATTTAGAGAACACCAAGTAGTGTTCTCTAAATCTCAACAACTTCATGTAATTAATGTAGTTCTTCTCCTCCTCCTCCTCCTCCTCCTCCTCCTCCTCCTCCTCCTCCTCCTCCTCCTCCTCCTCCTCCTCCGTTTTAATCCATGGTATTAATTAAAAACCTTTACTTCCAGTTCTGTTAAAAAATATTTCTGGAAAGAAAAATTTTATCTGGAGAAGTTAGCAGCAAACAGTTTTCTTTGGCGAAGACTTGTGATTTCCTCATTACCTTCCATGTTCAGGCCAGGCTCTACCAGGCTCTCTTTTCTCACCACGTTCTCTACTGTAGCACCAGCTGCCCTAAGGACATTTCCCTCCCTCCAGCCTGTACGCAGGCTGGGTATTCACTTAACCTACAGAGATACTTGGGTTTAAAAACTGTTGACCTGTGCTATCTTGATAGCACTTTCTTGGCTAATACAGTTTCTGTTTGTTTGAGAAGCTCATTATGATGCGTTTAAGAAATACTTATTTTTTTAACAGAATGCTTATTTTTAAATATAATTCTGGACAATTGTTCACTTTAGTTTGGTTTTTCAACTTATTTTCTATCAGTTATTGACAAATGTTAATGACAGAACAATGCACATGATGGTACTGTTCTTAGTGAAAAATCAGTGAATTCTGTCACACATTAATGTATCATTTTTCAGGAAATCAGAGATTAATACATACATGTTATTGAGCTGTTGAGTACTAAGAAATGTTGAGCCAATATCATCTGTTTCTAATAATTTTGTTCTTAAGAATCTTTTCTTAAAATAAATTTATATCATAATTAACCACCTTCCCCGTGTTTATATTAGGAATTATAGAACCGCCTATAATCTTGTACATGAATTGAGAGCCCATGAAACTAATATTCTGGAAATTAAGACGATGGCAGGATTTATAAACTACAAGGTAATAGTTCTACTTCCAAATAAAGAAAATTTGTTTTCAAATATCAAATTATCATTTTAAAATTTGAAAATCAAAATTAGTTACTTGCTCTGAAAAGTATTTGATTAATTCTGCTCTCTTTATGTCTGTTGTCGCAAGGATACCTGGTTCTTAGCAGCCTAATTGTAATGCTTGGTTTTGAGTTTATAGGTGTTAGAGTTCTCATTTAGAGCAGTTTTGCTTTTGTAAAACTCCTTTAGGAAGGTCTTTTCTTTGTTTTTAAGTGGGAGGAGGAAGAAGTGAGAAGAAAGCTGTTTATATTATTGAATATTGAAAGGTGCAACATATTAGAATTCTATAAGGCTTCCTTGGTTTAATAGCACATCCATAGGAAAGGTGTCTCTATTCACCTTAGAGGAAACTTTTATACTTGTTATTTACACATTTTAAGATTGTATATGGTAGAAATGGATGCTCCCAGAGGCAAGTGAGGGGTGTTTGTTTTGCTTGTAATCTTACCACACTCATCTTTTAAAGATGGCCAGCACTGGGTTGGTGATGTGCGGGCAGGTGGACACTTTAATTCATTGTTTCTGTAAGTGTAAATTGGTCCAGCTTCTATAGAGAATCCTTTTGCAATGACTACAAATTTAAACAGATGTTCCCTTCGAACTAGCAATTCCATTTCAAGAAATTTATCTGACACATGTGCTATGAGAATATTTATTGCATCTTGTAATAGGAAGAGATTGGAAATAACCCAGCAATAAGTGACTGGTTAATATAAATTATAACTCCAAATAATGGAATAATATACAACTAGTAAGAATGAGGCAATTCCATATATTGATATGGAATGAAATCCAAGATACATTGTTAGATGAAAAAAGTAAGGCACAAAGCAGCGTATTTAGTAAGATGTTATTTGCATAAAAAATAATAGTTTACATATAAATGTGTTGGTTACCTCTGTAAAGGGAAGGTGGATGGCTGAGGAACAGCTAGATGAGAGGCTTTTCATATATTCCTTTGTACCAACAAAGTAAAATTAAAACTTGTATAAGCATATAGAAATAAATTTAGGCTTTGTTTTTTACCCTACATACACATAAATTATTACTGTTTTGAAATAGCATCCTTGACCAAAAGTTTTCAGGAATTTTTGTAATCCTTATTTGATATGGAAGCTGCTGTGTTCTAATTGTGCTACAGAAAGTCTTTCTGACTGTTCTGCAATTGAAAGTTAATTTGTCCTTTCTCAGTTACCTGTTGGTGATATTTTACTTTTGTCCACTGTTATGTTCTTCATTGAGTATATGTTTTTATTCTTACTTTTAAAAGGCTCTTCTAAGGTGTAGAATAAGTTCAGTACAAATATTAAATAATTGATTTCATTTATCAAAGGGACATAACCTCTGGTTTTAGCATAACCATTCCGATAGAGAAAATCAATTCTATCCCAAAGAACTTCAGAGAAGGAAACCTGATAATCTTTAAATTTAGTCTCCAATTTTACACATTTTTAAATGACTGTGCCTTTTGACTTTGATTTTCTTTTTTACTTTGGGATTGAATTTACGTTTTGCAGATCTGTAGGCTGTGTTTTCAGCACAACACCCCATTGGATGCAATTGCTCAGTTCCGAAAACACATTGACTTGTGTAAGAAAAAAATCGGAAGTGCAGAGTTGTCATTTGAGCATGCTGCATGGATGTCTAAACAGTATGTTTTACATTGTACTTTTAGAATTTTTTTTTCTAAATACTTGGGATTTGGAGGGATGGAACTAGCATGGACTTTGGGGCAAAATTGAACTAAGACTTTTGTTAGTAAGTGGGTTTTTAATGATCTAGTGTATGTTTCCAGTAATAGTAGAAATTGATTCATACAGTTCCCTAATGGAAATAGGTTAATTCACGGTACCATCTCTTTCATGCATTTATTGAGCTTCTGCCATGTGTCTAGGTACTGAGAATGTAGCAGTGAACAAAAAAAAATCCCTGCTGACATTGAACTTGCTGTTTGGGACTGGCTTTTAAAAATTGCTGAAATGAAATTATTCCCAGAAACATGAATGTATTTGAGTGTTGGGAACTATATTCACATCAATTTTGGTGGTATATTTATAAAGACTTGCTAGCACAGAAGAGTTGACTTAAATACAGAATTTATCTGTAACCTACAATTAGTGTATATTAGTATTTACACAAAGAATCCCACCAATTTATAGTTCATCACTAGCATTATTTTAATACAGTCTGCTTGGGTATGGTTCTAGGATGAATAATTACAGAAGTAAGCCTTTTCTTTTTTGTTTTTCATTCTTTTTTTATTTCTTGATTTTTTTTCTTTAAGATTCCAGGCCTTTGGAGATTTATTTGATGAAGCTATTAAGTTAGGGTTGACAGCTATTCAGACACAGAATCCTGGTTTCTATTACCAGCAGGCAGCGTACTATGCCCAGGAGCGGAAACAGCTTGCAAAAGCCCTCTGTAACCATGAAGTAAGTTACCGACTCCCATGTTATTTGGCATTGAAGAAATTGATTCATCTTCTCTTGAAAGAAGACAAGAGTGATTGATGTTTGTAACTGTTTTTAAGCCTTTGAATGTAATCAGTTTCTATCTTTCATATTTTCAGGAATTGTGATTGTTTTCAGTTTTAGCCTGAGTACTCCATGTTTACCTGTGAATTAAGCAGAAGTTTTTCTTTGAAGAACTGATTTATGATTGTCACTAAGAGTGATTTAGAGAAGAGAAAATTACTTTAAAATAAAAGCCACACTTTAGTCTGTGTCACACTGTAAATCCAATGTTTTGTTTCTTTGACCATGTCTATAGGAGTTTGAAGGACCCTGAAGGCATATGCTTTATTTTGACCCACCAGAGAGGATAACTTCGGACTTATTTCTCTTCCTGGGGATTTTTTCTGTGTGGAAAACTCCTGGGAATCTATTTGAGGCATAATGTTAGTTGCAGTTTCTTAAACTTGATATTTTGCCTTTCTCTTGAATGATTATATTTAGATACCAGTTTCCCCATAAGCACCTTTCAAATCAGAACAAGTTGTGTATACATATAAATACATTTACATTCATGTAGTTAATATCAGTTTATTTTCACTTAAAATCTGCAGTTTACTTCTCTGAAGATAGGTGAATATTATCAATACTACTACTTAAAAAACTCTCCAAAAGCAGTTGATTATTAGTACTTTAAATGTATGATTTTTTTTCCTTAAATCATGATCTAACTCGACTATATTCTGCCATATTGTTTGTATATGATTTATAACTTCATTGCATGATATATATATATTTTAAAAGTTTGGTATATTGTAATTTGAACACAATACTTTAAAAGGTGGTTAAAACTAGGTTTTATAAAGGTGTGAGGAAATGATCATTAATAAATATCGGCTGGAATGTAAAATAGTATTTTTGTCAAATAATTATTTGAGAGAATCGCTTCTTGGCCTTTTGGCTAAGATCAAGTATAATTAATTATTTGAGAAGCCTCCAAATCGTGTATATCTTTTGACCCAGAATTGCATTTTCAGGAAGGCTAAAGCAGATAAGCAATCCTAGGAGATAAGTACTAAGATTTATTTACAAAGTTCTGACAGATTTATTAATCGTAATGTAAAATAGAGATAAAACTATAAGGAGTTTGTTAAAATGTGGACCAGCAGGCAGCCATAAAAAATGTTCTGGAAGAATATTAAGGGTTTGGTGAAATGTACCAGAATATATATAAATCAAAAAAGCAGCGTGAAAAATTATTCCAGTTGATAATGAATAAATGTTTGCATACAAAGTGTGGAAGAATAATGTATATATTATTAACAGTGGGTAGTAGGTTTATAGGTAATTTAAATTTTATCCTTTCAATTTTGGATGTTTTCTGCAGTTTTCAATAGTCTACTTGAATTACATTTTGGTTTCAGAGGGGGGAAGTTATAAAAAAGATTAAAAAATATAAAGCAATGTAAATATGTAAATTCTTGTGCCAAAAGTGCGCCTCCCCTACCAATGCCAGGACTTAAACACTAATGATAAAGAAAGCAAATAGTCTCTTCTTTTTAAAATTTCTTATAACATTATTTTCATTTGCACAAAACGTACTTACACACATGGAATAAACATCAAGCATAATTTTTAATATATTTGTACTGGTTTATTGTAACAAAGGTAAGAAAATGTAAAGTTAGTTACAGTAAGTTCACACTTAACATTTAAGCTAAACAATGTATAATGAAACCAGTTTTACCAGAGGCTAATTGATATAAACAAGAGTTAAGTTCTTAAGGGTTAACTCTTATGTTATAATGAAATGATGTTGAATGAAGTGACGTTATTTGAGGACTTGCTGTACTTTGAAATCATTTGTCAGAATCAGGTTGATTTATTCAATTTAATTTTCATGAGACCACCAAAATATTAAATGAAACATCTTTAGTTTAATTTTTGTGAATATTTATGTTAAAATAGTCACTATTTTTTATATTTGAATGTGTTCGGTATTTGTATTTATGAAAACTTTTTTATTCTATCAAAGACTTAGGGAGAGTTGGTCTATGATGGGTTACATGAACTCTTATTTAGGGTTGTGTTTTAATTTACAGGCTTCTGTAACGTATCCCAATCCTGATCCCTTAGAAACACAAACAGGCGTTCTTGACTTTTATGGACAAAGACCATGGCGACAAGGAATACTAAGTAAATAATTTTTCCCTCTTCTCTTTTTTCTCAACCTCAAAAGGCAAAGATACCAGTTTTCTATTGGCTACATTCAGCATAACAAATTATGTTGAGGTAGAAATGGGTGCTTTTAAAACATTTTTTTTAAAGATTTTCAGTTCTTTCTAGGATGTTTTGTTTGAATCACTACATCTCAGAATAACTAGTACTGAAAGATGCAGATCTGATTAAAACAGTTGGGCCAGCTGTTGTCTTAAACAACAAAATTAATAAGCCACTCTGGTCTATTTAAATTTTTTAATTCCAGTTAAGTTTAATGATTTATTTGACATTTGAAAACAGCATTAACTTGTATCACCTGAAAAATAATTTCCCTGCATCTTTTTTTGTTTTTTTATACATAATTTAATTTGAGCAATTTCTGTGGCGATTGAACCGTAAGTGTTAAGAAGTTATTTAATCTCCAGGAAGTGTATTCTGTGTAGAGATGGCATTGGTATTATTCTTCAGGCGGTTGAGTCCCTCTGGCTAAAGAATGTTGAGCTCAGTGATGTTCTCTTCAGAACAGAGATCACAGAGAAGTTTCCATACTAAGGAAGGCGGCTCTTAGAATCTTTAAAATTCTAGAATGCTAAAGAATTTTAAATACATTATATTGAAGGATTCAAGGAGTGTACACACCCAGTGTTCATGTGGATTTGTGTTAAATGATCTGTCTAAAATGGGTAGTGTCTTGTCTTATACAGGTTTTGATCTTTCTGATCCTGAAAAAGAGAAGGTAGGAATTCTTGCCATTCAGCTGAAGGAGAGAAATGTTGTTCACTCTGTAAGTTTTTTTTAAATATAAACCATTTTTACAGTATTCACAGAAAATGTGAGATTATTTTTATAGGAATGTTTCACATTTTATGTTTTCTAACAGGAAATAATAATAACTCTTCTGAGCAATGCTGTTGCACAATTTAAGAAGTATAAGTGTCCAAGAATGAAAAGTCATCTAAGTATGTATCCATAACATGCCACAATTTCATGCAACTTTGAATAATTTTAAATTATGTACATAAAATATGTTTTCCTTTATAGTGGTTCAGATGGGAGAGGAATATTACTATGCAAAGGATTATACCAAAGCTTTGAAGTGAGTCTTGTTCACTGTTTATTTTTACAAGTGTTCTGATTATCTTATGGAATAGAAATTTGTGTAAGAAATTTGTGTTGTATTTATTATTTTCATAATTATTTTTACTTCTATTAAACTGCATTTCTGTGATATTTTTTCAAATACTACCTATTGGTACAATCATTTGCAAGCTAATTTCACATTAGCTAAATGTGAAAATACCTGTTAAACTATTTTAATAAGATTGTCTGAAGTTTATATAGAAATGAGAAAGCACTTTATTTTCTGTCAGAACTCTTCAAACCCTTGCTTGTGAAGCTGTTTCAGTCTGTCTTATACTCTTGTCTTCTAGGTTGCTGGATTATGTGATGTGTGATTATCGGAGTGAAGGATGGTGGACTCTCCTCACCTCTGTATTGACTACAGCTCTGAAGTGTTCCTACCTCATGGCCCAGTTAAAAGACTACATTACTTACTCCCTAGAACTCCTTGGAAGAGGTAACTTGATGTTCTTTGAGTAAAACTATGAGTTTTTAAAGCTATTCAGCATTTTTAAGCTTCTTAAAATTGGAAGAATAATTCTGTCTCAAATATTTGATAGTACTTTTGCTATGTGCAAGGTACTTTGCTAAGTGAAAGGATTTATACTTTCATGGAACTTGTAATACTTGAGGGTCTAGTAGTTGAGAAGAACAAAATTCTTCTACCTTTTTAAAATATGGCATAAAATAATTTTTCACATAGAATTCAAATACGTCAAGTGTTTGGGCTAAATTTTAGAAAGCTGTGCTACCTGTCAATATTCTGGAATTGCGCTTAGGCATCTTAGAAGAGATATTTATTCTACAATATTTTAATACTTTAAGAGGGGCTGCTTGTCTTACTTACATTTTTAATTTCTTTCCTTCATATTAGCTTCAACTCTGAAAGATGACCAGAAATCTCGGATAGAAAAGAACCTCATAAATGTTTTAATGGTAGGTTGGAATTCTTTATATAAAATATGTTCTAGGGACATGTTTACCTAGATCTGTGTCTCTGTGTATGTATTTTTTATAACTAGCTGAAAGAATGTTTACCTCTGTGTTGGTGCAGAATGAAAGTCCTGATCCTGAACCGGACTGTGATCCCTTAGCTGTGAA
The DNA here is from genome assembly GCF_036562045.2 of Rhinolophus sinicus. Lineage (NCBI taxonomy): Eukaryota > Metazoa > Chordata > Mammalia > Chiroptera > Rhinolophidae > Rhinolophus > Rhinolophus sinicus. The sequence continues at coordinate 77,316,981 of NC_133754.1, read as the reverse complement.
AACTGCTCAGAAGCTGTGGGCAGACCGGATTTCTCTGGCCGGCAGCAATGTTTTCACAATAGGAGTACAGGACTTTGTGCCATTTGGTGGGTAGCCAGCATCTACAGTGTTATTTCAGGGAAATCATCCTCATTTCTACAAAATGAACAGATGCAGAATAATCACTCCAAAAGTCAAAAAATTTTCAGAGTACATCATTTATAAACTGTGATTTTTTTTTTCTTTCTCCCCTTGATTTATAACAATCAGAATTTTAAATACTTAGTTTATGTCTTAAGATTTACTTTATTATTTGTGGTTCAGATGTTATTTAAAATGCACTTGAAAAGATAGTTATTCAGAAGGTTTATAAATGCTTTAATGTCTAGGCAGGTATTTGAAATAAGTTAAAAAAAAAACAGTTCTTTTCCTATAAAATTCTATGTCTGTTACATTTTAGGAACAACTGTGTTTTTAAAATTAAAGATGATTTTGGAGCTGTAATTTATTTAAGTTTGGTTTGTTTTTAAAAGTGAGCTACATTTATGTCTGTTCAAGTGTAGAAGTCAGGAAGACTGGGGAAGATGTGTCCTTTCTGAAGAGTAAATGAAAATCAGAGAAGAATGTGCATGAGTCTAGAGTGCATTCTAGTGTGTGACTCAGCCCTTTTTTGTTTATTCCTAGTGCAATGCAAAGCCAAGTTTCACGCCCCGAGTTTTCATGTTGATGTTCCTGTGCAGTTTGATATTTATCTGAAGGCTGATTGTCCACATCCCATTAGGTTTTCTAAGCTGTGTGTCAGCTTTAATAATCAGGTAATGGCGGCTTTAATGTGTCTTTACCACATGTGTATCTTACTCTAGCTTATGTTAAACTAGATAAAATGAGCTTAGTAAATTTTAGATCTTAATGATTTTGTAGTAACAAATTAAAAATTAGTGTATTTATAGTTCTCTACTTCTGTATCAGCAATTCAAATTTTGTACTTTCCTTCTCTAATTTTGTTTTCCTTCTCTAAATTTTGTTTTCACTCCATACTTATGAAATTCTAAGAACTTTGTCTATATATTTTTTATAATATATAACTTGAATTTTAAATTATATTCAGAATAAACATAATTTTCAAATCATTTGTTTTACAATCTAGCATTGATACTAGTTTTTTTAATTATAAAACTATTACATGTTTGAAGATGTAAAGTGAAAAGTAAATGTGTAAATATGTACTCTTCCATTCCTATTCCCCAGAGCTCATCACTATTAACTTCTTCAATAGTCTAGAATTATTCTGGGCACCTATATATAAGTAACTTTTTTTTTCCTGCAGAGTTGAGATCATATTATATGTCCTACATTTGAGCAGTTTTGTAGTGTGATACAGTCAAGTACTTAGTTACATTCTGACTGTTTCATTTAAGCTCACTTAACAGGTAATTACCTTCTGGTCACCCAGAAAGTATATTGAGCCTTTAACCAGCAGTCACTTACTGAGCATTGCAGTGTTCTTAGCAGCATGATGAACCTGGAAAAGTTGAGCATATTCAGCCACATTAAATATAAGCGTTTTGGGGGCAAGGTCCAGGACTGACTCACAGATTGCCTCATGGGTGATAAGGACCAAATTCTGTGGTGCAGACTGGAAATCCAGTTAAAGTAGGTTAAGATAGATACAAGAAGATCAGAGGCAGAGGACATGTTTGGCAATGAGAAAACGCTGAATGAAAGCAGGAGTACACATTCTATGTTTGTGGGCAGGTGAAGACACCATCCTCATGACGGGTCAGCAGGGGGGATTAGTGGGAAGTTAGAGTGGGTGACTTATAGGAACTTGAGTTAAGCAGAGACAGACTAGTAAATAGAAGTCTTTCAAGGTTGATTTATTCATTTATTGGTGTCCTATCTATCTGGTTATTTATTGGGTGGTGGTTAAAGAAGGGTAAAGAAAGTGTTTTAATAGTTGGTTTTTTGTTTAGTATTAAAAAAACAACAGTTTGTTTTTTTCTGTGTTGATTGCCTTCCCTCCTCTCTTTGGACCTAGCCAGGTTGCACAACCTTTAATAGTACTTGTCACTTTTGTCTATGTAATTATTTGGTAAATTACTTGTTTTCCAAACTAGAATGTAAGCTCCATGAGGACAGATAATATTTTCGATCATTATGAAATATTTTAAACCTGGAATTAGAGGGTCAATATAGAGACTCTTACTTTTCTTATATCCTGCTATTCCATTCCCCCCCCTTCTTTAAAAACAACAACCATCAACTACTTCTATAATTAAAAACTAATAAAGATATTAAAATAAAAGCAGTTAGTTTTTAAAGTTAGATTATATTCTGAATATGTGTTATTTGACATTCAAGATACAAATCACAAGAAAAAAGTAGTGAGTTCTTAGGTTTCATAAGCATGGAATAGAAATGAAAATCAGAGGGAAAGCGTAACACTTAATTATATAAAAATTTTCTGTGAGGATAATTCATCTGTTGGGATAGAAGATGCATCTTGGAAAGTTCTTGATATTTGTTGACTGGTTGGGAATGGTGAATCCATTGATATATTCATGAAAGATGTCTTTGTTTATTCGTCTGGAAGAAATATGCTCCTCTAGGAAGGTAGATAAACATTCAGTTTGGGACTTGCTGATTTTGAAGTGGTAGTGGAATTATCCTCTAGACAGTTGTGGATATGATCTTTTTTAGTTAAGAAAATAGAACAGAATTAAAGTTGTTCACGTGGGAAATATTTGCAAGGAGGTACAGAATAGGTAGACATTGGATAAACTTGACAGTGAAGTGAACATACCGCGTTGCCCCGAAAATATGACCTAGCCAGACAGTCAGCTCTAATGCATCTTTTGGAGCAAAAATTAATATAAGACCCCGTCTTATTTTACTGTAATGTAAGACCAGGTCTCACCTCACCTCACCTCACCTCACCTCACCTCACCTCACCTCACCTCATATTAGGTCTTATATTAAAGATGCATTAGAGCTGATTGTCCGGCTAGGTCATATTTTCGGGGGAACACGGTAAGGAGAAAAGAACTGAAGGCAAAGGACAGAAACTTGTGGAACCTCTGATCAGGGGACAAGAAGAAGGAAAAAGACCTTTGAAGGAAGAGCAGGAGGTAGTCAAGGAGGATGAAAAACAGGAGATACTCTAGTGTCACAGAAGCCAAGTAAAAAGAAAGTTCTTTAAGGAAAGGAAATGACAGTGTCCAATGCAACAAAGACTAAATCTTTGTTTCTCTCTCCAGGAAAGGGATGTCTAAATGTTTTCAGAAATCAGCTTGTGTGTAGTGAGTTGTCTCTCTCTTTGTGGCAGCAGTGAGTGGATAAGTGCCTCCATTTGGCATAAATAAATACTTCTTTTTACCAATAACCCTTCAAAATGCTGCAGTTTCAGTGGAGTTAAAGTTAACAAGTTCCAAATCATTTGGCCTTTGATGTTTATAAACTGTGGTCCTTGCTATCCTCTTTTTCAGGAATACAACCAGTTCTGTGTAATCCAAGAAGCATCCAAAGCAAGTGAAGTTTTGGAAAATTTGACTCAGGGAAAGATGTGCTTAGTTCCTGGTAAAACAAGGAAGTTTTTATTTAAATTTATTGCAAAAACTGAAGATGTGGGAAAGAAAATTGAGGTAAGTCATGAAATTTGTTTAAAAGATATTTTAAAGGATAAAAGTATGTGTGTATGTCAGGAAGAATTTCGAACAATACAGAAATTTATTTAAGTGAAAAATGAAAATCTTCCACTTGGACTTTCCATGGGAAACCATTCATAGTGGTTTAGTATTTTCTTTGAGAATATGTACATAGTATTCAGCAGTTGGCTTTTTTCACTTAACAGTGTATATTAGGCATCATTTTCTGTTAGCACATAAGACAAACATAATCACTTCAGGAATTTTAAACAAAATATGTTTTATAATGTAGCAGTTATACTTTATATAATATGACGTAATTCAGTCTAAAGATCTATATCATTTTGATGTTTAGATGTTGCTGATTGCAACATCTTCACCTTTTTTTAAAGAAAAAATGGATATATATTTTTTAAAGGATTTATTTAATGTAGATAATTAAAATGCCTTTCAGAAATATATGATGAAAATAATATTTTTATTGAGCGTAAATAAACTCTGGAGCCAATCTACGTGGGTTTAAATTCCAACTCTCCAGCTGACCAGCTCTCTGGCCCTGGGCAGTTCCTTGACCTCTGTGTGTCTCAGCTTATTCACCTAGAAAGTGGGGATAATAATAGTACCTACCTCTTAGTGTTTCATGAGGATTAAATCAGTTAATGTAAATTGCTTAGCGTGCTGATTAAGTGATTAGTATGTAGTAAGCACTCATTATTAAGTGCATGTTTGCCGTGGCTTGAATGTGAACGGTTGGCTAATGTAAGCTTGGGACCATTTCTAAGATAGAAACATAAGATTGTACTGCTAATATTCCCATAACAATTTCTGTGAATCTGCTGATTTTATTATTAATCAGTATCCAGAGTTTTTTGGTTATTCGTTAAAAAGAAATTCTTTATGATTTTGACTAAATCCCTAATTACATATTTTATTTTTTGCAAGGTACCTAAGGAAGCCTAGCAGATAATAAATCATAAGTAATAATACTATTTTGAGTACATTTGTTAATGGATTTAGTTGAAAAGGACACTTAGTAGTAAAGAATTTCATTGCTAATATTATAGATGTCTTTAGGAGAAGTGTGTGGAATTAGGAATCAGGTTATGAGTATGTTAATGGTTATCAAAACATTCATTTATTTCACTCAGCAGCCAATAATTGAGCATCTGTTACATCAGGGCTATGCCAGGTGCTAATATAACAGTATTGTATCGTCAGTGTCTTAGCTAGAAAGTCAGCTCATTATCTCTGAAGGTGAAGAAGTGGAAACCTAACATGCTGTCTTAGCCAGTGTCCCAGCTGGTAGATGGCCAGCATCAGACTCCAACAGCAGGTGTTCCGGCTTCTGGGTTCCTAGATGAGCTCCGTAGACCAGCACTCTATGATGTGGTTTGTTGAGAGGGGATGGCGACAAACAAGAATGAGCTGGCATTTCTGACAGACCTTTTTCTTAGATTACCTCTGTGGACCTGGTCCTGGGCCATGAGACGGGAAGATGTGTGGTTTTAAATTGGCAGGGAGGAGGAGGAGATGCTGCCTCCTCCCAAGAAGCCTTACAAGCCTCGCGTTCTTTTAAAAGACGACCCAAGCTCCCCGACAATGAGATTCACTGGGACAGCGTCCTCGTTCAGGCCAGCACAATGTAAGTCGCCCTGCTAGGCAGGTTGTGAAAGGTCATCTCATGTCTTTGAAATACTTTGTTTGAACCATTTGTTTTTTAAAACAGTGACTTAGCTATGTTGTTTTCCCCAAAGGATCATTTCCAGAGTTCCAAACATTTCTGTACATCTGCGACATGACCCTCCTGCCTTGACTAATGAAATGTATTGTTTGCTTGTGACTATTCAGTCTCATGAAAAGACCCAAATCAGAGACGTGAAGCTCACTGCTGGTTTAAAACCAGGTAAACATTCCTTTTAAAATTTGATCTGTATTATTAATAATCCAACATAAAAAACACAAGTGGTGTCAACTCTCTAGGAAGTTTGTTTAAAATATAGCTATGATATAGTGCTCTTTGTACAGTATTGATTGTTAGGATAACATTTGAAGTCTCTGTATTTTAAAACACCAATATTAATGCTTTAGGACAGGATGCCAATTTAACTCAGAAAACTCAGGTGACTCTTCATGGAACAGCACTGTGCGATGAGTCCTGCCCGGCTTTACTCACTGACGTTCCTGTTGGAGACTTACATCCAGGGGAACAGGTAAACTTAGTCAGAAATGATTGTTAGCTTGTAATTTTAAATATGTGGTGAGTTCTAGAGGATTTTAACACGTTGCGTACGGCGGGGTTTAAATCCCTCATGAAGATTCTCGTGATCCTTACGCAACGTGTTAACAGCGTTTCCTGAGACTAAAAAAGTGATTTAACTAATGCACAGTTGATACACATTTTACATATTTAAATGTGTAAGATATTTTAAGCAGTTTTTATACAAGGGATTTTAAAACAAATGACCCCATGGGGAGTTAGCTGCCTGTAAAATAACTAAGTGAAATAACTTTTCGGTCAACTTCTATTTTCAAACCAAACACATAGAATTCTTGGGAAGTTGAAAATGATAGTAAGAAAAGATGGAAGGGTTATGGTCCCACTCTTGTGCTATGGCAGGAGTAGCCTATAAAAAGTGTTCAAGAATTTAGCCAGTTGGTACAGTAAACTCCAAAACAGAGGTGTCCAAACTTTTTTCAACCTTTTTCACCAAGGGCCATATGCGGTAAAATACACAAACAACCGGGCCACTCACTTGAGGTGAAGTACGTATTGCCTTACCTGGTTTATTTAAGTAAACTAAATATATTTTTGGAATTTGCTGCGGGCCAATTAAAAATGGATTGCGGGCTGCAGTAGGCCTGCGGGCCGCAGTTTGGACACCCCTGCTCTAAAAGGTAGGGACCTTATCCTAGAATACATATCAGGAGGAAATCTCTGTAAAGTAAGTTAAACGTATTTATATTTAAGTACTTTTATTTTGTTACAGCTGGAGAAAATGTTATATATTCGCTGTGGAACAGTGGGTTCAAGAATGTTTCTTGTATATGTTTCTTACCTGATCAATACAACTACTGAAGAAAAAGAAATTGTTTGCAAGTGTCATAAGGTATTGTTTTCCATAGGTACTTCAGAAAGTGTCATTTGTGGAGTATTCCTTATTGTATATTTTAGTTTACCTGTAAAATAAGCAGTTAGGTGCTTATAGTCTATTATAAATTTTAATTAAACATATATTTTAAAAAATCATTTATATTTATTTTGAACAATATAAGGTATTCATTGCTCAGACATTAGAAAATTGCCCTACATGGTTTTTCGTGTACAGGATCAACAGGTTTGAGATCCAACAAAAAAGTCTTGAGACTCTAAACTGCTGTTTATAAGCACACATTAGATAACATCTGTAAATTGTCTTATATGATGAAGGTTTTGGAGGAAGGGAGGTACCCCTTTATGAAATATTTTTTCTCTTTAAGTAGATTCTTACAAAAATTGTTTTTGGTAAGTGTACATAGAAAAGAGTGAAAATAGTAAAGCTGCCACACTCATAGTCCAACAACTCAGAGGCAGCTGCTTGTTAACTCGGGTGTATTTTTTATTGGTCTCTTTTCTATTTATAGAGATTCTGGACGGGGGCATGTTTTTGTATAGATTTAACCATATTGTATGTAATGCCTGTATCCTCTTTTATTAATAGGAAATTATGATATTTAGTATCTTAGTCCTATCAGCCCTGTTGTCTCAGCCTTTTCTTAGGACTTGGGTCTTCAGCCCAACAAAGGAGAAGGCCTAACAATTCGGGGATTTATAGTTTTGTTACTGCACAGTCTGGGCTGTGGCCTGTTCTGTTAATGACTGGCAGGTAAACCATCCTACGAGAACTAGGAGTATTTCCCGAGTGGGAGGGAGGAAGACATGAAATATACTGTCAAAAATTTCACCTAGCCTGGTGTAATAAAAAGAACCCTGGGTGGTGAAGTAGGAAATAAGGGCGCTAATCTGAGCAATGCCTCCTAACTTGGGAACTCAGCCATGTAACTTTGGATTCAATTTCATCATCTGTAAAGTAAGAATGTTAAAGTTCTGTGCAGCTTTAGAGTCCTAAACCTTCTGCTTCTGATAGTGAAGCTTATGGTAGACTTGAATGTACCTTTTTAACATAATTGTTTGTTACCTAATAGCTATCCTGGAATCAAGCCAAAACAGTGTGCCGCTATGTCTTTAACAATGTTTTCCCCTCCTCAAGACATGATGTTATTGAGGTACATGCCACTTTTTTTAGAGAAGAATATGTTTGCTCTTTTCAGCCAGACCATTCTCAAGATGTGCTTTTGAGGGACACAAATTCTGAGGGATAGAAATAGATGTTACACAAGAAAGAATTAATTGGTCAAATATTTTTGGAAAATACTGGGTTAAAAGATGTTAAATAGGTATTTTTACTTCAGGACTTAGCACAACATTTAATTTGCTAATTTGTGTTGAGAATTTTCTCAAAAGGTTATTAGTGATTATCTGTAAAAATCATTTCACCAAGGAGCTCTGTTCTCACGCAATGTCTTACAGGTCCTAGTGTTATTTGGAAGACATTTCTGGAAATTTGCATGTAAATTCTTTCCTTTCACTGGATTAAATCTCATTTTTACTTATAGTAAGTCTGCTTTGCAGGCCATGTGGAAATTTAAAAAGTTGGCCAAGTTTGAGCTAATCATTGAGTTGCTTCTTCATTTCCATAGATCTTTTCTTTGGGGGAAATATTGAGGCCCTAGGCGTTAAACGCATGGAATCATTGCACACTTTTTTCCCACCATTAATAAAAATGTCATATATCCTATCTATTGTACTTTTTAAAAAGTTAGCTTGATGATATTAAAAGAGGAAATAATTTGAAGCACATAATACCATGTTTTCCCGAAAATAAGACCTAATCGGACCATCAGTTCTACTGCGTCTTTTGGAGCAAACATTAATATAAGACCCGGTCTTATTTTACTATTTATATAAGACTGGGTCTTATATAATGTAATGTAATATAAGACTGGGTCTTATATTAATTTTTGCTCCAAAAGATGCATTAGAGCTGATGGTCTGGTTAGGTCTTATTTTTGGGGAAACACGGTAATAAACATGATTTAAGCATTTCACTAAGTGTTCTGTGTGCATTATCATAGCAATCCTATGAGGAGTGGTGAAAAACTTAAAGAGACCATGTAACTTTCCCAAGGTCACATCTCTATGTCCAAGATCTACACAGCTAGTTGTGTATCCGGCCAGGATTAGAATCCACATCTATCTGGCATTACAGCCTGAGATTTTAATCAACGCAACCTTTTTTCAAGGTTTCTCAACCAACAGGGTGTGTTTGTTTCCAGAGTTATAATAACCCTATTGTTTTTTTGAACAGACTCTTGTAGAGAGGAGGTGTAGCATGTTGGTTAAAAGTACAGGCTCCAGGGTCAGATTTGGTTTATTTTAGCCTTTGTCACCTACTAGCTGTGTGACAACTTTATCTTCAAATGGCGGTAATAATGGCACCTGTTTCCTTGAGTTATGAGCATTACAAAAATATGTGCATAATGATTATAACACTGTGTCAGAATCCATTATTGTTATCATTACTATTACTATTATTTTAGTCCTTTTGAGTTGAGGTGAGGTAAAGAACTTTGGAAGAAGACCCAGATTCCCTGCTTGGTACTACGAGCTTTGTGGCTTAAAGCCAAACACTTAAAATCTTCCTTAACCTTTGATTCCTGTACTGTAAAGTGGTGACAGTGCCTGCCCTGCCCACTTGCATTAGATCCTGAGAAAAATAATGTGTAAGAAAGCACTTTGCAGTGTGAGCTGTTGTAATACCATAAGATAATTTATTAGAAAAAGTAGTCTAGTTTCTCTACATAGATTTTTACAAATATCCAAAGATCCTAGCTTCTTAATATATAAATTGGGATTATTTATTGGTCAATAATAGACTGTGTTTTGTATGCCTTCTATTTTTTAAACTTTATCGTTAAGATTTAGAAAAGCCATTGAATGTGCCTTTTACACTTTTGCAGGATGAAACTGTAACAATAGAAACCGTCTTTCCATTTGATGTTGCAGTTAAATTTGTTTCTACAAAGGTATGTCACTGTGAAGTATATTGGAAATCACTTAAGTTACAGCAATGAACAGAAAATAAAATGGATTAATGTAGTTGGTAATGGACCTTTTGTCTTCATTTCTGACAGTTTGAGCACCTGGAAAGGGTCTATGCTGACATCCCCTTTCTGTTGATGACAGACCTCCTAAGTGCCTCCCCTTGGCCCCTCACCATTGTATCCAGTGAGCTCCAGCTCGCTCCTGCTATGAGCCCAGTGGATCAGCTAGAGTCCCAGGTGGACCAAGGTGAGAATGTGGCTCATCCCACTTAATTAGCAGAAGACACTGTGTGTGTGTGTGTGTGTGTGTGTGTGTGTAGGTTAGCAGTGTAAGAGTTAGCTTTTTGGTAAGGGAGGGATCTTGAGACTTATGCTCACAAAAGCAAATGCATTTAGAATTAAGGTAGAATTAGCATAATTTACAATTTGTTTGAGTACACCTTATTTTTAAAAATCAGGTTTTTGCTACTGTAAGGAAGTTAGTTACTTTTCGACAAATGTACTTGAAAATAAAATAATAACAGCAGGTCCTCGTATAATATCACTTCATTCAATGTTGTTTCGTTACAGCATCGTGAGATGCCGTGGGAACTTAACTCTTACTTACAGCATTTAGCCTCTCGTAAAATTGGTTTCATCATACGTCGTTTCACTTAAAGTGGCAGTTCTCCCTTTACACATCTCTTACACCCAGCGTCTCTTCTCCATCCTCACTGCCATCCTCATTTTGTATCTGCCTTAGAAATAGCTTCTAAATTGCTTGCCTCCTTGCCTTTCTCTCCCTTAGTCTACTTTTCCTACTGCTGCCAGTTTGATTCCTCAGAAGACTGTTCTGAACTTGAAAACTTCCATGACATACCAGACCCTTCCCAGTGAGGGGCCGCTTACCTTTCCTGCTTCTTCTGCACCAGTCCCTCTACTTCCTTTTCCCTTTCCCAGACTTCAGCCAAGCCAGACATTTTACCATCAGCAAACATCGCTCCCATCTGTTTTTGAACATACTACTTTCGTCCAAAACTCCCTCCCTCTTCTTTTTCAACCTGTTGAAGTCTTGTTGGCTCTTGAGGGCTCATGGAAGCTTGGAGGTTCTGTTCCTCCCAAGCAGGCAGGGCTAAGCTCTCGTCCCTGTTTAACCGTGATGTCTTGTACACACCACTGATACCAACACTTCCCCCATTATGTCGTCGTCGTTTGTTGTAGGCCTGGCTCCCTGCTACACTATGTTCCTTTAGAGCCTCCTCTTTGTAGTGCCGGCCTCACAGTAGTTGGTTTAATAAATGTTTATTAAATGAATGATAATGTCTACTCTCAGCCTCCCGTTACTAGTTTCCTATTGCTGCTATAACAAATTACCCCAGTAAGTGGTTTTAGGGGCCACTTGGATTCCTTGGCATGTGGCTCCTTCCTCCATCCTCCAAACCAGCTGTGGAGCATCTTCAGATTCCTCTGCTCCCATTGTCACATTTCCTCAGACTTCCTCTTGCCTCTTTCCCTTATAACTCTTGTGATTACATTGGGCCCAACTGCATAATCCAGTATAACCTCCCTGTGTTAAGCTCCGTATCTTAATCCCATCTGTAAAGTCCTTTTTGCCGTGTAAGGCATCAGTCACAGGTTCTGCGAATTAGAATGTGGGTATTTTGGGGCAGGGGTGGCATTATTCTGTGCCACCTGCAGAACGTCAGCACTGCTGCGCTATACAATTTGCGTATGACACATTAAAAACCACAGCTTTCCTAGGTCATACATTTGACCCCAGTTTGTTAATTGTTAAAAAATGTTTGTGATCATTTTAGTTAACTTCGTAGAATTAGGGAGGACTTTGGAAGAATTTCATATGAATGTTCCAGGTTTTTAAAAAAGTATCTTAAGAGGTCTGAATTGATGTGTTTTTTATTTACTGGGCTACAGTATTATTTCTTAGTCTTTAAAAATTACTTAAACATAGTGAGTTAAAGATTGACCCAGCTTTTTTCCCTTTGACTTCTGGTATCCACCCACAATCGTAACTATTAATTTATCAAAATGTTTTTCACTGGAAAACCAAAAAAAATTACTTAATATTTAGGGACTTTTATGTTATTACAAGGTTTCACTCATAGAGTTCGCATTAGATTGGCACCGTTGCCGTCTTGCATTTAAAGGAGGGACATTGCAGGCGGTGACGTGCTGAAGGGCAGGGAAGACTTAGCTTAGACGAGCATTTGTTGGGAGATTTATTATAAAATTGGCAAGAGGAAAGTTTCCTTGCATGAGAGGTAGGTAGCCACGTTAGGTAATGATAAGGCAATAGATGATGTATTTCCATTTGAGTGGTATCGATAGTATGTGTTTATTCAGAGAAAGTTAGTGTTTTCTGGATCATGAAATGTTCACTTTAGAGACATGAAATAATTTGGAGAAATAAAAATAATCACCAAAGGGTATTATTCTGACTCCAGACTTCTCCTTTTCATTAGTTCCCATCGGAATGTGTCACAGACATACAGATGCCTCCCCTATTATTTTTATTATAATGGAATATTGCTAGATTAGGAAAAAAACACTGGATAGGGACTTTGTGACCTTGAAAAAGTTATTTAACATCTCTACTTAGTTTCTAAGTCTAAATAATTTATAATAAGGTATTCTTTTTTTGTTGTGTTACTTGGATGTAAAACTCTCCTTTCATAGATGAAATCATTGCATAAGGTTTATAAAGGTTCTTTCTTGTAGTTGTCTTACAGACTGGAGAGAGTGCTAGTGAATGCTTTTGTCTTCGGTGCCCATCTGTTGGAAATGTTGAAGGTGGAGTAGCAACTGGGCATTATATTATCTCCTGGAAGAGGTAAAATTTTATCAGCCCTCTTTTCTCCATTATTGGTGCTATTCTGATGCCTTTATTATTTGTCATTGTCATTTAATAGTTGGGAGCTTCTGTCAGTCCTCAAGAGCAGACTAGAAGTCTCATGTTGTCACTGACCATTTGTCAAAATCACAAAGATTAAAAAAGAAAATTAAACTTTTATTTGTATTTGTCACAATTTGTGACCAATATACAGGTACTGATGAAATTTTAGCAAGTTATTCTGATGATATGACCATTAAAAACATTAAGAGAAACTGCCCTTATTTGTAGTTAGTAGGGTTGTCTACATAGAAAACCCAAGGGAATCCACAAATTATTAGCACTGTAAGGGTTTCAGCAAGGTTGCTGGGTATAACATCAATATACAAGATCAGTTGGATTTCTGTATATCAGTAATAAAACTAGGCAGTGTACTTATGAAATAGGTATCATTTACATAACAAAAATTATAAGATACGTAGAAATATATACTTGTATGACAGAAGGTGTATGTTACCTTTATGGAGAAGATTATAAAACTTTAAAACATGAAAGGAAGACCTAAATAAATGGGAAACATACAGAATGGTCTTGGGTAGGATTTGGCTAAGATTTAATATTATAAATTGTTCTATAGAGTCAGTCTTTTTCAAAAATCTCAACAGCTTATTTTGTTCTGTATTTTTGTGGAACTTGAGACTCTTGATTCCAAAATTTGTATGGAAAGGCAAAAAGTCAGAATTAGTCAAGATATTCCAGAACTAGGCAAGGGTACTTGCCCTTGTAAATTCCAACTACTGTAAAGCTACAGTACTTATCACTATGGTATTGGCTCAGGGATATGTAAATAAACAAGTGGAACAAAAGAGAGAGTCTAGAAATAGATTCATAGATCCACACATGGAAATTAAATTTTACAGAGGTAACATTGTAAATTTTACAAAAGGATGAACTTTTGTAATTGGCGATGAACAGTTCGGTATCCATTTGGGAAAACATTGGATCTCTGATATATACTGTGTATAGAAATTAATTCTAAGTATGTCAAAGTTCTAATTATAAAAAGCAAAACATTACTTTTAGTAGAAAAATAAGAGAATTACTTTATGATTTTGGAGTAGGGAAGAATTTCTTTAAGACACAAAAAGTACAAGCCAATAAAATTGATGAATTTGGTTTCTTAAAATTAACTTTATCAGTTCATTAAAAAATACATAAAGAAAGCTGAAAAGACAAAATACAAACTGGGAAAAGTTATCTGCAACATGCAAAACTGACAAAGTTTTAAAATTCATGTCAAGAACTTCTACAAATCACGAGAAAAACACAAGTCTCCGAACAGAAAGGAGAGTAGAATACTTGAGACAGTAGAAGTGAAATCGAAGAAGCCAGATGGCCAGTAAATATAGGTAGAGAAAGTCAGTCTTAACTAGTAATCTGAGATTCAAACGTATTCCCACTAGTTTGGAAAAATGAAAAGGTTTACTGATGCAAAGTTTGTCAAAGATGTAGAGTATAAATGAGAACAATTGCTTTGGAAATCTACTCAGCAATTCCAGGTAAAATTGAAGATGTCTATACTCTGTAGTCCTAGGAAAGGTCTCGAACATGCATATAAAAGTTATATGTATAAGAATGTTCATAGCAGCACTGACTGTAAAAAGTTAGAAACGAGCTAAATGTCTGTCAACAGGAATATGGATAAAATGTGGCAATCATACAATGAAATACTACATATCACTGGAAATGCCTGAACCAGCTACACCTATCATCCTATTGATATTAAGTGAACAGAGCACCTGCAGAAGTTCAGGATATGAACAACTTTCATATATATAACATTGGAAAACATGTAAAACAGTCTGTGTTTCTTAGGGCTACATAATATAATTTGGAAAAGTGTAAAATACATAGGAGTGATACATACCAAATTCCAGATAGTAGTTACTTCTGGATGGGAGGGTGGGGAGATGCAAGATGGAAGGGGTACATGGGAAAACTCAACTATATTGTTACGTTTTCTTAGACTGGGCGGCACATATGTGATATTTCATGTGTTATTTTTGTGGTGTAACTCAATTTCATAAATTTTAAAACAGTAAGGTTTATTATAAATATGAAAATATATAATTTTATTTTAAAAAACCAACTTTGTTTTATTTTCCCTACTTCTGAATTTACCATATTGATGTTTAACTTATATCTTTATAGGAATTAAATCAGCATTTTGAAGGCACTGCTTAATTATTCCATCATGTTACTATAATAGTATAAAGACGTATTTCTTAATGATGAAGGATGAGATCTTCTTGCCTGTTGCTTTTGCTCTGTAATAGTTTGCACATTGTTGGCTGTTCCACTTCTAGATACAGACTCTTCCTAAGGGCTTTCCTTGGCAATCAGATAGCTGCCAACTGCCCCCTGGTTCCCACTCTGAGTACAGAGGAAAATACCTGACAGTTTCATATTGTTACTCACTGTATGTCAGTAACGTTAGAATGGCACTATGTTTATTTTCAGTAAAACATTTTTGGTTCTTCGGTTCCTGCTGTGTGCTTGTAGTGTAGTTACACCTCGCGGTACACCTCGAAATAGTCTGATGCTCATCCGTGAACTGCCCTTGGTGTGGTAGGTGTTTGTGGCATAATGTAAATCACTGCACTGAGGATGCTTTACCACAAACACCGCTCCATAGTGAGCTTGGGTAGAGCTGATGGGCATTCTGGGCAGTCCTTGCTTCATTAGCCACTGGGACCACACAGCAGCCTTGGGCTGTGACATTGTTAATTAGAAATACTCAAAAGGAAAATGGGATTCTAAAAGTTCTTACTTCACAAAACCACTTCTGTTAATAAAGTTTTAGAAAATAGGTAAATAATGTATATTTCCTTTGAAACTAGTTGGTGAACATCTGTGTTCCCTGTTTTTGATTTATTAACTTCTTACATAAATTGTGAATGTAAACGACGCCCTTTGCTGCCGTAGGACCTCAGCCATGGAGAACGTCCCTGTCATCAGCACTGTCATTACTCTGCCACATGTGATTGTAGAAAATATCCCTCTTCATGTGAACGCAGGTAACGGCTTTCAAATTTTACATAATAAAAAGAATCCAGTAAGAATGTTTATTTTGGCTGCTAAGATTTTAAAAAGCTTTTTATTATGAAAAATGCCCAATATTTACCAAAGTAGATTATGACCAGTCTTGTTTCATCTGTACCGCTAACACTCCTCCTACCCCCATTATTTTGAAGCAAATCTCAGATACAATTTCATCTATAAATATTTTAGTGTGCATCTTTAATATTAGTGGTTATTTTTCTAAATATAATCAAAATACCATTATTATGACTTTTAAAATTGGCAATAATTTCTTAATATCAAATTCCAGTGTTGGAAGTTCCCTAGTTGACTCTGAATGTTCTTTAGTTTGTTCTAAGGACTGTCTACATTGCAGTTGATGGATGTCTCATATGTTTGAAATCTGTAGGTAGGCAGAGTCCCTCTTCTCCACTGCCATCTCTTCCATTACCTCCCCCCCGCCCCCCTTACTTCCTTGCTGCTGACTCATTGAAGAAGCTGAGTCATTTGTCCTATAGAGCTTCCTACAGCCTGGATTTTGCTGATTGCGTTGTATCATTTTAAGTGTTTCTCAGTCCCTATAAGTTGGTAGATCTATAAACTTGATCAGATTCAGGTTCAAGTTTTTGGCAGGGATACTTCATAGTTAATGGTATGTGCTCCTATCATTCCCTTTTGAGCCATGGTTACTAGTTAACAAAATCTTTTATAGATTTTAAAAATTATTCCTAACGTAATTCAGCTCCTGATAGCCAAGACCCTTTCTATAACTTAATCAGTTTTAGAAGGAGACTTTCGTTCTTATTAGCCTGTTTTTATCATAGTCCCATGGCTATTGTTCAGTCAAAGAATTTCCTTATTTAGCAAGAGTGCAGTAATATTATTAGTGTAAATAATCCCATGTGTAAAGATTGAGATTTATTTACAAAAATAACCCATAAATTTTTTTAACCAAAAGAATTGTTTCATCTTTCTCTACAGATCTGCCATCCTTTGGACGAGTCAGAGAATCGTTACCTGTCAAGTATCACCTACAGAATAAGACTAACTTAGTTCAAGATGTGGAAATTTCCGTGGAGCCCAGCGATGCCTTCATGTTCTCGGGTCTTAAACAGGTACAGTTCCTATCTTATTGGGTTGCTCATATAGACACAAAAGTGTGGCCAGGAAATGGAGAACTATACATTTAGTTTTTATAAATGTGCTAATAAGGCTGACTGTGGTCCCTACTATTTTGATAGTGGATTTTTAGTCACTTTTGAAGATTAAGTACAACTTGCTATAGAGGTGGATTAAATGGGATTAAATGGGCATTCATAAAATGGATATGAACCATTTTTCATATCGAGCACACACATCTAGGTTCTTTCTCCTTATGAAACAAGAGTTCACAAATCCTTGGAGTATAAGAGAATTCCTGAAAGTTTTAGATTTCCCTTTTATTACTAAAGAGAGAGGAAGAGAGACTGACTTTGTTCATTTTGAGGCCTCGAGGCATGACAACCTATTTAAAAGTCTAATTCTCCTCTGAACTATCAGTAAAATTTTTCAGAGATTTTGATCTTGTATAGATTTACTTGTCTTTGATACGTTGAGATACATTTGTGTCTACACACAAAAATAAATTATTCGGGCATTTTGATTCATCCATTCAAATAGGAGGTGGAAAAGTTCATCAGATTTTTGAGTGGAACATACGCTATCAGGCAAAATCATGTTTCAGTGAGAATACTGTCCTCCACTGTCCAAAGTGATAACAGAGACACCCCTCAATAGTCAGTAAATACTTTTTATTAATGAGGACATAATTAGGGGAATTAGAGGGACACCTAGAAGTACCTACTCTGACTAATCATCTGTGCTGTGCATATTCTGAGTGCTGTTTGTTTTTCAATACAAAATAGAATTATATATGAAGTATACTGTAAGTTCATGCACTAATTTAAACTTACATATTAAGTGTAATATTAGCTATAATCGGTTGGTACACACGTGCATATCTTTGGAACATTATATACCTATAATGTACTCATTTGCAAATGAGTGAGCTTTTCTTGACCTGATCTGTTTCACATACTAACTTACAAATAATTAGATACTATAAGATGCCAAAATCTTACCAGTTTGTGTTCTTTTCTAAAGTATTATTAAAAATTTCCAAACATCTTTTCTCCCCTGAAGTTACTTACCTTACCACAAAGGTAAAATCCCCCCCAAAAAAACATAGTAAACAGCTAGTTTGTCTTGTGTTGATATAATGTTTACAAAGATACGTTTCTACAAATTATCCCATAGCATATTGTCACTGTAACATCTACCTGTTACCTGGTCTGAGACGCAGAAAATATTGATCCATCTAGTGTTCTCATTTTTAAGCCGGTATAACTTTCCTTTTAGATCTTGATAGAAACTGAGAAATTGTGCTCATATTTTTTATATATGTATTATCTACGTGGTTCTGGCCTCATACTAATTCAGCCCTACATTTTGAAATCTGTCTGGTAGATGGAGTAGGAGAAAGAGAATATTTCACCAGAAATACTGTGTTTCCCTGGAAATAAGACCGAGCTGGACAATCAACTCTAATGCATCTTCTGGAGCAAAAATTAATGTATTTTATTATATTTTGTTATACTTTATTATATTTTATATTATATAAGACCCGGTCGTATAGTAACGTAAGACCGGGTCTTATATTAATTTTTGCTCCAAAAGGCACATTAGATCCAATTGTACGGCTAGGTCTTATTTTCGGGGAAACACGGACTTGGGTGTCCAATCATTTGCAGATAATCTGGTGGTGACAACATAGAGGTATTGAAAGTATGTATATTTAATTATCTTTCTTCATAAATGTTTATGATTTAGATTCGATTGCGTATCCTACCTGGCACCGAACAGGAAATGTTATACAATTTCTATCCCCTGATGGCTGGATACCAGCAACTGCCGTCTCTCAACATCAACTTGCTTAGATTTCCTAACTTCACAAATCAACTGCTCAGGCGTTTTATACCTACCACTATTTTTGTAAAGGTAAGGCTTAGAAATGTTCTACGTTTTAAATTTACTGTCTTGAAAACAAACAAAAGAAGATGTTTTTTCATGTAGTCTTCACTAAACAATATTTTGAAACTATTGATAGTTTTGGCTTTTATTATATGAATTTGGCAATATTGATATCATTTCTATAAAGTTACTATTATTTTATAGAATCTAATTACAAAGATTTTTATTCCCTTAGGTAAATAATGATTTATCATTATAGTATCCTTAAACTTTTTTAACTTTGGTTTTACTAAAGTATGTTTTATGTTTTTGTTTTTTGTTTGTTTTAGTTAGACGTTTATCATTTATATCCCTCACACAGTGATAACCCCTCTCCCCCATCTACTACCCCTCTGACATTGCACACAGCCATTACATTTTCATTGTCTCTATTCCTAATACTGTATTCCATTTCTTATAACCATATATATGTATATATATGTATATATGTATATGTTTATATATATATATACATATATATATACACACACACACACATATATATATACATATATATATACACACACACACACACATATATATATATATATATATATATATATATATATATATAGTTAGTTAGTTAGATATAAAATTATAGCTGACATTCATTATTGTTCAGCTTCAGCTTCAGGTGTACAGTGCAGTGATCAGGCATCTACACCATCCCTGAGGTGGTCTCCCAAATGGGACAAGTGTCCATTGGATACCCTACAAAATCTTTACAACATTATTGATTACATTCCCCAAATTGACTTTCGTATCCCTGTGGCCATCTTGTGGTTACCGACTATGCTTTCTAATCCCCTCACCTTCCCCCTTATCCCCCGCCCCCAGCAACCCTCAGTTTTTGCTCTATGTCTCTGAGTCTGTTTCTGATTAGTTCATTCATTTATTCTTTTTAAAGCATGTTTTTAAATTGTAGTTAGTTTGTAATTAATTTTTAAACAAAATGTACTAACTTTCTAAGTCTGATTCCTGATCTTTCCTAATTCTGTCAGTTTAACTGTATAATGCTGGATTTGGGTCTTTTCTGAAAACAATCATCTACCGGAAATTATACTCTGGTTTAATGTTTTGATTTTTTACAATGATACAGTTTCCAGGTTCCTGCAGTAAAAGAATATGTAAGTGGTCATAGTGTGTGAGAGTGTGAATTGAGCTGCCTAAGTGGTGCATTTAGCTCAGTGCCTCGCGTCTGATAAAGCCACTCTTGGTGCCTGAATTAAGGCTGTTCTTCCAGCTAGTTTCAGTTTCCCTCAGTAACTCAGGTAGATAGTCACAAATATATGTGAATCCTGTGTGCCCTCTTTTTATTCTCAGTTAATACCCCATTTTAGAATGACAAATTACATTGCTTACTATTTCCTTTTTTGTCTCTGTCAAGTTTTGGGGAACTGTCCCTTGTTTATATAATCTGGAATTTGGTAAATTATAAATTAGTCTGTGTTACCCTATCCCTCATAATCTTCCTAGCCTTTATCTTTCCAGATTTACAAACTTTTTTTTTGCATATGCAGAAAAATTATTTTATTAACCCCTCCAAGCTCCTGTGCTATGATGCTTTTAAATTGTGGGGGGAAAAAAAAATGCCAAACTCTTAATTTGAGATTTCTAGTGTTTAAACAGTGACTTTTTTTTATGACTGTTTTTTTTTTTTTAACAGTTTTCGATTCACAGAAAAATTGAGAGGAAGGTACAGAGATTTCCCATATACCCTCTGCCCCCACACAACAGTAGCTTTTTAAACATTTCCACCTGATCACATTCTAAAAACATTTTCCGTTGCTGTTCCTCACTGTTGTGTCTGAGGCCACCGGCAGGGGAAGTCTCATGTTGGTTGGGGAGCACTGGGGGGATGATTGGTCTCTAAAGTCTTTTTAGCTATTTGGCCTTTTAAAGTTTGCTATTTCTAAATTCAGAAGTACGGCCTTACGCAGTGTGAAAGTATGTATCAGTGTACAGACTTGGTCATATTTTAGCTGTACAAACAGCTTGTTTGAGATGTGAAAGAGTTGATCATACTGAGAAATCAGGATTTCGGTTCTATCAGTTAATCTCTTTCATTCCTTTCCCCATAGCACTCAGTACACCCAGACTTAGTCCCGGCTAATGCTAGTTCCGTCTTCAGATTTTCTTTCACAGTAAACCTCCTTTGGGTGGTGTTTAAACCCCTAAGGAAAGGTTTCAGAAAAATAAACACTCATAAGTTTTAATATAATTAAAATGCCCTTTTCTAACTGCCATGGTCTTTTCTCAAAATACAAGTACCACCTTCTGGTAATTTGACTTCTGTCAGAGAAGGTGGCTGGATTTCTCAGAGCTAGCTCCTTTAGCCATTGGGAAAATTTATAATTAAAATTGTTTTGTCTGTCACACTAGGGACAGTGCATGAAGATTACCCTTTTCCCACTTACTGAATAATCATTGACTAAAATGTTATATCCCATCACACCTTTATTAAACTTGAGGGCTGTGCTATTGCAGTATGGCAGCCACTAATCACACATACTTACTGAGATTTGAATCAAAGTTAGTCAGAATTTAATTAAATTAAAAATGAGTTACTCAGTGGCCCTAGCCACACTTCAGATCCTCAGGAGTTTTGTGTGACTAGTAGCTACCATGTAATGGACAGCACTGATACAGAGCATTTCCATCATCACAGAAAGGTGGTTTGGACAGAGCTGCCCTAGAGCAAGGTTGGGTCAATGTGTTTCTGCCTTCGAAAAATAAATTTCAGTTTTCTGATTGCGTGATGTACTTACTTGTCTGCTGCTCCTGTTTGTAAAGCTGTGCTTGATAAGGATTTAACAAGGTTGAGCCATTATTCTGCTTCTAAAACTGAAAATCCTCCATCAGTACTAAAAAATTACATGAAGTATAAAGACCAGGCCCCTATTCTTTCTTTCATTCCGTTTCTGCCTTGAATGTCAGAGAGCTGACTTACACCTGCGTGTGTGCATATTGGCATGCGTGCGTACTTACATGCGTGCATGTGTACCTGCACGCAACCACACAGCAACCAAACTGAAAGTGGGGGATCCCTCTTCACTGCCTCAGAGAATCCCGCAGGAATCATTCTGGTTAAAGCACAGCAAATGGCTTTTGGTGGTGAAATTGTAACACTTCTTTTTCAAGTCCTGAATACCACCTCTTTCACGTTTTCCCCCCACAAAGGTCTGCTGTTGTATAGCTGTGTAATAAAACAAAATTACTTTTGAGAATTTCATTTTTTTAGCTACTCTACTCTGGGGTGTTGCTAACCTGTCAGAATTTTTACACCTAAAAGCAGTTATAGTACAATTTATTCATTCTTAGCCTTTACTTTCTGATACGATGTTTTAAATTTTTTTAGTCAGTGACCTCAGAGAAAGGGAAATTTTTGTTTTTATCTGCTGCTTTGGTCCTTGCAATATTCATTGTTAGATAGCCCACAGTTCATTGTGAATCAGTTTTTCTCAAACAGAAGATTGAGAGACCTTCTTGAATCCCCAAGGAATTTATCTGTCAGAGCTTGAGACACAGGAGTGCCCTGAGCAAGAGAGGGAGAGAATACAACTATTACTTAAGCAGCAACGGTGTTAGGTTCCCTTTCACATGCCCTCGGTGATAGGCTGGCAGCAGCTGCTAGAACACCGGGCTATGAGAGAAGTAGTGACTGATGTCTGTGTGGGGTCAGAGGGAACAGGCAGCACCTACACACACAGCTGTCATCCCCACATTCCAGTGAAGAAAGAGGACGAGGTGAAAGAAGGAGAATAACGTTTTATTTTGATAACTTGCACGTGTTGATTTTTGTGAAACAGTTCTAAGAATTGCAAAATTTTTTCAAGCAGTAAAGTTTGTGTTGTCACTATTATTTTGTAAACCCCTTTTGTTTTCCCACTTTAAAGCCACAGGGTCGACTCATGGATGATACGTCTATTGCTGCTGCGTGATGTTCAAGTCTGGCCCTTGGCTGTTCTTACAGAGAAGCTGGACTGAACTATATATTTTTCATTGTGAACGGTGACTTTGGTCATGGCAAAAGTTAATCTTTTCTATTTTTTAATGGATGTTATACCAACTAGTCAGAGGAACTCATGCTTAAAATATTAGGAGAATCTATCCTCTCTCATAGTTTCACTAAATAAATATTTGAAATCTGTCAGTGTGACACGAAAGGGTGTCTGACCATTGTTACTGTTGAAAGTCATTTTATGAATAGTAAATTCTTGTAAAAGTGATTTGCACATGCAATATCTGAGGAGAAGGAAGCATCCATTATGACTCGACAAGGAGAAGAGAAAGCACTGATATCTGCTCCGCAAAGTTCTGACTCCCCAGAGTCCCTGTTCGGTTGGCTAAGCTGGAGATAATCCTTCCTCAGAAATTCAGTGTGTGCTCACAACATGTCCACAGGAACTTACAAGCAGTTGCATGACTGATACTGAAAACTTCCAGAGAGTTTTCATCAAAGCAATCTAAGTTGTCTAAAACATATCTTTCTTACCATCAAAATGTGTCAGATAGGTTCAGCTCGCAGCCAAAATGAGGCTCATTTGTGGGGCAGGTTTGTATTTGTAAGTGTTAATAAGATCTTTATCTGTAAGGGTCCAAACTGCAAGGATCTGGTTACTGTCATCATTTCCTAAACTAAAAGTTTTTGAAAAGGATGCAAGATTGAAATAAGAGTTTTTCATTCTGTTGTGCAGTTTGAAAAGAACTATTTAAAATTCTTGAAAAGTCATGTAAATAAAAATCATATTGTGAAAATTTTCTTTGTTAAAATATCTTAATTTAAAATTGCCCGATTTCCTGGAAAATTTTTATTTAAAAGTGTAGGAGTTGTAAAAAAGAAAATAGTGAGGTAAATAAATAAGTTCTCTTTCAAACATGCTTGTATATATCTTTTATTTATTTTTACTTTGATTTCAGTTTCATGAAACAGCTTTTACTAAGAAAAAGATATACGGAAGAATAGAGGATTGAATTTTTTAAAAATGTCTTTCACATTACTTGAAGGAAAGATTTTTTTACTTTTGCTTTAATTTAGTCGTTCTTTCACGGCCCATGTTATGTCTCCACCCACAATATTAAAAGTCTTCCAGTTGATACTCTCCATAATAATAGTTGTTAGGAATTCTGAGTTGTAATTTCCACATTGGCATTGCAATGGGTGAGAGAGAGTACTTTTAAGGGAAAAACACAGCAAATGGAAAAAGTTAAGCCTACCCTTTTAATGGGGAGGGTCCATGAGGTCCCAGCAAATACCTTTCTAAAGCTTCCGTTCTTGACCTAAAACCCCAGAAAAGGCACCTAAAGCATCCTGGCTCCTAGTGTAAACAATACTTAGAGATGGGTTGTGTTATTTAATGGTGAAGTGAATTGATAGTAATGACTAATTTTCAAGAAGCAGTTAGGTGCGACATGAGTGATTAGAGATTGTTGGACGAATGCAGGTCCCCAGATACAAATGTGCTCTTCATCTTGCTTATGGGTTTGTTTTGAAATGTATCTAACTAGTGATACTCATGCCATCACGTGATGTGAACTCCGTAACCATCGTCCTTTTTATTTTAGCAAACAGTCTTTCTCAGATACACACACTACTAAAGCACTGCATAAAATTCACAAAGTGAGTATAAAATCTCATGTATGTATGAAAGAGAAAATAAGTTCATAGTTTAATTATATTCAGGCTTTCTTCAAAGATCAAATTTACTTATGCCTGAGAACAAAAGAAAGTAATCACAAGGCCTTACTGTTTCTGCTTCCTGAAGCGTGTTTTACCAGCGGGGGAAGCACTTCTGCATTTCAGGGTGTATCTACCATGCAAATTATAGGCTGAGAGATTATTTAAATTCTGTTTTCTCCCCAGTCATTGAAAGAATGCAAAACTCATAGCAGCCTTGAAGTTGATTTTTCATTTATGGAATGCACCCTTCTCCGAAATGTATCAGCATGCCTGGCAAATGAGAACTTGTAAATATCGTCGTTATTACGTTAGGATTTCTAAGCTGTGTTTTCCCATATAATTGCCAACACTTATTGAGTGCTACAGTGTGCCAGCTGGTTATATTCTTACCTCATTTGATACTAGTAAAAGCCCAATGCAATGTAGATCTGTTACTATCCCCATTTTAAAGATGTGGAAACTGAGGTACAGAGAGGTTAAATGACTTGCCCGATGCTCTGGTTATCTAGCTAAAACGCAAATCATTCCAATACTTAATGGCCTAAGACAACAATCATTCTTTTACAGTTTCAGTAGGTCAGGAATCCAGGAAGGGCTTAGCTGGACAATTCTGGCTTGGGGTCACTCAGATATTCCAACAGTAGCTGGAGTTTCTCGAGCGCCTACCATGGGCCATTTCAACACTGGTTTCTACAGCCATGAAGGAACCATATTCCTGAAGACCAGGGGTCAGTAGGAGACACTACCATGTCAAGGAGCCACTGCAGTGTGAGAAATGCGATAGAAGCGGCTACGAGACTGCTGGACTGATAGGATGTCTGGGGTTTGCTTTCAAATACTCCAAGAAACAAACACAACAAAACAGCAAAGCAGGTTAGGGAGAAAAGGTAAAATAAGATCTGAAAAATGTTGATAACTGTTAAGGGTGTGTAAAGGGTGCCTGGGTGGGGCTTTTTTCACTCTACTTTTGGATATGTCTGAATATTTTCATAATGAAAAAAGACACACGGTAAAAAGGAGCCACCGTGGAGGTGATTATAGGGTGTGAGTGAGGAAGCAGCAGTGAGGTAGGGCTTCGTGCAGGAGTGACGCTGGAGCTGTTTTCAGTCATGATAGAATGATTCTGTTTTGTGTTGTATGGGAATGCATTTCCATCATCCTTGAATAGATAATGTTATGTGAGCTGAGTTTTGGAGGACATAGAAATGTTTGTAACAAAGTCAAGGAAGAGCATCCCAGGTGATGAAGGCTGTGCTGACTGGCATCCATTCCTGTCAGCACTGTCACATGCCAAGTACTTTTAGAATAGACTTGTCCACTGTTGACAAAGCTGGCATTGTTTTCCATACCCAAGAGATTCGTATTCAGTGGTAAGAGAATTAAGGGGGGAGTGAAACTCACTTAAAACTGAAGGCTTGCTGCTGTCACCACTTTCTGGAGAGCGGGGCTTTTTCTGTTGGAATTCGAGGAGTTTGGGATGAAGTTTGTCTTCTTTTTAGCTTTGTAATGCTCATCAGATTGGAGAATTCTAGTTTGAAAAATGTTGGAGGTTGGGTGATAATCAGCAACCATTGTCTCAACAAAGGACTGAATCCCAAAAGCCAAATGTAACAGGAAAAAATCCCGCATTCATGATGAAATGTTTGATTATTTAAACAGGACAGGAGGAGCTCATCATTTTTATGAGGTGTTAGTTGCTCAGACTAGTTTTTACTACAATGTTTTCTCCACTTCTGATTGCCATCCTTTATTGCATTTTATTTTTTATTGTGAAAATTTCCAAACATACGCAAAAGTAGAGACTAGAACATACTTCTATGCTTGTACTCAGCTTCAGTAACCATTAATATTTTGCCATCTACGTCGTCTTATAACCACATCAATTCCCCTCATATAATTTAACCCATTAATAAAAGGACTTTAAAAATATATCCACAATGCATTATTAATAAATTACCAATATTTCCTTAAGATTTTCTAATGTACAATGTATATTCAATTTTCCTGATTGACTAAGCAGTCTTTATAGTTGGTTGGTTTGAATCAGCATCCAAACAAGGTCCATCATTATATTTATGCCTCTTAAGTCTTTTTTAAGTTTCATTTAATGTAGAACAGTCTCTTCCCCCTTTTTATCCTTTATCATTGAATTGTTGAAGATATGGGAGTCAGTTGTTTTGTAAAATGTTCCACATTCTGGTGTTGGCTGATTGCTTCCCAGGGTGTCATTGAACTTGTTTCTCCATCCCCTGTATTTCCAATAAATGGGGAATTAGCGTTCAAAGCTTGCCTGAGTCCCTGAGTTACTGCCTGTCTTCCTGCATTTTTGTTTGTTTGTTTTGTAGCTACACCTCATAGATGATATGCTACACGTCCTATTGCTACACACAGTGGCTGGTTGTCTCACCTGCAGGCTAAGTTTTGTCAACGGGTTTAAAGGGTGAGACAGCCTAATCTCTTCATTATAAATTCAGCTAAACTTCCATCTGGCAATTGTCTGGGGTCACTTACTAATTGGAAGTTGCAGAATATAATTTTTAAAAATGCTATTCTGCATTTATTGGCTAGAATTATTTCGTATAGAAACTTTTTTCCCTCATCCATAGGTCTATTTAATTACCCTAAAATACAGTTACTATAGGAAAGATAATTTTTAATAACAATGCTCCCTCTTTGTAAGTTTCAGAGTAATGAGTTGGTGCCTTCAACTATCTCTAATGTTATTCAAGAGCTTTGGTTTTGTTTGCCTTCACTTTTTTCTCCCTATTTTTAGGAAATAATCATATAAATAAAAGGCTGGAGGACAGAAATGTCAGGTTGGTGTGATGGCTTTCTGACAATTGTGGGAGCACCTGTCCACTTCTCTAAAGGAGACCAGCGCCCTCCATCTGGCTTCATAGGAACGGAGGGATACATGTGGCAGTGCCCCCCTGTTTAAAGTGTCTGGTTTGAAAAAAAGTTTACAAGGAATTTACAGGTGTAAAGATATGGTCAACAAGATAGTTTCTACAAACAGAGAAATTCACTCCTATAAACAAACCTTTATTAACCATGCACTTTTAAAAATCTGTATTATAGATGTTCTGAATGATTTAGGAAAATGGCACAAGAGCCTGACATGAGGGAAAGATTAAGTCATGTTTAATAAATGTATTTTTTATTAATTCTTTGGAAACAGGTAATCATTCAATGATAGATTTTTCAACACACACGCACATTAAAAATTATTCAGGACACTTATTCAGGATGGTTAGGCAGATTCTATTCAAGGGGGGCTACTGCAGTGGGGCTTTGTAGGGGAGAGCGATGGGACTCAGCTCTGACTGCAACGAGCACAGGTGGGGGGTTATAGCCAAGGAGTAGGGAAGGGGTCGGGGGACAGAAAATCGTCAAGAGGAAACAACAGAGATGGGGATTCTTGCTGAAGGCAGGCCAGGGTGATCAGAGACCAAGGGTAGGGTTTTCTGCTGCACTAATTTAGCAGGATTCTTGTTCAAATGGAATTCCCCACAGAGAGAGGGAAGTGCAAGGTGGGTCCTCTTGGAGCAGATGGGTCAGAGGAGCCTGATGCAAGTTTGGTCAAAGGAGAGAGTCTTGGTCAATATACAGAACTATTCACCACAACGTTTTGTTTTTCAGGTTAATAATACCTCCTCCTCTATCAAGTACTGGAGTGTGTACTGTTCTGAAAGTCAAGTCTGAGCGCGCTGGTAAGCAGAACTGTTCTTTTCCAGTGCTGCTTCCCTGTCCCTCACAGACAATGAAACCAGGCCGCCCCATTAGCGAGGCTGGCTGGGTGAAGCTCCCATGCGTGAAAAACACTGTCTCACCACCCAGGACGAGGTGGGATGACTGACTGACTCCAAGTTCTGCGGAGCAGAAAGAAATTTCTAAAGTGGTCCGACAGGCCGGGTGACTTCAGGACAATAAACCTTTATGTTTTAAAATAGGAACCCAGCTGTGAAGGAACAGACTTTCATGTACTTAGCTGAAAAAAACCTTTAGAAGCTCATGCTGGTTGAGTGCGTCCCGCATTCCCGCCCCGCAGTGCAGCTCTCTGGCCACGGGTCCCAGGCAGCGCCCTGCCCGCTCCGCTCGCGCCTGAGCCGCGGGGTTGCGGTGACCCGGTCATCTGCCGGAGGTGGCAGCACCGCCGAGTTGTGGCGAGATCACAATCCCCCAAGTGCCTCTGAGGCGCACGTTTGCGCCGCTGGTGTCTACCTGTGTCTTAAATATGGTGCAGCACCTTCGAGAAAGCTGGCACAGCTGCAGTTCTCAGACAAGCGCCGCCCCATGGCGTTTCCGAGGCATAATGCAAATGCCTTCTAAGGATTTTGCAAAGCCCACCGAGGAGGTGAAGCAGCATTAAA
Source organism: Rhinolophus sinicus (assembly GCF_036562045.2). Classification (NCBI taxonomy): domain Eukaryota; kingdom Metazoa; phylum Chordata; class Mammalia; order Chiroptera; family Rhinolophidae; genus Rhinolophus; species Rhinolophus sinicus. The sequence continues at coordinate 77,288,211 of NC_133754.1, read as the reverse complement.
TTTACCGTTCCTTTCCAGAGAAAACATGGTCCAGAAAGGGAAAGGGTGCGTATAGATAGCTTAGAGTCTCCCACCTTCTGAAGGTGTCCTAACGCTCTCCCCTTGCAAGCTCCCCTCACTACCATCCACCTCCGATGCATATTGAAGACAAGTGAGAAACTCTGAGTTCCAGATGACAGCGACCAGGGCATCTGAAAAGCAGGCAAGAGAATAAGAGCAGCAAGTGGGTGGCAAGCAAGGCCTCGTGGCAAACTGGGAGCCTCCGGCATTTCCGCTCCCAGAAGGGAGAGTCGCCTGCACTGCTGATGCCAGCACCGCCCGACCCAAGTTCCTCTTTCATTCTTCCTTTTGTTTGGTTTGGCAAATCTACAGAGCTCAGCGGGGCCTGAGCCTTGACAGACAAATCTTGCTTTTGTAGGAAGGGCCCTCCTCCCTGGTGAAATCACCTTTATTCTGGATATATAGTTCTGGCCATAGAAAAATATTTAATAACATGGGATAATGGTCGCTATATATTGTTAAGTAAAAAAGCAAGTTAGAAGACAGTATGTGTGATACGATTTTGTTCTGTTAGACAAAACAAAACACTACACAGGCACATACCCAAAGGAAAAAGACCAGATGTATATATAACAAGCTCAATTTTTTTGATTATTGGATTATAGGTAATTTTAATTTTCTTCGCATCGCCTGTTGTAAACTTTTTCCTATACTAAATGTATTTTTTTCTAACAACAAAAAAATGATACATGTTATTTTTAAAAGGAATGTATCACAGCACCAGTGGGAAGACTCAGTGCATTATCCTGTTCCTTAGTGACCTGTGACAGTCACCCAGGAGGTCAGGTGTGACGGCTGTGTAATGTTCTAGGATGAGGAAGTGATTATCCAATTTATATCTCCGCACTGAATTCTGTCTTCCTATTTGGGAACTTCTACTCAGAGGAGTCGCACTAGCAATACTGGGGGTGCTGAAAAAATGTTTACAAGTGGACACTTTGGTCAACGTTGCTCAAGCAGTAGTTCGCCATAATCAGAAGTGTCTGGGCGCTGATGGTAACCACTTTGAGCACCTCTTCTAATTGCAGAAGTCAAACGTGACTTCTATTCATCTTTTGTTATTGGTATATATTATTACAATTTTAATAGTTTTTTTCCTTTCTTAAAATGTATATACATTTTTTTGGCATCCTCTGTATGATTTGAAAAGATCCAACATGTCTGAAAATGTAACCCTGAAGTTCCCTTTGGATGAAAGCATTATTAAGTGAGACAAGGAATATTCTACTCAATTCTGAGGCACAGATGGCTGCTTATGAGCTGCGATTGCAGAGACCTGTGTGAGTAGCATCCTTCCAGAGGCACAGGCCTTGTGAGGTGATGCTGGGGCCAGAGTGTGGAGGGAGGGAGACAAACAAGGGAAATTTTTGAGGGCTCATTATTTTCCCTTGCAAAGGCCAAACTTAGAATGTCCAGCCACGTTCCAGTGGTCAGAGGAGGGAAATGCCATCTTCCACCATCTTCCTGAGGGCCCAGGACGGGAAAAGGTGTGAGAGACACAGAGCATCGTCTCTGCTATAGCGTCCCTTCAAGGTTCAGTTGCGTCTCCACCTTCCCCCACACCCTTTAAGTGTCCTTCTGTATTCCTCCAGACTGTCCATCTTGTGACTTTTTGAAAGATTCATTCTTGTCTTCCAACCGGACAGAAGCTCTTTGTTCACTTCTTTTCTCTCCAGTGCTTAGCTCAGGAGGTACAGAGGTACACAGCTGTAAGTGGCCGGGAGGTGACTTAGATGCTCAGGTGTGTGAGGCCAGTGCTGTCCTTGCACATTACTAAGAACAGTCATATGGGTGAAATACAAACTCAGTGATTGAACTGGAGTTAGAGAAGAGAGAGAATCCCCAAACCACTGCCTTATTGATTGACTGAGTAGGGAGGAAACTCTCCAACCAGACAAGGCAGAAATCCAGCTGGATGCCTTCAGGAACTTTTGTGCTGGAAATTGATGGGTCATGGATATAGGTGTTCTGTCAATGATGTTAGTACTTGTTAGAGTTGAACGAGGATTTATTTACTGCTCAAGCAGAAAAACAAATTTTTTTAATGTGTACTTCCTGCCAAGAATGGAATTAAAAGGCAGCTAATCCTTGTAGAAATTGCTGATTCCACGTCTGAAGATAAGAAATGTAAAGATGAGCTTGGAACATTTTGTCATACCAGAAACCAGGGAAGTTATCAAATATTGCTGGAGTCATGCCAAAGTGACCTAGGAGCCAGGTTGAAGAGGCTCCCAATGGATCCATGAGTTCATAATGGCACGCCAATAAAAGAAACACACAAATGAACTTTATTGGCCATGTTGGAAGATGTTAAAGAGCCATCTTATTATATTGAAAACTGATAAATAAAGGGGAAAATGAAGCATTTTTTCGTGCCATTCCTAAATGAATTTGGTTACGTGAGGGTAACCAAATAGTTGATAGAATAATTTTTTTCTTTATAGGAGCATTCCAGCTAATAATGAACCTCGGCAATGAGCATCAGTAGCTTGGGACATCACAAAAAAAGAGACAGCCCTGACACTCTATGCTTCCTCATGGAAACACACAATCGTATGAAGTAATTTTGCCAAAAACATGAACATAATTCTTGGTCATGCTTTTATATCTAACTACCAATTTACAGGAAATACAGGGAAATATTTAGTAACACTATAAGAATGTTATCAGCAAAATACAGACTGTAGGTACCTTTAGGGCACAAATGATCCTTCGATTGTGGTCCAAAAATATTAAATGGAAAATTCCAGAAGTAAACAATTCATAAGTTTTAAATTGCATGCTGTTCTGAAATCTCATGGGTCCAGCTCCGTCCCACCTGGGGCATAATGATCATCCCTTTGCCCAGCGTCTCCACGCTGTAGATGCTCGCTGCCCATTACTCACTGATTAGCCATCTCAGTAACCAGCTTGACTGTCAAGATATCACAGTGCTTGTGTTCAAGTCACTTGTTCATTTGTTACTTTACTTAGTGGTGGCCCCAAATCACAAGAGTAGTGATGCTGACCATTCAGATGTGCCAAAGAGAAGCTGTGAAGTACTTCCTTTAAGTGAAAAGGTAAAATAAAATTCTTGACGTAATAAGAAAACAATCATATACTGAGGTTAGTAAGATCCATAGTAAGAACGAATCTTCTATTAGTGAAATTGTGAAGAAGAAAAATGAAATTCATGCTAGTTTTGCTGTTACACCTCAACCTGCCAAAGTTATGGCCACAGTGAGTGATAAGTGCTTAGTTAAGATGGAAAAGGCATTCAGTTTGTGCGTGGAAGACACAACATTGTCATGGTTCAATGATTCTCCTTCTGAGATATCATCAGAAAGTCAGTAGTGGCCTAACGCTAGGTCACAAGGCTGTGCCGCTCACCTCCCTTCATCTCATCACATAGGCCGGTTATCATCTCACATCATCACAGGAAGAAGGGTGAGTACAGTACAATAAGATATTTTGAGAGAGACCATAGTCACGTAATTTTATGACAGTATATTGTTATAATTGCTTTGTTTTATTACTAGTTGATGTTAATCTCTCACTGTGCCTAATTTATAAATTAAACTTTATCGTAAATGTGTACGGTATGTATAGAAAAAAGTATAGTATACATAGGTTTCGGTACGATCCTTGGTTTCAACCATCCACTGGGGGTCTTGGAACATATTCCCTGCAGATAAGGGGGGGACTACTGTAGACTTTATTTTATTTTATTTTTTTACTTTTAAGTCTATGATCCATTTTGAGGTGGCATCCCAAAATAATTTGCAGGAATACTTTTTACATTCTTAAAAAAAATATATGAGTTCATACTGATATTTCCAATTCAGACTTAAGATTACATGGTTTTTACTTAAAAACTTTTTTTAGCTTATTTTACTTTTCTTTTATGCTGAAAATCTTAGGTCCTAACAACATTAACACAATTACTTCTTTACTTTACCCTGCATTAAAACTATAAGAGTCTAAAGATAAGAATACCAATATTACTAAAACACTAACTGTATTTTTAAAATTTCTTTGGTGTTCTTTGTGTCCTTAGATTACATTACTCTAACAATATGCAGTAAAAATTCTGTTTTAAAGTTTCACTTAAATAATTGCTTTCTCTATATGGTGATGCCACCTGCTTTAAATGTAGTTACGTTCATAGTTTCAGGTTTTCTTTCTATTTTTGGTTTGTTTGTTTTTTATTTAATTTATTTTTAATTATGTAAACAATTTGATGTTTCTAAAGTTAATACAACATGGTACATTTCACTTAAGTCTCGCTTCCATCCCAATTATCTCCTGCGTTCCAACCACTACCCAAAGGGTAACCATTTTGTATTAGTTTTGGGTTATTTTTTTCCTTGGTTTTGTTTTTGCAAATTTAAGCAAATGTGTATATTTCTCCTCCATTTCTTACAAGTCTATCATATTACCTTATAATATATAACAAAATTTTTTTATGCTTTCACAATGTGTTTGTTTGTTTTGCTTTGCTTTTGGTATCCATATTGCTTTTAATATTTAGAAAAGTTTGTAATTTTGTTCTAATCTTTATTTTTGTAATAGTATCTTTGTTTAACACCATTAAGCCCCTCTTTTTATATATATACTCTATTTGTCCACAACTATAGGTAATAATAAAATTAGCAAATGTAGTTTTTTTCTCTCCCTTTTCATCCAGCATCAAAATTAAAGTGATAGTCTGTTACTCATAGTTAATATCTATGACTTACTTACTGAGCTTATTCTACTTTCCTCATACTTTGTTCCTTCTCCATTGTTATTATTAGTATTATATTTACACTGTCAAATCACAAGTATTGAAATACTTTCTTCCACTTTTATTCCCATTAGTTCTTAGTCTTAGTTCTATGGACAAATATATTTAAGACTCATCAAAGACTTTGTACTGAAGCTTCATGTGATTATTTTGAAGGGTTGTCTGGAGCTCATTTTTATAGATTCCTTGGAAGGGCATGTAAGAACTATATGGAACTTGCATGTTTATAACTGTTTGTGACCTTTATTCTTGAAGGATATAAAATTTGCCTGGGCATACCATCTTTGGCTCACATTTCTTTCCTTGAGTCTTATAAATATATTGTTACGCTGCTGTCTGTTATGAAGTGTTTTTGCTAGCAAGTCTGACACAAATCTGATCTTTTCTCCATTATAATTGATTTTTTTTGGTCTGGATACCCATATGACTTTTTCTTTATCCTTCAATTCCAGTAGTTTAATTTGACTGTGTCTCAGTATGGACCATTCTGGCTGAGTTTCTCAGGTACATAGTGTGACCTTTCAATATATATGCTCCAAAATCTTTATTTCATAAAAGATTTCTTCAGTTAGCATTGTTCTGACATATTGATGTTGTTTACTGCTTCAGGAGCGCCAGTTATACACTGTTGCATTTTCTTTGCCTATTTTCTACAGCTATCTTTTTAGAAGTCCTTTTTGTTTTTTATTTCTGTTTGATTTCTTAATTTTCTCCTTCCTAATCTCAATTTCCCTTGTTGTGCTTTCTGTGATGTCTATTTGCTCCTGTGTAACTTCTAGCTTAGTCTCAATTCATAAAGTAATATTTTCTAAAACTTTGTCTGAGCTCTCTCAGCTCTTATTTGACACATCCCTGTTGTTTAGCTGCTGCCTCATTTCTGAACTTTATATATCATATTTATGCCATGTTTCTGTAACTTCCTTCAGTTTAAAAAATTGTTTGGGTTCATTTTATATTAGGAAACAATTGTCATCTGTTTTGTGGCCATTTTTTTTTTTTTTTGGTTTGCCTTCTTATCTGTTGATACAGTAATCAGTTCATTTTTCTCTTTTTCCTTAAAATATCTTCATATGGGAGTTTGATTACATTTCTTTTTAGTGTTTGTATGTATGTAAGATGGGTTTCTTTGTAATTTAAAAACAATGTTGTCAAGTAGGGAGTAGGGGATAGACCAAGGTAGCTTTTTGGCTCACAAGTGTCTCCATTGTCAAAGTATTTCATTCCGTGTATTTCGCCCCCAGTCATAAGATCTTCTTTCTTTGCACCTTCTCTCTGGTTACACCCAGTGCCCTGTTCTGATCAATTTAGATTCTACTGCCAGAAGCTTTTACTCGGGGTAGGTGTTTTTCCTCCTAGAATAGGATTTCTGTGGAGTATTTATGAGATCCTTGAGGACCTAGGTCATTCCAGTTTCCTCTCAGAGTGGAGAGTCTGTGAGAGTCTGTGTTCTAAGGCTCTCAGCAGGGATTCTAAGGCTCGGATTCTAAAGCTCTCAGGTTACACTGATTGGCAAGACTAGATTGTGATAGCCCTTCCCAAGTCTGCTATCAGCGACATTAACTATGGTGGAGTATTTAAACCCTGAAAATCAGCAAACATTGGAGTCAAGTTGGTTTCTGAGTTTTGTGTTTATTTGCTTTTGTTTTGTGTGTGTTTGAAGAGCTAATTTAGCAGCACATCACTCGCTCCGGCACCATCAGCTTGCTCCTTCCTCTTCCCTTTGGTTCCTCGGACAGTTGCTAACCCTCTAAGTGTTGTGAGCAGGTTTTGTTGGTAGTGGTGGTTTGGTCCTACCTACAGCTATTCTGTGGTGCCTAAGTAAAACTTGTCACCAAATTTTATTGAAAATGTCTGAGGTTTTTAAAAATGTTAGCATCCTATTGCTGTCGAGATTTGGAAATACCAGGGGAGCCAGAAAAATGTATACAAATGGACACTGGTCAACGTTGCTCAAGCAGTAGTTCGCCGTAATCAGAAGGGTCTAGATACTGATGGTAACCACTTTGAGCACCTCTTGTAATTGTAGAAGTCAAACGTGACTTGTGTTTATCTTCTATTATTGGTATATATTGAGTATTACAATTTTAATAGCTTTCTCCTTTCTTAAATTGTGCATACGTTTTTTGGCACTCTCTGTATTTATAATGATCTTGCCCTGACTGAAATCTCCCAGAAATATTTTTTAATGTTAATGGTAACAATGTTCATGTCTTTATTTATTTATTTATGTATTTATTTATTAGTTTCAGGTATGTCAAAACAACACAATGATTAGACATTTACACACCTCACAATGTGATAACCCCAACAATTCTACTACCCATCTGATACTGTACATACGTATTACAATACCATTGACTATTCCCTATGCTGTGCTTTACATCCCATGACTATATATACATATATATGGACTATATATATAAACATATATTTACATATATATTTTAAAATTATATTTGACATTCAATATTATTTTATATTAGTTTCAGGAGTACAGTGCAGTTGTTAGGCATTTATACAATTTATGAAATGATCCCCCGATAAGCCTAGTACCCATCTGATACCATGCATAGTTTTGACAACATTATTGACTGTATTTTTCATACTGTATTTCATATCCCCGTGACTATTTTGTGACTACCAATTCGTATTTCTTAATCTTACCTTTCTTACCTATCCCCTAACGCCCCTCCCATCTAGCAACCATCAGTTTGTTCTCTGTATCTATGAGTCTATTTCTGTTTTGTTTGTTTATTTATTTTGTTCTTTAGATTCCACACATAAGAGAGATCATATGGTATTTGTCTTTCTCAGTCTGACTTATTTCACTTAGCATAATGTTCTCTAGGTCTATCCATATTGTTGCAAATAGTAAGACTTCATTCTATTTTCTGGCAGAGTAATACTCCGTTGTATAAATGTACCACAATTTCTTTATCCAACCATCTATTGATGGGCATTTAGGTTGTTTCCATGTCTTGGAGATTGTGAATAGTACTGCAGTAAACATAGGGGTGCATATATTTTTTCGAATTAGTGTTTTGGATTTCTTTGGATAAATACCCAGGAGTAGAATTACTGGGTCATAATGTAGTTCTATTTTTAATTTTTTGAGGTGCCTCCATACTGTTTTCCATAGTGGCTGCACCAATTTGCAGTCCCAACAACATTCATGTCTTTTAATAGCACTTTATCGTTCACATAGACTTTTCATGTTACCCCCTTATGATCCAGAGCGAGCAGGCATAATTTTATTTTGTGGGTGAGGAAGCTGAAGCTTATGAAAGTCAAAGGATTTGTTTATTTGCAGTTAAAAAGTGGCAGAGTTGGAGTTTGAACTTGGGTTTTCCAACTCTAATCTAGTGATCTCTATTCACGTGTAAATACATTTGCTAAAAATGCTTAAGGTGAGCTAATATGTTGTTAAAATCTAGGGCGATATTCAAATCATTAACCTCTCATGGATTAAATATCCAAATATTTGACTGAATTGCTTCATTAATCATCCTTGCACCAAAACAGCTTTCTCTAGTTTCTCCATTTCTGTAATTTATGCTGCACTCTCCTGGACTCTCAAACTTAAAACTAGGAAGTAAGGCAAAGAGGTGTTCCCTCCATCTGTAATTCAAGAATGCCAGAAAGTTCTCTTCCCTTTTCCTTATGCCCTCAATACAAATTCCTTCTGGTTTACTGATGCCTGAAATTCCATAATTTATTGTTTTGGCTTAAAGCTAGGAGAAGGAAAAGGGTGTAAATCTCTTTTCTAGTGCTGACTATGTGCCAGGTATACTCTTATTTACTCTTCTCACCAGTCTTTTGCATTACACCCTTTTATGAGTGAAAGAACTGAAAATCAAAGAACTTAAGAAATTTTTTTTCAGGGTCACAAAACAGGTATATAGAAGAGATTATAACTAAACGCAGGTTGTGTTGACTCCAAAATCTGTGATTTATCTATTACTCTAGACTAATATTTATGTGGGTCTAGCACTGTATGAGGTGTGATCAAAAACTACGGTGAATTTATTTAAATTAAAAAAAAAAAAAAGTATTACAGTAAAAGACGCATTGCCATTAATCCCCCTCAGAATACTCCCCCTCTAGTCAAACACTCTTATCCCACCATTCTTGACACTTTCTGAAGCGGTTCTGGAAGTCCTCTTTCATGAGTGTCTTTGGTTGCACTGTCATGGCTGCTTTGATGTCCTGAATCTATTCAAAATGTTTACCTTCCATGGCCATTTTGACTTTGGGGAAGAGCCAGAAGTCACATGGTGCCAGATCTGGTGAATAAAATGGATGAGGATACACCATAATGTTTTTATTTGACAAAAATTGCTGTACCAGAAGTGATGTGTGACAGGGAGCATTGTCATTATGGAGGATAAAGTAAAGACACTCATGAAAGAGGGCTTCCAGAACTGCTTCAGAAAGTGGCAAGAACTGGAATAAGTGTATTTGAAGTGAAAGGGGGTCATCTGAGGGGGATTAATGGCAATGTGTCTTTTACCGTAATAAATTTCTTAAAATGTAAACATTCACCGTATTTTTCAATCATACCTCGTATTAAGATTTGTCTTACTAAATATATATTCTTAGAGTAAGATTATCCATGTAACACGTGATAAAGGTACCCCACCCATATCTCTTTATGCCTTACCATTGTAGCACACTCTGCAGGCTTTGTGATACCTGAGATCTTTCTTTGGCTCCAGAGCCTGTCTGCCCAAGGATGTTAGTATGGCAGACTAAAAGTACGGGAGAATTAACTTCCTCACCCCAACACCTGCAGCACTCAACCAATGACTGATAGGAATTATGTACAAAAGCCAAAGCTCCCTTGCCCCTTGGGTGGGATAACCCTCCACTGACTCTCAGAATTCTCCACTGGAGTTAAGGTCCAGTTGTCCACAAAGTGATATGCTTAATAACACACCTTTTTTGGCTGCCATCTATTCCTGTCTCACTTCCAAACTTACCTATATCTGTTTCCTGGAATCCTTTCCAAAATAAACTATTTGCACTTGAATACTTGTCTCAGGGGTCCCAGGGTCCGCTTCTTTGGAACACAAACTGATGCAGTCAGCAACTGTCCCAAATATAGATTTTTATAAGGAGAAGAGTCAGCAGAACTTGCAATCATCACACATTGGGGGGAACAGAAGAAGAACCATGGCAGCTCTCATTTGTTCCCAAATATTGTTTACTAGGTCAGCTGTTTTTTCCTTATCTCATTAGCTACAGCCAGGGAAATGAATTCACATTTTTGTTCATGAACAAATTTTATGCCAATTCTAGGGCATAGGGATAAAGCAGTGAATAAATGGACAAAATGCCCTGCCCTTATAACCATATGAGGTTATATCCTAGTGGCTGCCAAGAGATTTTTAAAAAGAACCAAACATATCTCCTTGAATTAAATAATACATATCTGAAACAAAACATTTATTGGATACACATAACTGCAGAAGGATCAGTGAATTTGAAGACAGATGGATAGAAATCATTCAAGCTGAAGCAAATTGAATAAAAAGACTTTTTAAAAAAATGAACAGAGGCTCAGTGATTGTGGGACAATATCTAACATGGAGTTCCAGAAGAAGAGGAGGGAGAGAGAGTGTGTGTGGCAGAATAGTTATTTTAAGAAAATAATGGTCCCCAAATTTCCAAGTTTGATAAAAAGTATTTTAACCTACAGACCCAAGAAGCTCGGCAAATCCCAAGCAGGATAGATTCAAAGAAAACTACCTTTAGGCCCATCATCGGCAAACTGCCTACAATCAGAGATAAATAGCCAAAGAAAAAAGGCACATTACATATGGAAAAACAATAATCAGAGTCAGTGGAGGCAGAAGACAATGGAAAAACATCTTTAAAGTGCTTATGGAGGAGGAGGGGCCTGTCAACTTCGTATTTCATATCCATTAAACATATCCTGAATTATTTAAAATGGAGCTAAGTGAATTATCTGGATCATGTGATGTATATAAACATTGGTTGGATGATTTAGGTTGCTCCAAAGTGTATCGTATAGACAGTAGTGAATGACGCTGAAGCCAGCCTGCCTGAGTCCAATTCCTGACTCTAATACTCACTAGCTGAGTGAACTTGGGCAAGCTCCTTAATTTCTCTCTGCCTCGTTTTATCATTCATAAATGAAAATAAAAATGGTATCCATATCACATGAGTATTGTAGAAATTATGTGAATTGTGTAATTTCCAAGTCTCTGGGGATTTTTTTTAGGTATATTTCCTCCTATTATTGATTTCTAGTTTAATTCCATTATGGTCCAAGAACATAGTCTCTGCGACTTCAATTTTTTAAATTATAAAGGTTTGTTCAGTGATCCAGGATATAGTCTATCTTGGTGAATGTTTCATGTGTAGTTGAAAAGAATGTGTAATTTGTTGTTGGGTAGAGTGTTCTATAAATGTCAGATTGGGTCCAACTGATGAATGGTGTTGTTCAATTCTTCTAAATCCTTGCGGATTTTATGACTACTAGGTCTCTGCATTACTGAGAGAGGAATGTTAAAGTCTGCAACTAAAATTATGCATTTGTTCAAGTCTCTTTTAAGTTCTATCTGTTTTTGCTTCGTGTATTTTGAAGCTATGTAGTTAGGAGCATATTCGTCTAACTAAACCATGGCACGTGAGCTGTGACTTGAAAGATAAGATGCAATTTAAAACATGCCAAAGCCAGGAAGAACATTCCAGAAAATAGGAATAACGATTGCAACGGCACCAATGAATGGTGTGATATGGTCAGTGAATGAATGACAAGCATCATATTGCTAGAGCAGAAGGTAAGTAAGTGGCAGAGAATCACCAGGGAACCATAAAATTCACTACATTTTATTTTGCCAACTTTTGACCTGAATTATCCACAATGAAGGTAAGTGAATTATTTGGATCATTCACTCTATGAAAACAACTGATTTGGATGGTTTAGTGTCCAAAGTGTGTCATATGGGCAGTGGAGCATGATTCTGAAACTAATCTGCCTGAGTCCAATTTCTGATTCCAACATTCACTAGCCAAGTGAACCTGAGCAAGTTCCTGAACTTCTTTCTGCCTCATATTCTCATCTGTAACAACAGTGCTTCAAAATTTTCTCATAACAATTATATCCATCTCAGAAGGTTATTATAAAGATTGAGTTGACTCATACAAAATGCTTAAAATGGTGTCTGGAAAACGGTAATCACTCAACAGGCAACATCTATTTATTTCAAAAGCAACTGTCTAATTGAATGACCCTGGAAGAACAGGACCTTATATTATTTTTGGGGGGCTGCCAAACTAAGTGCCACAAGCTGGGTGGCTTTATGCAACAAAATTACACTGTCTCAGGGTTCTGGAGGCTAGACAGTCTGAAATCAAGATGTTGGCAGAGCCATGCCCCCTCTGAAGACTCTAGAGGAGGTCCTTCCTTGCCTCTTCCTAGCTTCTGGTGTTTTCTGAAATTCTTGGCACTTCTTGGCTGTGGCAGCATCATTCCAATCTCAGCCTTTGTCTTCATATAACCATCTTCCCTCTCTTCACATAACCAAATGTCCTTCTTCTTATAAAGATAGTAGTCACTGTAGTAGGGCCCACCCTTTTCCAGTATGACCTCATCTTAACCTGGTTACATCTGCAAATATCCTATTTCAAAATAATGGCATATTTATAGCTTCTGGGTGGATATGAATTTTGGGGAGACACTATTCAACCCAGTATAGACCTCAATAGTCTACATCTCTTGACAACTTGCTGTAGATAGCCAAGTTTCTGTTTTTCTTTAGCCCCACTTGAACAAAATATTGCCAAATTTCCTTGCTTGCTTTTCAACCTTTTAAAATCAAATCTACTGACTCCAATTGTACTTTCTTTTTGGTAGACTTAGGCTGTCACTTATCTGTCACAGAAGTCTGTGATGATGTTTGAAATCGGCTGGCTCTTTGGTTCTTGCGTTCGCACTTTAGAGTTTATGTATTTTCTTTCCCCGTATTTTTATTATCTGTCACTTATTGCTGATGTTAGTGTTTGTGGTTGTATAGACTCACCCTCACTTCTAATGTCCGTGAGTCAGAAAGCCAGAGTCCAAGTTTGCTATAACTGCAAAATTTAGCCTTAAACAATCTTAATAACAGACCAAGCGCCTACCCTTGAATAGGGTAAATTATATTTAATGCAAATGTGGCATGTAGGACACACAGAAATAAGCCAGAATGCTAAAGGAACTTGTTGAGAAAGCTAGAACTCATTGAGACAATGTTATAGCTCGTTTAGACAGGGATATAAACCATTCTAGGTATTGTTATTGATTTCCTATGCCTTATAATTAGAGATCAGCTGATCACATATCAGCCTTGCAGCGAAGGGCACAGACATGGTCCCAGACATCTGCAGCACCTCTCCTCTTTCCACTGTCCTCAGGCTGCTGCTGGCTCTCATTTTCTGCATCGAATCCTTCCTTTTCCTTTAAGGCTCATATCACTAATCACATCTCTGTGCACTTCTTCAAAGCAAAATCCTGGAGTACAGAAGCTTCAGTAAATGATTTCTTTAGAAGACTGCTTCCCTCCAATATACTTTACAAAAGGTGGGCTGCCTGCTTTGGGTTACAGGAATGGCTACTCAGTGCTCTCTCTGTCTGTCTGTCTGTTTTTCAGTCCCCCCACCCCACCCCCAAGCACTGTTTTTTCCAATGCCTGCAATCTCCACCCTATCATAAGGCCCCTTTTCTACTTTCCTGATTCCCACTTATGCATTTGCTATATTGTTGGATCATAGATGAGTGAGGTGTCACTGTATTTACTTAGTCTGATAATGTGTAGATGCTCAAGTGAGAATGGAATGTACACTTCTTCTGTTACTGAGCCTTGGATTCACAAGTCCATTAAACCCTGATCCCTTTACTGCCAGGATTCAACAAAAAAGTCAAAAGTTGAACTCTGGAGTAGGAGGAAATTGACTGTGTAAATGCAGATTCTTTTAGGCATTAAAATGAAGGTCCCAATACTGACCCCATTGTGTCCTGCAATCATTTCTTCTGAGAATAAGGTCAGTAGACATTTTTAAAAAAAGATTTTTATTAAAAATATAGCTAACATACAGTATTATGTTAGTTTCAGGGGTATACCATAATTATTCACCATTTATATACCTAAAGAAGTGATCACCATGATAAGTCCAGAAACCATCTGATACTGTACCACACTATCACAATATTACTGACTATATTCCCCATGCTGTACATTACATCCCCATGACTTATTTGTTTTATACCTGGAAATTTGGGCCTCTTATTCCCCTTTCACATTCCCCCCACCTTTCTAAATTTTTCAATTACAGTTGAAATTATTGTCAGGTGTACAGAATAGTGATTGGACATTTATATAATTTAAGAAGTGATCCCCCTGACTAGTCTAGTACCCACCTAGCACTATACATAGTTATTACCGTATTATTGACTATATTCTCTGTGCTTTACTTTACATCCTCATGACTACCAATTGTAACCACCAATAAATTGTAACAACCAATTTATACTTCTTAATCCTTTCCCCTTTTTTCACTCACTCCTAACCTCCCTCTTATCTGGCAACCAACAAAATGTTTTCTATATCTATGAGTTTGTTTCTGTTTTGTTTTTTTATTTTGTTTTTTAGATTCCATATATAAATGAATCACATTGCGTCTGTCTTTCTCTGTCTGACATACTGCACTCAGCACAGTACCCCCCAGGTCCATCCATGCCACTGCAGATGGCAAGAACCCATTCCCTTCCCTGGCCGAGCAACATTCCATTGTATATATGTACCACCTCCTTTTTATCCATTCTTCCATCCACAGATGGATACACCGGTCCCCTCAAAGTAGTGTTTTGAGTTTCTTTGAATAAACACCCAGAAATGGGATTGCTGGATTCTTCTTTGTCTCTTATTGTAGCCTTTGTTTTAAAGTCTATTTTGTCTGGTATAAGTATTGCTACCCCAGATTTTTTTTTGTTTCCATTTTCATGAAATAACTTTTTTCATCCCTTTACTTTTCATTTGTGTGTGTCTCAATCTGAAGTGAGTCTCTTGTAGGCAGCATATGTAAGGGTTTTATTTTCTTATCCATGCAGCCCTCCTTTGTCTTTTGATTGGAGCATTTAATCCATTTACATTGAAAGTAATTGTTGGTAGGTAGTCACTGCCATTTTATTATTAATAATTTTGATTTTTTTTTTCATCTTAATGAAGTCCCTCTAAGTTTTTTCGTTCTTTGTAATACTGGTTTTGTGGTGATGAACTCCTTCAGTTTTTTCTTGTCTGGGAAGCTCTTTATCTGTCTTTTGATTTTAAATAATAGCCTTGCTGAGTAGAGTACCCTTGGTTGTAGGTCCTTGCTTTCCTTCACGTGGAATATTTTGTGCCAATCCCTTCTGGCCTATAAAGTTTCTGTTGAGAATCAACTGGCAATTTTATGGGGGCTCCTTTATAAATTACTAGCTGTCTTTCTGTTGCTGATTTTAGAATTCTCTCTTTGTCTTTAACCTTTGCCATTTTAATTATAAAGTGTCTTGGTGTGGGCCTGATTCATCTTGTCTGGGACTCTGCACTTCCTGGACAAATATGTCCATTTTCTTCTCCAGGTTAGGAAA
Organism: Rhinolophus sinicus; assembly: GCF_036562045.2. Taxonomy (NCBI): domain Eukaryota; kingdom Metazoa; phylum Chordata; class Mammalia; order Chiroptera; family Rhinolophidae; genus Rhinolophus; species Rhinolophus sinicus. The sequence goes on along the minus strand of NC_133754.1, from coordinate 77,272,753 downwards.
GTTTTCAGTCATTATTTCTTCAAATCAGTTCTCAGTCCCTTGCTTTCTCTCTTCTCCTTCTGGCACCCCTATGATGTGGATGTTATTACCCTTGATGTTGTCCCAGAGGTCTCTTAAACTATCCTCATTTTTTATTTTTTGATTCTTTTTTCTTTTTGTTGTTCCAATTGGGTGTTTCCTGCTACCTTGTCTTCCAAATTGATTCGATCCTCTGCTGGTAATTCCTTCTAGTGCATTCTTCATTTTACTTATTGTATTCTTCACTTCTGATTGGTTCTTTTTTATGGTTTCTATGTCTTTTTTTTTATGTTTGCTATCTCTCTTTTGAAGTTCTTACTAAGTTTCTTGAGCATCCTCATAACCATTGTTTTGAACTCTGTCTCTGGTAGGTTGCTTGCCTCCATTTTGTTTAGTTCTTTTTCTGGAATTTTCTCCTGTTCTTTCATTTGGGATGTATTTCTTTGTTTCCTCATTTTGGTTGCCTCTCTGTGTTTGTTTCTGTGTATTAGGTAGATCTGCTGTCTCCCAGTCTTGGCTGGGTGGCCTTATGTAGTAGGAGCCCTGTGGGGCCCTGGCACAGTTTCCCTGGTCACCTGCTCCAAGTGCTCCAGGAGTTGCCCTTATGTGGTTTGTATGTGCTCTCCTGTTATAGTTGAGCCTTGATTGCTATTGGCATGCCAATGGGTGGCACTGACCCTCAGGCTGATTGACTGTGAAGTTTGGCCACACCCATCGCTTATGGGCTGCTGTGCAGGGGGCTTACCCCATGGAGTGGGATTCATCCCAGCAGGCTGAATCCTGTTGAGTGCCTGTTGAGACCACCCTTTGTGTGTGCTACTTGTGGGGCTAATTAGGTTGGTGCCCTGGTGTGGTCTGAAGCCAACCTCTTTTCATCTTTTCTTACCACTGAATAGTATTCCATTGTGTATGAAGCCAACCTCTAAGTATGTTTGTTTTGGGGCCTTTTGGGGCTCCAGTGCAGGACCAGGTCACCCACTGCCTGTGACTGGTCAGAGACTACCTAGTAGGAACTACAAAGCAATCTGCCGTTGTGCTAAATTTGGAGGTACGTGGGAGAGGCCACGCTGCAAACTGATAGTGGCTGACACCAAACTAGGGTTGAGGTGTCTCTGCAAAAAGGTAGGACACCTTCAGGCCTGCTGCCACTTGCCAACTGCCTTAAGGTTCAGCCACCAATAAAGCCTCATGTGGTATGTGAGTTGGGTGAGGAAGAGGCTCAGGGAGTCACTAAAGTGGGAAGAGTTGTGGTCACCAGGTTAAAGTAGACTCTGGCTTGTTGCCAGTACTGAGCCTGGAGCACTCAGCAAAAGTCTCAGAGCACACCAAGGCCTGTCGCCACCCACCTGGAGCACGCGGATGCCAGTAGTTTTCAAAGAAAGAGTGCAATGTGGGCAGGGCTAGCTGCTCGGGGAAAAAGTGCCTCCAGTGTTGGGAGCGTTGGGTTGGGTGGATTTCATCAGAGCTCACCAGGCCAATCAGTTTCAGATTTGGCAATGGTGGGGGAAGGCTCAACACAGGAAAGATGGTCCCTGCCTGCCAGCTGCACAGGAGAAGGACCCCACACAGGAAACGGACCCCACACAGGAAACGTGGTGACTCTTCTCTAATCCTCATTGGGAAGCCTCACAACTCAGTCTGCCCCCTGTATGTCTCTGATGCCCCCTGAGTCCCTCCACTGGAGACCACGGTGAGTGCCTGGGGGTGAGAGGTCTGTCTGAGGGCCATTTAAGATGATGTCTGGGTTTCCTGCAGTGTTCTGTCCCACCCAGATGGTAGGAATCCCTTCTGTTTTTCACAGCCAGATGTTGTATGGGGTCCTCTTCCCAGCACCAGTACTTCGGGCTGGGGAGCATGGTGTGAGGCTGGGGTCCCTCAGTCCTCTGGGGGGAACCTCCACCATCACGATATCCCTTTTGATCTCAACTGTCATGTGGAGGTTTGGGGCCAGCCCGTTTTGCTTTTCTGTCCCTCCTACCAACCTTGACGTGGCTTCTTGTTTGTATCCTTAGTTTAAAAACTCTTGTTAAGTGAGATTTTAAATGATTCTCCAGGTTGGTTGTTCTATAATTTAGTTGAAATTTTAATGTGTTCCTGGAAGGAAGTACACACAGTATTTATCTACTCGGCCATTTTAGATCCTTCCCTAGACTGTTTTCATTGAACATATGTTTACATACTTTGCCATTAAACCCAGTTTTGCAGGTCTAGGCCTAGCTCCAGGTAAATCTGTAGTCATGGCCAAGTTTGACTTTGCTGCCTTCACAGCTCCCATTTTGTTCCTCCTCCTTTTGGACAGGCCCTTCTCTGCCCCAGGCCCCCACTGAGGCTCTCTCCCTTAGGCAGCACCTCATGCTCCAGAACTTTCCATTTCTAAAAGCACAGTCCTGTCCTATGTTCTGTTTCCTCAGGGCTGAGCTACACACTGACTAACACAACACAGAATCCTGGAATTTTTCAAGCCAAAAGAAAGCTGGAGATAAATTTATTTCAGATGGACTAATTTTAGTTAAGAGCAGGATAAGTGATGTATGTATACACATGCATATGTATGTGTGTATATATGTGTATACACATACATATATGTACACACATCCACGGACACACATACATACACACACAGATACAATATGGGTATAATATAGAACAGGGTGCTTTTGGGGAGTCCCCCCAATCACTCCATATCAAAGGTTTACTCCCTTAAAAAACCTGCCTGGTAAATGATACACAGTTGAAATTATCTTATCTCTTTGGCTCAATGAGTCAAACCCAAGACATACTGGTAGCAGTATACCAAATAAGGAGAATTAGTGAGCTATTATCTTCCTCAGGAATTTTTGCTGTGGAAGTTCATTCTTTATTTATGAGGCAACACATCTCTGTAAAATCTTAGAATTCAGTAATATTTTTAAATTGGAATTTTTTAAATTAGAAATTTTGTTTTGAGGTAATGAGACAATCACAAACAGTTGCAAGAAATGCTGTCAGTACTTTTTTTTTTTTAACAGAGGTATTATTGACATATAACATTTTATTAGTTTCAGGTATACAACACAATAATTTGATATTTGCATATATTGTGAAATGATGACCAAAATAAGTCTAGTTACCATGTGTCATCATACATAGTTACAAATTTTTTTTTCTTATAATGAGAACTTTTAAGATCTCTCAGCAGCTTTCAAATATGCAATACAGTATTATTATTAGGCTGGTGCAAAAGTAATTGCGGTTTTTGCAATTATTTTTAACCTTTTAAACCGCTATTACTTTTGCACCAGCCTAATAACTATAGTCACTGTACTTTACATTACATCCCCAGGACTTATATATTTATAACTGGAAATTTGTACCTTTTAATCCCCTTCATCCATTTCACACACACCCCACTGTACATACTATATAGGTATGTTCAATATATAATGATTGATGGATAGATTGATAAAATAACTATAATTGATGTCTTCTAAGAGGTCTCTTGAGGAAAATATGTTCAGAAATTATCGGACCCAAGGAAAGAAAGGAAATCTCCTGGATCATTCAGTGGCTTTGGGTTTTGTTCTTACGCATTTCTCATTTTTAAGGTATTGTTTAGTTCTTACACGTACAGTGCGCACTTAGTCTCATTATATTTTACTGTTGTTTGTGGATGTGATGAAATCTAATATGAGAAATGCTAGTATTTTCTTGGTTGTGTTGGTCAGGAATGAGGAGTCAGTGGGGAAGTGCAGTGGCCAGGTAGAGATGAGACCTGGATAGCAGCACCTTCCTGAAGGCTGCAAGGCTTGTCTGGTCCTGTGCACCTCAGAGGGACAGCCTGGATAACAGATATTGTTCCCACAGCACAAAAGGAATAACACTTCTTTAGACCAAACCTACACATGCTGAATTCTATTTATCACTCTTTCATCTCCTTCTAGAATCCTGATAGGCAAGAATGCTGCCTCGGGGCTCCCATGCTGCAAAGGATGACAGCCCGCTCTCTGGGAACCATAAATATTTGAAATTTGAAGTGGATTGGGAATTAAACAAAACAAAACACCTTAAGGAACTGAAGTTTGGGAATAAGCTAGCCAGGCCCTGTGTTCCTTGCAATGCGTTTAATAGGCATTGCATTAAAGCTGACCTCTTTGCAAGAATTTCTGGAGACCATGATGGTTAGTGTTTTCTTTTTCTTTCTTTTAATGTGATAAAAATTCACTCTGCCAGTTGAGCATGTAACTACTATGGGGTGAGGGCAGGTTATTTTCTTTGTGGAAAAGTTAGAGTGAGGCCCTCAGGGGGAGCTCTTGGTGCCGGCTACAGCTTTGACAAAGGCTTAAGCTGAAAGATACATCAAGTTTGAAATACGCATTTTACAAGTGGAGGGAGTGAGATGGTGTCCTGAATTCCGTCAGGCATGCACAGAGCCTCCTGTCACGCAAGACAGACAGGGGGGTTGAACTTATTGCTCAAATCCTTTGAGAGACAAAATCTTCTCTCACTCACCCTCACATAACTTCTCCTAAGACTGATCTAGGAAGGCAAAGAGTAAAGTTACACAAAGAAAGAAAGAACAAAAGAAAGAAATCATTTGGCTAAATTGTATGCTGAGGTTTTAAAGCTTTCTCCTTTGTACTCTAATAGGAAACTCTCAGAGCAGTTGCAGCAGTGGTTTATTGTGCATAGACCAGTGCTTTTTTGAGGCCATGAGCAGAATGGACTATCAGGGCACAGGCAGAGCCTTGGGTCTTAATTCTCCATGTCCTTGAAAATAGCTAACATGGGTAGGGAAGGAGCAGTGGTGGGAGTCAGAGCTGGGGTGTGGGGAAGCTTGGGACTGGGCTTCCAGGCGGGGGAAGAGCAATGTTGGTAGATGTGAAGTCAAGCTCTTTGGACTTGTACATTGAAACTGTTTTGTTTCCTCAAATCACACCCTCCTACCCCAAGACCATCATGACCTGAACTTCAGGTTGTGGGTTAATCCCACTGTGTTACTTATCCTTTCTCCCTAACACTTCATAGAGCGAAAAGATGGTGACCACCAACATCAAGCGGAGATCTAAAAGGAAAGAGAAGGGCAGAAGACATCCTAAAAGTCCCCGAGGTGTGGAAGGCAGACATCCAGCTCCCATTCCCCTGGTAATTGTGTATTTGGCTATTTCAGGGGTTTCTTTTGTTTTTGTTATTTTTTTGTTTTCCCACCAACCAGGGCTCTAGCTCTTTATTCACCCTTTCTTTACCTCTGACATTCGTCAGCTTCTCCTCTAACTGTCCCAATCCTATTACCTTGAGGATAGTTCTGACCCCAGGTTTCCAGATCCAGAATGGCAAGTGCTGAGAGTACAAAGGAGGTGTAAGAATTTGAAAGAGTGGCTCCCGGGATCGGTTTGGATCTGAGTCTGGGAATAAAGAACAATTTTTGGCCTTGTACTAGGCAGAACGGTTCTGCCCTGTATTGCCTTATGATTCGGGTTGCCAGATTTAGCAAATAAAGGTACAGGATGCACTGATACATGCTACAAAATGGATGAACCTTGAAATCATGTTAAGTGAAAGAAGCCAGTCATAAAACACCATATATTGTATGAGTCCATGTATGTGAAATGTCCAGAATAGGCAAATCTATAAAGACAGAAAATAAAATAATCTATAAAGACAGAAAATAAATTCCAATTTAACTGGATGTCTATATTTTATATAGCAACTCTACTTATATAATCCAACCAAATGTCTCAGAAAGCACTAATCCACAGCCAAAAGTAAGACACAGTTCATGAGTTGTCATTCAGATGAGATTTACGGGGACTTTTACATAATTTGGGCGTCCAAATGCTTAAAAATTAACCAAGACAAAGAACTTCTTGATTTAATGATAATCATTTTTAAAAAATCTAACTATAGCTGCCAAGGCAGAGAGATTCAGGAAGAAAAGAAAGAATGTTTAAATTCTATTATTAAAAGTTTCCAAAATTGTAGAAAATGTTTAGAGAAGAACAAATGTGAGAAGAACTGGATATTTTATTAGAACCTTCTAATCTTTACATGTCATGAATCTTACTATTAAATTAGAAACATTTTGAGGGAAGTTCACAAGTGTGAATCTTAAACATTTTTGACTTGTTCAAGTGTATGAGAAATTATTATAAAATATTTACTACATAATGATTGTCACACAATGAGATTTACTGTAAAGTAAGATTATCATGCTTTATGAAAGAAAATGAAGGCACCTTTGAGTAAAGGTGGTATATATAATATATAATATGATATATATATATATAGACATATATATATCACAATACGCACGCACGCACTCACACATGCACGTATGTGTGTGTGTGTGTGTGTGTGTGCACATTTGTCTGTATTTGTTTTAAAGGGACGTCTCAGTTTGCAAATTCTGGTAAGCAGAATTCTTTAAACTTGCACTTGCTATCTTTACAGATAGCTTTACAGATTGCAAAATTGTTATCTTTACAGAATGAGCACATACCTGCTTTGATACTGGAAAATCCAGCATAAAATTGCTACAGTAGCATAAATCAGGGCAGGCTTATTAAGCAATTAACTAGCAGGTTGTGCTTGCAAAACTCTGTTCATGCTCTTAATACAGTGGTGACAGCAGTCAATATATATATTTTTAATTTTACAATTGGGAAAATATAAAACTGCACTAAATTGTTCTGAATTTAATAATTTCATAAGTTGGGATTAGAATATGTTGGGGTTACATGGTATAGCATTTAACGAAGCCTTAGATTTTTCAATTATATATTTTTCAAATAAATAATTGTTGTTAAATTAACACCCTCACAGTATGATAGCCCAACTTTCCTAATATGATTTTAGTGTGATAAAGGATAAGTTTCTATAAATAAAAATTATAAATTAAAATAAATTAAAATTAAATTGGCAAGTGATGTGAATGAAGCGGGGCATGTTGTACATGGTGTAAATATTAGGCAATGAGTTTTCAGAACACTTTGCTCTTCCTACTTACATCTAGACTTAAAAAAAGAATTATTCATTTAGGTCTCACAGTGAGACTTAGATTCTTAAGAGGCCATTGCAAGTTGTTCTTTTGAAAATGTCCTTTTAAGGACCAAGATTTTTACATAATAGTTGTCAAAAAAGATAAAGTATGTATTTTCTTTTTTCAAAATAAGAAGCAGAATTTGAGTACAAAGAACAGTTGGGAACTTAATCTGCTTAAAAAAAGAACAATTCAGGCAGCTAACTTTATTCCCTAGATTCATGAGGGCTTCTTTTTCTGCTGAAATTTTCGAGGACGAGTGTTTCTGGGGCAGGAAGTGCGGAGACTTCCCGAACTGGCACTGAATTCAGGTACCCTCCATCCTCCTGCTTGTCGAATGTTGGCTCATGTGGTCTTTTGTTTCCGGCCCCAGGCGTGCTAGTTAAAATCATTAAAGTGATTTATCGCATTCACATTGTTTTGTCCTTGAACCGTGTTGTGTTTATTGATAGTTATCTCCTCAGTTGGATATAAAACTCTTTGATAGATAACGTGAAAGTGTTTTTGCATGCTCGCTTCAGCTGCTAATGGTGTACATTCAGCTGACTCCTTGTGACTTCTTGTTTTGTGCACTTCGTACCTTGGTCAGGCAGAGCAAGAGTGTGTACTTGTGGATTGAGCCCCATGAAATCTGAAAGAGATCTTTTCTAAATGGTTTTTGTCATTTTTTAAAAACGTGCTGAAGAAAAGAGAAAGTAGTCAGGGCTCCTTGGAGAATTCCCTGTGTTGCTGGTCTGGTGATAACCCCAGAATCCAGAGGAGTCAGGGCAAGGGAACAGTCAGGAAGAGAGAGGGGTCAGCTTGAAGCTGGTCAGGTGGTGCTTGGGTCTGCTCTGAAGAAAGATCTTTCCAGAGGATTAGTAAATGAGTTCCTGTAGTTCATTCAGCCGATGGAAGGTCTAAGGAACTCGAAACAGCAGCCCTAGATCCTGCGTTTTGTATGGCCCCAGAATGAAAAGGACCTTTGTTGACTTTCATTTAGATTTATTTAACATTCAGCCCACAGAAAACGGAAGGCAGTATATGACACTGAGGGGAAAGAGGCCCCACCCACCACCCATCATTTTGGCATTAGCTGTTATTGGCTTCCATGAAAGCATTGGAAGGGAATTTGTTTTGTGGTTGGATTTCCTTTTTTAAATTTTATAAAAAACACCCACAAAACCATCATTACATTTAGGTCTGCAGTATTTCCTCAAATATGTGAGGGGAAGGGAGCGGTGACTTCCTAAAGGAAAGTATTTATATTTTTAGACTGAAATCTGCTTTTACAAAGCTTTCCTTAAAAAAATACATACAAAAGAGAGTTTTGAACAACAGAAAATACCTCTTAAATCACAGTTAAGTCAGCTTAGCTTATAAAACATATTTTAACGTAACGAGAAAGAGATGAGCAATTTTGTTTTAAAGGATGACCAGAAAAAATCCTTCTGGATTTTAGAATATCTTCCTTGACTCCACTGTCTTCTGAACTCTCTTGCTTTAGGCGCACATGCCAGCAGAGTTCAGGAGAACCATTCCCTTTGGAATGACAGGATCTGGTTCACACTGAATAATGGACTAGGGAGCAGAGAGGATGAGTGGGGAAGAAGGCAGAGAAGGCGTGGGAGAGACGCTCTCCTTTGATGACACAACCCACCCTATTCTGCCATAAACTTATGGTGCATGACAGTTCCAGGGAGTCGTACAGTTCATCCGGCCCTGTGTTGCTTGTTTTGTTGACCACGTGTGCCAGGACATGGGGCCCAGGAATTCACATGCTTAACTTGCAGCCCAGCTGAGTTAGGCCAATGCCCTGCTGATACAAAGTCCTATTTCACAAATGAGCCATTGGTGATCTAAGAGGTAATGGGACCCAGACCAGCAGCCAATTTAAAGTAGAACCAAGACACGCGCTTATAGAGTGACACTGTGTTGTGCAAACGTGGGTGTAGACAGGTACACATAGCCTCTAGAACATGCTTTATGGGGCTCTGGGAAGGCATCTCCCTTGTCTCTCCATCCCTCTCTTCAGGATTGAATCCTGAAATCCATGAGAGACGGCACCAAGCCTTTGTGTAGCTGTTGGAGACAAGAGATTAGCATAAATATACCACAAGCTAAGGAGATGTACTAATTCCTGAGCAAATTTTGATATTAGAGGGAGAGGTGGCGTGAAATTGCACAGGACCTGAAAGGGGCCCCGGATGGAGAGAAAGTCACAGATAACACACTGGAGACTAACTGGAGGATAGGAATTTTGTTTTCAAATTTTTTATTATAAGAGTTTTCAAACGTTCAGAAAAATTGAAAGAATACTGTATCAGTCACCTGGATACCTACTATTTATATTAAAAATTTTTGGCATATCCCCACATTTGCGTTATCTATCTCTGTGTTTTGTGTGTGTGTGTGGGGGGTGCGGGGGGTCAGGAATGAGGCTTCTCTAAGAAAATAGAGTGCAAGACAGGGAAAATGACAAGATGCACCGCAGAGAGGATTAGGATTGACTCCAGGTCACGGAGTCAGAGAAGTGGGACAAGACCCCAGATTTCTGGGATCTCAGCTCTGCTCTTTCCACTGTACAACATATCCTGTTATTAACTGCAGTGATTCACACCTGACACTTTGATCACACTTTTGGCCATTCAAGTTGCTTTCACATAATGCATATTATTTTCAGTGTCATTCTACCCTAGCGTTAGGGAAAGAGGAAAATAACAGGGAAAGGAAGATGACAAAGGGTATGGAATGTCCTGAAAGCGGAGTATTTCCAAGCTCAAAAGATGAGGCCTTGTTTTCCTCATGTTGAACTTTAAGGCTCTTTTGAAGTTTTGAACAGGAAAATCTGGAAAAATTAATTTGGCACTGTCCACTCCTACAAAAGAACCACAGCACTTCACAGGGGAAGAAATGAAGCAGTGCTATCCAGCACCCACGCTGCTGTCTTCCCACGCGATGCTAGAAACTTGAGGGATGCTTACCTGCTTACACTCTGTGTTTCAGCCTCTTCTCTCTGCTCTAGGCTTCTGCACACACTTTCCCCTTTCCAGAATACCCTTTTCCCCATCTTTTCAACTGGGTATGCCCCTCACCCCCAGCCTCTGCGCCCCCACCCACCCAGGGCTTACTGCTGTGGTTGCATTTTCACGCTGGGTTGTAATATCCGGTTTATTTCCCCCGCTGAACCATGTTCTTTGCAGTGGCTGAAATTGTGTCTTGATTGCCTTCAGAGTCTTTGTACTACTAAGCTCCATCCTTGCCACTAGTAGGCATACAATCTTGTTTGTTGAATGAAACCCCAGAAACCATAAACTTCCAAAGATTTGGTGTAGTAAGGTTTAGATGCACGTGGAATAAAATGTAGTGGGATTTGTTTTTATTTTATTTTGTGCTTTGTTTTTCAAGAGTGAGAGGCAAGTGAGAGAGTTTGGCAAGTATCAGGGGACGAGAGGAAACAGATTTCAATGTTGTTAAGGCAGAGGCTGAAGCAGGTTGGAAGGTAGCCCAAGGGAATATGTGTGGCGCTAATGACCCAGGCTTGGGGACAAAAAAATCAGGATTTTTTTTTCAAACAAAGAGTTTATTGAACTCTGTTCTGTAGTCAGCAGGGATGGAGGACACAGGAAAGCAGGAAGGAAAACACTGGGCAAGAGAGGAATACTGGCAGCCACTGCATTGCTGGGTTTTAACAAAGGGCAAAGGTGATTAGTTCAAAATAAGCTAAAACTCCATGTAGAGCCTGAACAGGTCTTTTCTAGTCTCCAAAGGAAGAGGTTTCTAGAAATGTTTTAAATGTATGTTTTAATCAATTAAATATATACCAGGGGTGCCAAAAAAATGTATACACATGACTTGTATTAATCTTTTGTTATTGGTATATATTATTACAATTTTAATACAGTTTTTGTTCTTTTTTAAAATGTGTATACATTTTTTGGCACCCTCTGTGTATATTACATACAACTTATCACTTTACCCATTTTTAAAATGTTTTAAAAATTGTAGTAAAATACACATAACATAAAACTTACCATTTTAAGCATCTTATAAGTGCACAGTTCGGGTACATTCACGTTGTTGTGCAATCATCATCGCCATCCATGTCCAGAACTTTCTTCATCTTCCCAAACTCCATACCTGTTGAACACTAACTCCCCATTCACACGTCACCCCAGCCACTGGCCACCACCACGCCACTTCCTATCTCTATGAATTTGACTACTCTGGATGTTTCAAATAAGTGAAACCATGCAGTCTTTGTCTTTTTGTGATTGTCTTATTTCACTTAACCAAAAATGTCTTCTTAGTCAAGGTTCATCTATGTTGTAGCATGTATCAGAATTTCCTTCCTATTTAAGGCTGAAAAACACTCTATTGTATATATATACGACATTTTATTTACTCATTCATCTGTTGATGGATATTTGGGATGGGTATTTGGGTTGCTTTTTGGCTATTGTGGATAATATTTCTCTGAGCATGGGTGTACACCTATCTCTTTGAGAACCTGCTTTCAGTTATTTTGGATATACCCAGAGGTGAAATTACTGGATTAGATGGTAATTCTATTTTTAATTTTTTGAGGAATTACACTATGCTGTTTTTTATAGTGGCTGCAAATTCCTACTAGCCATGCACAGGTATTCCAATTTTTTCACATTCCCACCAACCCTTGCTATTTTCTGTTTTGTTTGTTTATTTGTTTGTTTTTTAACTTTTATTTATTTTACGTGTGTGTTTCCAGCACCCATCAGCTCCAAGTCAAGTAGTTGTTTTAAGGTAGTTGTGGAGGGCGCAGCTCACAGTGGCCCATGTGGGGATCGAACTGGTCAGCCTGGTGTTATGAGCATCACTCTCTAACTAACTGAGCTAACCGGCCGCCCCTCTTTGGTTTTTAATAGTCATCCCAATGGCTGTGAAGTGGTAGCTTATGGTGGTTTTGATCTGCATTTCCCTAGTGATTAGGGATGTTGAGCATCTTTTCATGGGTTTATTGGCCATTTGTATGTCTTCTTTGGAGAAACATCTATTCATGTCTACCCATTTTTTAATTGGGTTGTTTGTTTTTTTGTTGTTTAATTGTGGGAGTTTTCATAGACATTAAATTTCCAGAAGTTTTAACCAGAATTGGCCAAGGGTTGATCTTGACCTGACATACTCATTTCTCCTTTTCGCCCAAGAGCAAGTCTAGGCTCATCAGTGGGACAAAGTGAAGCCCTCCTCACAGACTCCAGTCACACCAGCTTCGATTCCTAAATCTTGCATTTTCATTTCTCCACGGCTCTGAAGGGCATCCTTCAACCTGACCTCCTTTCCCCAGCCGTGTCCACCCTGTGATGTTTGACTCACTTTTCAAAATCCAGCTCAAATGTAAGTCTTCCTAACTTCCATTCAAAATCAATCATTTCCTTTATTTTCCAGAGCAGTTGCTCTTCAGCCTTGTTGATAGAACAGCTCCTAAAAAGATTTTGGAAAACTGTGGAGGCCCTTGCAGATGATCAAGTTGATACTCTCAGTGTTTTAAATACTAAGTTTAAATAGTTGCATAAGATGTAATTTCTAGACTATTATAAAACTGATAGTTTAAATTACAGCGATTGTATTTCTCTTTTAAATGTGTCCAATGGAATCTAACTCGCACTGCAATTGGACCTCCACCTTCAGCCATTAAAAAGGAGAAAAATACAAGAACACGTTATTCCTTAATGAGAATAGAATGAAAGTGAGAGAAAGCAGTGAGTGTAGATGTTGGTGGGTTCCAGAAAGAAGAGCCTTGCATCCGTTTCTCTGATCATGCTTTGGGGCAGCAGCAAAACCACAGACAAGTTTGAGTGTCAGCGCACAGTGAGAATGTATTTCCTGCCCTCCTCCCGCCCAGGGAAGTCACCGGATCCTGGCGAAGAGATGTCTAGGGGATGGGTTAGAGAGTGACAAAGGGTTTCCTACACCTCAGCATGTCACAGACACAGCAGAATAATTCTTGAGCACCCACAGGGAGCCCAGGATTCAGGGAGAGAACCCCTGTACTGAAAGGAACAAATGGATTGAAAGGAAACTTTCTCTGTGATGACCTGTGTAGACCAGAGACCAAGGGCCAGGCAGGCAACGTGTGCCTGAGCAGAAGCCTGTGGACGTGTGACAGTGAGGGTTTGTTTGACTCTCCTCTTCTGGATGCCTTGGTATCACATGTGACCCCTGCTGCCTGCCTACCAAAACCTAGATACAGCTTCGGGCAAAGAGTTGAATGAAATTTAGTTCCCACCACTCTGATGTAATAGTGTTGGTATAATGGTGCAATGCTGGCTTGAAAGATGAAATACTATGGGTTAAAGAAAAATAAAGTTACTTTTCTTCTACATCTGAATGTGCAAGAAAAACTATACTGAGATAGGGACTAGCTACTAATATATACTTTCAGACCTAATTCTTGCTCCAAGAATGAGGATTGCATATGTATTAAATGTAAAATTAAGTGCTTTCCACACTAGTGTTTGTGGAATAAGTGTGTGTGTGTCGGGGGTGTGGTTCCTGTGGCTGTGTTATACGAAAATGAACCATCTTGATTCTGGACAACTCAACCAATATTTCTACTATTCAATTTGATCAATTTGTGCCTTTTTTGGTTTTATTTTGGAGTTACACTTAAAACTCCCTCATGAGTGTTGGGAAGAAAGTACTTTCACTGAGAAAAAAATTGAACTTAGACAGGAAAATACAAGGCAAAAACAGAAATTGGAGAAGATAGAAAAATACTAATGAGAATGAAGGAATTCACGAGGAGAATTTCTATCATTTGGGGAGCCAGACAGAAGTAACAGGTCAGCTCAAGTTCATGGGGCGATCAGAGAGCTGCTCAGAGAACAGCCAGACGGGCCTCAAAGCAAGAACAGGACAGGAGTCTAACGTTCTCAGAGTGAAGTGCATTTCATAAGTGGGCCTTCAAATCCAATTAAGTGGGGCCAGAGTTACAATAATGTCAAGTTAAGCTTTTAGCTGAAATCGGAGGCCTGAAAGTTGACTTAGTTGTGTGTTTTTGATTAAAGCATTAGACAAAGAGAAAGCAACAATAAAGCAATTTTATGTCTTTAGAATCCTTGAGCAGGTGAGCTTGGTCTACCTGAGGTGAAACTATTTACAATACACCAACCATTACCATTTGTTCTCTCGAGTTTTGAATTTCGAAAGAGCACTGTGCAAAATTGCCGTGTCATGGACTTGAAATAAATCCTTGGACCAACAACCTTCCTTGTGTTAGAAAAAAATGCCTGAGCAATGTAAACGTAAGGAGAGTGCACACTCACAGGCTTGTTAAACTCTCATGGGGGAAGAGACAATGGGAAGGGTTTCCTCCACCAGGAGAGGTGGCGCACCGCCAAGTACCTCAGTCATGGAAATCTTGTGCTTCCTTAGACTAACTCAAAACAGATAAATGTGGTTCTGCAAATGTATCGAATGGAAAGCATATTACAAAGAGTTTTTCTCTGTATCATAAATGATATAATTGGATGGCAAGGTGAGAAAACATAATGAATTGATAGAAGTTCTGTGTCATTTGTCATTATAATGATCACATTAAGGGAAGGTGAGGTGATATACATCTGGGTTGTAGTCAGGAATATCAGCACCAAAGTGATCAGAAAAATGTCTTGTGTCTAATAATGAGGATTTTTTTTAGAGTCGAAGTAATCAGTTCTCCCTTCTCAGGGAAGATTAATATTAGGCGAATGTGTTGGTCACTCTCTGAACCCGGGCAGCAACTGTTTCTGCTCATTCCAGTAGGAGAAATATTGGCTCAGGGGTTTTACCACACTAATGTGAAAGTGTGTGACAATTTTTGTTTCGGTTGTTGTGACCACTGTCTAGAGTGGACTTCTGGCCCCTTTCCATGCGTACGTAATCCAGAGGAGGTTGTCCCAGAACCAGTTCTTTTTATTATGACACAACTGTGGGTGGGATTGTTTTCTTAATTTCTCCTTCTGATAGTTTGTTATTGGTGTGTACAAATGCAACTGAATCAAAACCAGCATATATTTTAAACAGAAATAGTTTTTGAGACAATATCTCATTTAGCTGCCCCTGAATGATGGTGCTTCACTAAACCCCTAGCAAATACATCTTTTGGGAATACTCTTTTCAGGGTAAATAGTATAATATATCACTTAATTTGTTGCTCTGACCAACTATTTTTAAAGTTTCCTTTTTGCTCATGAGTCCATACTTGGTGATGAATTCCATTTTTAGGGACTTAAAACAGATTTTTATCAACCTATCACAAGCACACATGTATAGGCAAATCTTTTATCATATAGAACAAATCTACTACATCTTTGAATTTCTTCCACAGTGACAAGAAATAGGTACCTGTTGTACATGTGTTCGATTATGAGTAATATTACTTACATACTTTTAGCTTAGTTTAGTTTTTTTTGAGCATGTGTGTGTTTAATTAGCAAAGTAAAACATACTCATTGTTAACTATGAAAAAATACACAGCAGGATAAAATAAAACGTTAAACCCTTTATTAATTCTTCCCAATTCCACTCACCAATGGTAACTCCTATTAATTGCTTGGATCTTGGCAGAAAACAGGTGTATTCTCAAAATGGTGATCGAGTCACGTTTTATGAAGGGACTATTTACAAGGTGTGGGCAGGGTTCAGAGACTCACAACGGAGAGTGAAGCATCCTGGGTCTAGTAGCAGCAGGGGCTCAGTACTACTCTCCTAGGCCTCCAGGAGCAGGTAAGGGAGTTGTTGCCACCCAGCAAGACCGGCCATTGTGGAGAAGGGGCCTGGAGAGGAACCATGGCCTTGGGTAGAGGACTATACTCCTGTCCGTCCTGGGGCCCGAGCAAGATGAGTTGGGGAATAAGGACCCCATTCTCTCTTTCCTCGTGGCCTCCATGTCTTGCCAATTTCTGCCATTGGCCCGATCTAACTGGAGATAAGAGGGCAAGAGAGCACTTTGGTGCAGCCGGGCTCCTGGGTGGACAGCAGGATGCCGGAGAATGGAGGAGTCTGAAGGGGAAATGGAGAAAATCCATCAGGTAGTTTCCCCACACCTCACAACTCCCAGTCCACAGTCTGTGCATTTGCAGATTCCCTGGGTTTCCTCTTAGGGCAGAAGCCACCTCTATGGAGCATGATCCCTTAAAGAGCCGGGCTGGCAGGGTGGATAAGCGCCTGAGGATCTGAGCCTCCCGAACAGTTAGGGGCTCTAGCCACAAAAGGGCAGATCTGAGCGACAGATTTTGCCTGCGGCGATGTTTTAATATGTAGAGTCTGACTCATCAAATCCAGGTGGTAATGACTTAGATCCTTGGGCCACCAAACAACGATTTATAAAAGAGCACTTGGCTCTTCACTAATGCATGATAACACAGAAAAGCATTTTACCTTTCTGGGAATGCAATGCTTGAACTGGTCTGAGCATGCTCAGAACGACAGCACTGCTTTTGTTTAGCTGTGATACTTCCCCCAACTTCACCTTATTGTAGTAACTAGGTATCAGGCAATTCTGTATCGATGCTGAATTATACCCAAATTATGACCAAGTAAGCTTACTTTTCAATATATTATTCTTTAATTTTACCCATGGAATTGATTGCAATAGACTTAAAGAAGGGTTAGTGATTTATGAAATGGGCCACAAATCTCCATGGTCGAGTTCTAGGAGTTAGGAGGACAGCAGTGCACCAACAGACAGGTCACAGTTTCATAGAAAGCGTTAATTCCAGCTGTGGCTAGAAGCACAGTTGTCTGTGATCTTCACGGAAAAAGACAAATCAAAGCCTGGGTTAGGATAGGAATCGAGACAGTAGCCAGAGCATCTCGGAGAAGGTGGAAGTAAATGAATTGCAGTATGTTCTCAGCTGGGAGTCTATACACTCAGCTGTGCAGCAGCCCTCAGAACCCCCGAGTAAAGACATCCCCAAGTCCTGTGTGGTGCAAGGCACCACCGGCGTGACTAGAACTTCTCTAAACCCTGCGCATGTGCCCCACTTGTGTTGTCAAGTGGGGGCAGTCAGTGCTTGGTTCCTAGTGTGAACACAGCACTCTGTGTGTGGCCTCACTGGTGACAATGACAGACAGCCTGTCCCTTACACAAAGGACAACCACACACCACACATGTTTAGATATTCCACAGTTTTAAATCAAGCTCACAAACTATTTAATTCGATTTATTGTTTTAATCTTTCTTTTTAACTGCATTCTTGAGATACAGTTTACATAGTGTAATAGTCACCTTTTAAGTCTACAATTCAAAGAATTTTAGAATATTTAGAGAGTTGTAAATCATTATCACAATCTAATTTTAAAACATTTTCATTACCCTAAAAAGGAACATTTTGCCTATGAGCAGTGAACTCCCAATTTCACTCCAGCCCTAGGCAACCATGAATCTACTTTTTATCTCTACAGATTTGTCTCTTCTGGATATTTCATATAAATAAAAAAATACGTGACATTTTGTGTCTGGCTTGCTTCATGGTTTTGAGCATCATGTTTTTGAGGTTCTTTTACTGTTCAGCATGTATTAGGACTTCGTTTCTTTTCGTTGCCAAATAGTATTCCAGTGCCTGGATATACAATATTTTGTTTTCCATTCACCAGTTCATGGACGCTTTAGTTGTCTGACTTTCTGGCTGTTTAGAGGATTAATGCTGCTATAACCACTGTGTACAGGTCTTTGTGTGGGCATATGTTTTCATTTCATTTCTCTCAGGTAGATAACTAAAAGTGGAATTGCTGGGTCCCATGTAAATCTGTGTTTCATTTTTTGAGAAACTGCTAAACTGTTTTCCAAAGTGGCTACACCATTTCACATTCCCACCAGCACTGTGTGAGGGCTCCAAGTTTTCTACCTCCTTGACAACACTTGTTATTGTTTGCCTTTTTTATTATACCCACCTCCATAGGTAAGAAATGGTGTGTCTAGTCTTAAAGCCGTGTATTAAGTTTTAATTTCAGAGGCTTTACTTTCCATTTTAGAGTTTCATTTAATTTTTTAAAAAACAATTCCATTCGCTAGTAGAATTCTCCATGTTTTGTTTCCCTCCCCCCATCTTTTCTTCTATTTCCTTGATCCAATTATAGTTCAACTGGGAACCTGATGTGTGTATCGGGCTCCTCTCCCTGGCTGTCCATGAACTCCAGCTGTTGTCTCATCGTTACTGCAAGGCTACCAAAGCTTTGTTCTCGTTTAGCTTTTTATCCTCTCATCCTTTGCAGCTGTCTCCAAGGGAAAACTGTCCTTATTTGAGGCCTTTCAATTATGTCAGTCCAGCTGTACAAAATTGCCAAAAAGTCTGTTGGTTTCTCTGTCAACCAGAAGCAGCTCTCCATTCAGGTAAAGCCTAGAGTTTTGGCTTCTTGTTCATACCCAGGAATTGGGTTTAACCAGTTTCCTTAGGGAAAAGTGGCTGCAGAAAGTCAGATCACTGATTCATGGGTCTCCCCTCTGAAATTTTCCTGTTCTTTGTCCTTGTCTCAGCAACTATGCGATGCCTTTAGGCAAACGATAAATGATGTTTATATTTTATCTACCGTGTTTCCCCGAAAATAAGACCTAACCAGAAAATAAGCCCTAGCATGATTTTTCAGGATGACATCCCCTGAACATAAGCCCTAATGTGTGTTTTGGAGCAAAAATTAATATAAGACCCGGTCTTATTTTCGGGGAAACACGGTAGCTTTTCTAGTCGTTCCTGGCAGAATCATTGATCTGATATAAGCTATTACATCCTACCTAGAAGCATAAGGTCAGTACTAGAGGTGGTATTTTTAAATTAACCTTTTCTTAAAACATTTTAATTAAAATATAGCTAACACACAATATTATATTAGTTTCAGGTGTACACCAGTTATTCAACATTTATAGACCTAAAGAAGTGATCACCATGGTAAGTGCAGCAACCGTCGGACACCGTACGTACCATGTTATCACAATATTATTGACTATATTCCCTATCCTGTACATTACATCCCCATGACTTGTTTGTTTTATACCTTGAAATTTAGACCTCTTATTCCCCTACACCTTTTTCCCTTTTTAAAAAATTTACAATTACAGTTGACATTCAATATTATTTTATATTAGTTTCAGGTGTACAGCATAGTGGTTAGACATTTATAGAATTTAAGAAGTGATCCCTGAGTAGTCTTGTATGTACCTGGCATTATACATGTATAATTATTTCCATATTATTGACTATATTCCCTGTGCTTTACATACCCATGACTATTTCATAAGTACCAATTTGTACTTCTTAATCTGTTCATCTTTTTCACCCTGTCCCCCAATCACCCTCCCATCTGACATCCTTCAGCTTGTTCCCTGCATCTATGAGTCTGTTTCTGTTTTATTTGTTCATGTATTTTATTCTTTAGATTTCACATATAAGTGAGATCACATGGTATTTGTCTTTCTCTGTCTGACTTATTTCACTTAGCATAATACCTTCCAGGTTCATTCATGTTGTTGCAAATAGTAAGATTTCATTCTTTTTTATGGCTGAGTAATATTCCATTGTATATAGATACCAAAATTTCTTTATCCACTCGTCTATTGACGGCACTTAGGTTGCTTCCACATCTTGGCTATTGTAAATAGCACGGCAGTGAACATACGGGTGCATGTATTTTTTCAAATTAGTGTTTTGGATTTCTTCAGAAAAATACCCAGAAGTGGAATTGTTAGGTCAAACGGTTGTTACATTAATTTTTTGAGGAAACTCTAAACTGTTCTCCATAGTGGTTACACCAATTGGCAATCCCACCAACCGCGTAGGAAGGTTCCCTTTTCTCCACATTCTCACCAACATTTGTTGTTTTTTTACTTATTGATGATAGCCATTCTGACAGGTGTCAGGTGATATCTCATTGTGGCTTTAATTTGCATTACTCTGAAGAAGTGGTTGTTTTTCATTTACATCATTTTTAAGTGCTTGTACTGAGAAATTTTTAGGAGATCTAGTGTGCTTTATTGCTAGAAATAGAAGGCCAAAATGTACTTTTTTCTTGATATTATGTTTTCTATTAAAATATGTTGTCTTTACTGTTGTGCATATTTAATTATGATATGAAATACAATATTTAGACGGGTGCTTATCTAATTACTTTTTCAAATTATAGTTACACCTTTTAAAATATTTAAGCAGTACGAATAGGACAAATTAAAAGTGGTGAGCTGAAAAGATACCAAGTTTGCAGCAACTGTCACAGATGGCAGAGAAGTCTTGTTGATGTGCCATTAATTTTCCACTTCTAAATTACCAGGACAATCCTCATTGATAGTATAAGGGAAATGTGAACAAATTAGAAATAAAACTACCTCAATTTCTTTTTTGAAAACGAGGACATCTATATTTTTTCATGTAAAACAAACAGAATAAGTGTTTAGAAGTTAATGACTTTATCTTGAAGTATCAAGGGTAACCAACTACATATGAGGTAGGACAATTAAGTTAATGAACTCATCCTAGAAAAAGTGCTACACACCTCATTGCTGAATATCACTATTGCGACCGTCGAAGTACTCCCCTGGGAAGCTATGCATCAATCCCAGCACCTACTCCACCCTTCAAAGCAATTTTGGAACTGTCTTTCTGGAATGGCCATCCAAGCTATTGTCGAATTACCCTTGATGTCCTGAATGGCATCAAAATGTCTTCCTTTCAATATTTCTTTTATTTTCGGGTAAAGAAAGAAGTCATTGGGGGCCAGATCAGGTGAGTAGGGAGGGTGTTCCAATACAGTTATTGTTTACTGGCTAAAAACTCTCTCACAGACAATGCCATGTGAGCTGGTGCGTTGTCATAATGCAAGAGCCATGAATTGTTGGTGAAAAGTTCAGGTCGTCCAACTTTTTCATGCAGCCTTTTCAGCATTTCCAATAGTAAACTTGGTTAACTATTCAGTTGGTACAAATTCATAATGAATAATCCCTCTGATATCAAAAGAGGTTAGCAACATCATTGCAACAAGTTCGTGAACTTAATTGTCATAGCATGTATAACATTTTTCTAAACTTTTTGGTTAGTCACATTTCTAAAGCAATTAAGTGTAAAACAGCATAAGAATTTAATTCCATGTATAACTGAATGTCCAATATAGATGATTTTGAAGTTCCACCTTTTAACAAACACAACATGCATTAGATCACTAAGCTTTCGCTTGTGAATGATTGTTTCTGCCTTTAAAAATGTTTTGATAACTGCATATTTCAGATAGCAGTTATCTGATTAACCAGAGCATTTTCCTAAAACTGCTATTTTTAGCTAGCCTTTGGAGATCTGCCATCTGCAGTGATCTCAGAGGAGGGAGAGCCTGTTTACTGGAGAATTTATACTTTGGGCAAGAAGTCAGGATCCTGGCAGGTTATAATTTCCACTACTGGGAATCTTAGAAATTCAGCATCCACTTCCTTACTTTGGAGGAGACATAATCAAGGGTAGAACTTGGCAATTAGATCTTTAAAAAAAAATCAACAGATGACGAACTGATTCTAGTGAGTAGGAGAAAATAGATATAAATTGTGTTTGTTTTGTCATGTTGCTTTGTTATTAATATCGCCTATTATCATCTCTCAGGAAATGCCAACAAAGTATGTTACACATATTCATCTATGTACTTATGAAATTAATGGCAGTATAGTATGTAGTATAGCAGCAGTTTGCCATGTTCCCAGCCCCTCCCCCCCCATAGCCCTCATGGGGGGATGCCATTTACAAGAGGGACACCAACCCACAAATTCTGGCAGGGTAGTTATGACTCCACCCCTTTTCTTTCCTATCTAACAAAGCCTAGCAGTACGCGAAGGAATGAGAGCAAACTATTGGAGGAATTTTGAATCTACCTTAATTTAAAAATAAATAAAAGGACTCAATCCCAAACTGATACTCTTGTTAATAACCATTTTCTTCTACACCCTTCCCAATGATGGATACTCACTAATGGATCATATCTCTTAGGTTAGAAAGTGCTGTATATCATTCAACAAGATCATATAGTCAGTACTCATCTTTCCCTTGTTAGCTCAGTATTACCCGCTCTATGAAATCTTACCTCATTCTTGATGTCACCCATGTAATTAAAGGGGTGTCACCCACTCCTTCCTTTTATCCCCCTTCCTCTTTTGTGCTTCTGTGTGGTATGTACAAGCTTCTACCATTGTATGATTTCATTTTGGGGAGGATTATTTGTCTGTCTTCTCTTACAAGCTGTAAACTCCCCCTAAGTAAGGACTACGTCATATTTATTTCTCTCTAATACCCCCCCACATTGCCTAGTATACAATAGTTGTTTGATATATGACTGTTAATGAATGGAAGCAATATTTATTAACTTTCAATCACTCAGAGTTAAAGCCTCAGGTCTGCATGCTAAGGATGTAAACATCCAGGAAAAAGACAATAATTTAGTGGGGCTGAGGGAATTTTGTTCAAATAAAAATGAGTTTTAGGGCCTGCCCGGTGGCTCAGGTGGTTAGAGCTCCGTGCTCCTAACTCCGAAGGCTGCCGGTTCGATTCCCACATGGGCCAGTGGGCTCTCAACCACAAGGTTGCCAGTTCAATTCCTCAACTCCCACAAGGGATGGTGGGCTTTGCCCCCTGCAACTAGAAAACGGCAACTGGACCTGGAGCTTAGCTACGCCCTCCACAACTAAGACTGAAAGAACAACAACTTGAAGCTGAACAGAACCCTCCACAACTAAGATTGAAAGGACAACAACTTGACATGGAGAAAAGTCCTGGAAGTGCACACTGTTCCCCAATAAAGTCCTAAAAAAAAAAAAATGAGTTTTAGCATGAAATTTGTGGTGTGTTGATGAGTTAGATTTACAGTAACAGGCAGGAAAAGAGTAAAATATTTAATGGGGAAAAGTATTATTTTAGACTGGTTTCTATTCTTAATTGCTTCCATTCATAACTACAGGAATTAAACATAAATGAACCACTAACAGAAAAGTGAGACAAAAATATACAATAAATATGTATGTATATATATGTGTGTGCATATATATTGGGGGTGCCAAAAAAATATATACAAGTGGACACTTTGGTCAACGTTGCTCAAGCAGTAGTTCGCTGTAATCAGAAGTGTCTGGATGCTGATGGTAACCACTTTGAGCACCTCTTGTAATCGCAGGAGTCAAACGTGACTTGTATTCATCTTTTGTTATTGGTATATATTGAGTATTACAATTTTAATACAGTTTTCCTTTCTTAAAATGTGCATACATTTTTTTGGCACCCTCTGTATATAACTATAAATATTAATATATATTTGTATACTGCTCTTCGAAAATTGGTTTTGGACTGGGATGGGCTGCCATTGTAATTGAAATGCCAGGGCTGGTACCATATGAAGGCCAGAGTACAAAGGGTCATGGCTGGGTGATTGTCAACAGAGGCATTATTCAGAAGCATCTCAAGAACAATTTAGAGTTCATTTTAAGGCTATATGAGGCTATCGGTTATGGTGGCAATATTAAACTTTGCTCTAGAAAAGATTTCTTCTTTGGGGACAACTGAATCAGAGTAGCATCTTAGGAGCACTTTGAGTCTTCCTGAGGAAGTGTCTCAGGCAGTCAAAAAGTCTTCCTTGTAAGGAAGATCAATATAGGTCTTGACTAAGGTAAATGTCTCTGCTAGGTTGTCGGGAGAAGGCAAATATGTGGTGTATCTTTTTCAGTATGTGATATACTTTTTCTTTTCAATATCAAATTAATTCTCAACCACAAGACATAGCCAATAGTCTTTAGTAAGTGATTCACACATGTGTGGCTATGATAACAAGAGGCTCACGAACTCTTTGAAGAGGAGCGGAGGGGGTCTGGCAGTGTAGTTGATAAAAGCTCAGACTCTGGAACTAGACTGCCTGGATTTGAAGCCTGGCTCAGTGACTTCCAGCTGTAACCCTGAGCATGTTGCTGAACTTCCCTGGGAATCAGTTTCTCATCTTTAAAGTCAGGATAACAACAGTATCTACCCCATATGGTTGTCGTGTGGATTAAATGAATAAATGTACACAAAGTAGTTGCAGGCTACGTGACACCTAAGAAGCACCATGTAAATGTTAGCTATTTTTATTATTAATATGGGATAAGCAATCACAGACATGTAATTCAGGGCATCAATGATCGATGCTATTTTTCTCAGCTAGTAGGTAAGCATGTAGTCATAAGCGTCAAACGGAATCACTAATACTGTATAAGTGGTGTGACACAATTAAGGGTGGAGGTGGATCACTCTTCAAAGAATCCTTCATGAGGCCTTCAGTTGGGACAAATGGTAACCCCACGGTTCTAGAAGCTCTGTGGAAATTGTGGTCTCCCACTGTAGTAAGGTTTTATTGAGTGGTTTGTTCAGATGCCACTCTTTCTGACACATTAATCGATGGGTGCCATGAATTACAGACTTATGTGTCTAAATCCACCAACAAGTCTTGTGATATGAAAATAACAACAGGACTTCCTTTTTTGTTTATAAAAGTTGACTTTCCACAGATGCCACATTCAAGATGTCATCGAAATATTATTGCTGTCTGTATGTGAGAGGGAACATTTATATTAGAAGTTGTTCTCTTAATTTTATACTTTATTGCGAACAGCTTAATAATGGAACATTTTCATGGTTGGTTATAAATGTTGTGGTAGATAGCCTCAAAGATGACCTCAAAGGATCCCTACCTCCTTGTTTTCATAACTTTGTGTACTCTTCTCCCTTTGAGGAGGGGTTTGGCTTTAGTGACTCACTTCTAGCAAATAGAATGCAGCAGAGGTGTTGGGATGTCGCTTCCAAGATTGGATAGTGATTTCTGACTTGGGTGATCTAGGGAAAGCCATCAGGCAGGTTGTGAACCACCCTATAAAGAGGTTCATATTGCTAGGAACAGAGAGTGAGGAACTAAGGTCCTCAGTCCAAGAACCCTCAAGAAACTGAGTCCTGCCAACAACCACATGAATGAGCTTGGCAGTAAATCCACACCCAGGTGGACCTTCAAATGAGACTGCAGCCCTGGACTGACTGCAACTTCATGAGAGACCGTGCGCCAGAGGCACCCAGTTGAACTGTACTTAGATTCCTGACCCATGTAAGACAGTGAACTTAATGGATAAATGTATGTTTTCTGACTGCTCCACTGACATGCCATCCCCCCATCTTTCTCCTTCTCCCTCGGCTTCCCTATTTCCTGACACACAATATGAAATTAGGCCAATTAATAGCCCTGCAATGGCCTCTAAGTGTTTAAGTGAAAGGAAGAGTCACATGTCTCTCACTTTAAATCAAAAGCTAGGAATGATTAAGTTTAGTGAGGAAGGAATGTCAAAAGCCAACACAGGCCAAAAAGCTAGGCCTCTTGTGCCAAACAGCCAAATTGTGAATGCGAAGGAAAAGTTATTGAAGGAAATTAAAAGTTGCTACTCATGAACACACCAATGATAAGAAAGCCAAACAACCTTATTGCTGATATGGAGAAAGTTTTAGTGGTCTGAATAGAAGATCTAACCAGCCACAACATTCCCTTAAGCCAAAGCCTAATCCAGAGCAAGGCCCTAACTCTTCAATTCTATGAATGCTGAGAGATGTGAGGAGGCCCCAGAAGAAAAATTTGAAGCTATCAGAGATTGGTTCATGAGGTTTAAAGAAAGAAGTCATCTCTATAACATAACAATGCAAGGTGAAGCGGGAAATGCTGATATAGAAGCTGCAAGGAGTTATCTAGAAGATCTAACTATGATAATTAATGAAGGTGGCTACACTAAACAACAGATTTTTAATGTTGACAAAACAGCCTTATATTGTAAGAAGATGCCATCCAGAACTTTCGTAACTAGAGAGATGTCAATGACTGGCATTAGGGCTTCAAAGGACAGGCTGATTCTCTTGTTAGGGGCTAAGGCAGCTGGTGACTTTAAGTTGACACCAGTGCTCATTTACCATCCTGAAAATCCTAGGGCCCTTAAGAATTATACTACATCTACTCTGCCTGTGCTCTATAAATGGAGCAACACAACCTGGATGACAGCACATCTGTTTACAATATAGTTTACTGAATATTTTAAGCCCACTGTTGAGACCTATTCTTAGAACAAAAGATTCCTTCCAAAATATTAGTGCTCATTAACAATGCACCTGGTCACCCAAGAGCTCTGATAGAGATGTACTGTGATATTAATGTTGTTTTCATGCCTGCTAACACAGCATCCATTCTGTAGCCCATGGATCAAAAAGTAATTTTGACTTTCGAGTCTTATTATTTAAGATATACATTTTGTAAGGCTATAGCTTCCATAGATAGTGATACTTCTGATGGATCTGGGCAAAGTAAATCGAAAACCTTCTAGAAAGGACTCACCATTGAAGATGGCATTAAGAACATTCACGATTCATGGGCAGAGGTCAAAATGTCAACATTGACCTCAACATTCAACACAGGAGTTTGAAGGAAGTGATTCCAGCCCTCATGGATGATTTTCAAGGGTTCAGACTTCAGTGGAGGAAGTAATTGCAGATGTGGTAGAAATAGCAAGAGAACTAGAATTAGAACTGGAGCCTGAAGATGTGACTGAATGGTTGCAATCTCGTAATAAAACTTTAACCATGAGGAATTGCTTCTTATGGATGAGCAAATAAAATGGTTTCTTGAGGTGGAAACTACTACTCCTGGTGAAGATCTTGTGAAGATTGATGAGATGACAACAAAAGATTAAGAATATTACACAAACCTAGTTGATAAAGCTGCAGCAGGTTTTGAGAATTCAATTTTGAAAGTGTTATTACCTGGGTAAAAGGCTGTGGAACAGCACCACATGCTACAGAGAACTCATTCATGAAAGGAAGAATCAATGGATGTGACAAACTTTATTGTTGTCTTATGAAATTACTACAGCCACCCCCAACCTTCAGCAACCACAGCCCTGATCACTGAGCAGCCTCAACACTGATGCAAGACCCTTCATCAGCAAAAAGATTACGACTTGATGGTTAGTATTTTTTTAGCAAGAAAGTGTTTTTAAAATTAAGGTATGTACCTTGTTTTTTTTTTAGACATAATGCAATTGCATACTTAATAAACTACATTATAATGTAAATAACACTTATATGCATGGGGAAACCAAACAATTTATGTGACTCCCTTTGTTGCAATACTGGCTTTATTGTGGTGCTCTGGAATAGAATCCCACAATGTCTCCAAAGTATGCCTGTATAGTCCTTCTCAATGAAAAATAACCAAAACAGAACCTTGTGGAGAAACAATCATAACAAGAGTTTTTTTTTAATTTTATTTATTTTTTAGCATAATCATTACCTTTCCTGGTAAGTTTCTGCATCCTTTTAGTAGACTGGGTGTTGTGTAGATAACACTGGGAATCACTGGGTTTTTCCTATAGTAGGAGCACAGCAAGTGATGGAGCTGCAAGAACAGAATTCCGTGAGTTTGGAAGGAGGAACTGATGACCACTTTTCGTGATTTAGTTAAGTTTTTTAAACAGCCACTTCCAAGGGCACATCAAGCAGTCAGCGAATCCACTTGTTCCAGCAGGAGATGGGAGGTGGGGGCGGAGATGGAGCGTGGGGAGGAGCGACATTCACAGTTCGGGAATCGGTGCCTTTCAAGTGTCGCTGTGCGTCCCCTCCGGCCTCCAGGTCTCCCCTGAGCCCCGCCAACTAAGCGCACACCGCCTCCCACCCCCCAAGCCGGCGGTCCGCGCCACCTCGACCACCTCCCACAGCGAACTGCTGGGGATTACTCGGCCGATTCTGGCAGAGAGGGTTCCCGGGACTCAGCGCGAATTGCCCGCCTCCTCCCGCGTCTCCGCCCCCTGCCAGGGCCGCTGGGCGCCGAGGGAGGCGAGGGTGCCGCCGCAGGAAAATGAGCGGTGCCCGGAGGGTGGCCCCGAGCTGCAGGTAATGCGCGCGAGACCTTGGTCCAAGACGGCTGCGCACACCCTCAGCTTCATCGCGCGGCGAGCCCTGCGCGGTCCGTGGGCTTAGCCCAGGGGCTGCACGGGGCGTCCTGGGCGGTTGGGGAGCAGAGTGGGGGGGCGCGGTCAGCCCAGGCCTTGGGGGACACTAACGCTACTTGGGCTTGTCGCGCAGCGACAGTCCCGCGGCTGTCCCTTGGAGCGGCAGGAGGCGGCGGCAGCGGTGAGCGGGGTCCCGCGGCAGGCGTCGATGCCTCTGAAGATGGAGAAGTTTCTGCAGATCGCGCCTCACTCTCTGGCCATCGTCCTGGGCCCCGCCGAGGGTCCGGCGGGGGAGAGGTCCCGGGCCGCCCAGGCCGCGCCCCCGGCCAAGCCCCGGCAGCTCGCCCGGCACCACATCGGCTACGAGATCTTCGCCGACTTCAAAGCCGAGAACATGCAGCACTTCTGGAACAAGAAAGTCACGGCCGCCGTGGCCGAGACCTTCTTCCTGGGCTGGATCGACGAGCAGGTTCTGCTGATCCAGGGCAAGGAGGAGCACCTGGAGGCACTGCGCGAGGGCTGGACGCGCCGGGCGCTGCGGCCGCCCTCAGGCTTCCACATCCGCTGCCTCGGTGAGTCCCGGCCCCTTGGGGCCCCTGCCCCGCCCTGATCCCGCAGCGGGCACCGCGCAGGGGACCGCCGCTCCCTGGAACGCCGCGCGCCTCCCTCCACCTACGCGCCCGGGCCGGGGGAGGGGCCGGCGGTCCTCTAAGAGCCCGGGATTGGGGAACTTCCTGGCACCTAGAGCGGGGATTTGTACCTTCCCCACACGCCACCTGGCCGGCCCGTGGTGCATTCCTGGCGGCGCCGGCGGCGCGCTCCGGCCGGGTGGTGCCGGGGGACTGGCCAGGTAGGAGGCGGCGGCGCCGCGGGAGGCTCGGCGGGTTCGCGGCAGCTCCCGGATCTGCGAGTCGCACCTTTTCCGCACTGCTCGGGCTGGGAAGTGTGTGTGAGCCGAAGAGAAGTCGAGAGAGAGGATTCAGGTAGCATCAGGTGGCAACCGGCTCCACCGCGGGACGCGGCAGCGGCGGGCAGTTCAGGTGGCGGCTGCACCCGCCCTCCCCGGACGGCGTCCT
This sequence comes from Rhinolophus sinicus, assembly GCF_036562045.2. Lineage (NCBI taxonomy): Eukaryota > Metazoa > Chordata > Mammalia > Chiroptera > Rhinolophidae > Rhinolophus > Rhinolophus sinicus. Next base: position 77,243,688 of record NC_133754.1, on the reverse strand, counting down.
TTCCGGAGGACGCGTCCTGCAGCTTGTGCTGGCTGGTGGAATTTTAAGCGGGGGCATTTCTGTGCAAGGCAGAGCTGTAGATTTCGTTTTAGATATTCTGCTTCCAGTACATCTTTCTTCAGGGCATTTTATGTGTTGAACGGAAGGACACGAGGAGAACAGGGGAAAGTCTGATCCTCAACAAAAGAGAAAACGGTGCCGGGGAAGAGAGCCCGGCAGGTGATACTCGCCGCCCACTTCCAGTGGTGCTTGACTAGCTGTTTGTTATTACACCACTTTATAAGTGTGTTTCTTAATCCAGTTTGCCTCTCTTTTAGAACATTTCAGTTTTGTACCTTGGGGCCAGTGGCTAAACGCGTGTACAGTAAATAGTGTTTTATGAAACGATTTCAAGAAAGAAAGCATTCTTTCTAGTCTCAAGGTCTAGAAATTCTTTCATGACATTTTGGGAGGAGGTCGAAAGTTCAAAAGCTAAAAGACTGTAAAGCCTCCTTTTTCGTTACTCGCGGTTGCTTTGCCGCCTTCCTCTGAAGGATTAGCTTTTACCTGCTAATGTGTCTTTCTCTGTGCATGTGACAAATGTATAGCGTTTTTTTATTTTGTTGTGTTTTGTCTGTTTTTACATAACAAATCTTTACAATTAACTAGAGAAAAAAACTACTAAGGCTTGCAGCTTGTGTGTTTTGTAATCTATCCTGAATTTCAAAAGGCGTCTTAATTCTCTCTCTCTCTCTCTGACTTTAGCAAAAACCTCAATAGCGTCCCTGTAATTAAGCTGCCTTAGCAAAGGGGCCAAGATTAATGCCTCTGAGACTTAATCTGCTCTTGTACTGTAGAACTGCAACACATGAGGAAGTAAGAATATATGTAGTCATTGGTATGCACTGAATAGGTTGCATTTTAATAATTTTCTTTTAAACTTGGCTTCATGCTTATTTTTTACTTTTTATTTTGGCAAATTTCAAACATATTCAAAAGTAATGTATATCCCCACTGTCTGCCCATCCGCCTGCACCATTTTGAAATTCCAGATATAATAATATCAGTATCATTTGATTTGTAACTATTTTTGTTCATATATAGTGTACATTTTTCATTTTAGCAGAATTAGTAAACTCTGGTGAGCTGTCATATTAACCAAGAGAATTATTTTGGCAATCTTCAGGGTTCCAGATTGCTGCAGTTGATTGACTATTGCCCTGATCTGAGTAGATAGTCTTAGCGTCTCAAGGTGACCCGCAGGTGGTTGGTGTGGCAGCTGCTTTGCCCAGCTCAGCCCTTACCTCAGTACCATGATAGGAAACAAAGGACTACCTGCTAAAGGGGAGGCATCAGATAAAGAAGCAGGGATGATACCTGCTGGGATCCAAGAGGTGACTTTCTTTTGAACTTCCTTGGGGGTTCACAGTCTCCACTATGTAGAATTCCAATTTTGCTTCAATAATGATGGTGAAAGGCTGAATTGTTTGAAAGAGTTTATCTACTATAAAAATTCTCTAAGGGAACCTTTGTGTCTGCTGCAAAGCTTCCTGATTTTTTTGTTGCAAGCTCTTTTATTGAGCTTTGGAATTCCAAAGTCGGGGAGCCACTGATGACTGGCTCACAACCTTTTATTCTGAGTCACAGTCGATGCATCGACAAGTTCTTACATTCAAGAAATAAAACAAACAAATAAACACAAAACATACAATGGTATACTAAGAGGGAGCCCAGCTGTAACTTGGTAAAGAGTGAGTGATATTATCAGGAATAGCCTTGAATCTGTCTAATTTATATACAAAAGCAGGAATCACTATCTTTATTATCCCTTGATAGTTTGTTATTAGTCATACGTTTCTTGCATCATCCCTTTCAACCGATCCCTCAATACTACCTATGCTACCATCAGGTACTTCTATGTTATTTTGTGATTTTGGCTAATTCTTTTATGAGTGTGAAACAGCCAGCAAACGAGACACATAGAGAAACATTACTGAAGGCATTGGATTCCCATTTGTTGAACTTTGATGACATTAATCGGTCACCAGATGTCCTTTAAATAACTGATAGGCAAATGCCAGTTTAAGTTTTTATTATTGCGGTAAATAATTATTCACAAAATTTGGTTCTTTTCTAAGTGTTCTCTTAGAGCTCATCTTAGAGCGTGGTAATAAAATTGCTCCGTTAGATCCTGGCAGTGAAGGAAGGAGAGTAATAGCTTTGAAGTTCCATTCTCCTGGATGTGTGCTCCAGCACAACCCGGAGTGGAGAAGAGGTCTGCGCCGGCGCCCTTTCCTGGCCATGCTACAGAACAGTGGAGGCAAGCCTACGTACACTATTACAGCTGGACTAAGAATGAGTTAGTATTTTGTTTGGTAACATTTTGAGACATTTGTTTTGAAGTTGCCAGCGTTTTGGTGCCTGTCATTCCAGAAGTACTCCTGTATGGTTCTAACCAACTATAAAATTTCAGGTGGGGCTTGGACAGTGAGGAGATGATTATCGGGTTCAACAAGAAGCAGGGAATTAAGCAACTCAAAAAGGAAAAGTAGTTTTGGTCCGGAATATTCAAATCCACTACTTTAGAAATAACCTACTCTGGGCATGTAGAAAAGAAGTTCAGACTTTCAATTTCCAGGACCCTCAAAGGGGATATGTGTGTGCAGGAAACTAGTAATGTTTTAAAGTTGTGCTGTGTATGTGGAGTAAATCACATGAAGTTTAATCCCATACATATTTATTGCGTGCTACTGGTGCCTGTGTCACTCCTGAGATTATAAAGACTGAGGAGGCATGCAGTCTTTTTTGGGATATGTGCACCAGAACTGTGAGTGTGCTATGTGCTTTGAGGACAGCGAGCATGAAATAGTTCCTTCTGCCTTGTGAGCTGGTAGCCAGGTTCCCAGAGATGAGGCTTGAGCCTTGTGTAGATGTGCGGCGCGAGTGGCTCATTCAGAACAGGAGAGCTGTCCTACCCTGGAGAGCATGAGTAAAGTCAGGGGGTTGGGGATTTCATGACATGTTTGGAAACTGGCTGGTTTGGGTGTGTGGGGGAGAGTGACATGATAAGACAATGGAAAGGGAAGCTAGCGCCAGATATGAAGATGTAGAAGCCACTGGTGGCTTTTAATCAGGGTGAGAGGTGACATGGTTTGATCTTTGGCATGAGTATTCTGGGGCCAGTGAAGGTAATGGATGGGATGGGGAGGAGATTAGACACGGGTACCAGCTGAAAGGTTATTGAAACAATTGTGGGGAAAGATCATGAGTACTATATTAGAGCATCTGCTCTCTTATGACCGTGGGTACATTCCCATCGTCAAGGGTTATTATCCTAACAAAGGTACCGTTGTAACCTGGTTGAACCCAAAGGCCTTTGTGTGAGTACAGGCCCTCCTCCCTCCTGGGCTCATGGGGCTTTATGACCTTCTGCTGTAGTCAGATCCCGGGGTCAATCTCCATAGGTTCCCCTAATTTCAGATCTCAGGGAGCATGGGTTAGCACCTCTGTCCCCTCCAGTTGCTCTTTATACTTTCCCAGTTTATCCTTTGATATTTAAATAGGGCCAAATATGCTTTTTAGGCTTTAAATCAGACATATTTTACATTATGAAATTGTTTAGAACGTATGGGCATCAAGATTTTATTCTATTCCAATATCTGTATTGGAATTTTCTCAAAAAGAGTTGTTCTCTTAAAGTAATTTCTCCAAGTAGTAAAATTTTAAGACCGAGTTGTTTATTAAAAAATGTATACTCTAAAATATTTTGTATGCATTCCCCAAAAGTTGATTCAGTTAAGTCAACTTAAAATTAAATGATGTTTTAGACTAATGTCTGGGATTGCTTAATGAGTGTTATAAAGCTTTTTGAATTACTGATTCGTGCAACAACTGGAACATCTACCAGTTTTTGGGATTTGTTCTGGGAACTGAAATGGAGAACAAGTCAGATGGTCCTTGTGCTTTTGGAGGTTCCATTCTAGTGGGGCAACAGACATTTCAATAATCAAACAAAGAAATAAGAATTTCAGATAGTTTTAAGTGCTGTAAAAGTTAAGCCGGTAATAGAATAGGGAGTGGCGGGAAGAAACGAGATCATAAGTAACATTTATTGATAATTGTTTTCTAAGTACTTTATTTTTATTAACTCATCTTTAAGACAACTATATTATTTAGGTATCTTTAGTTTACCCATCTTACAATTGAAGAAATTGAGGAACAGAAGGACACATTCTTCTCCAAGGACACCTAGTTAGTAAATGATAGAGCTAGGATCTGGACCCAGGCAGCAAGATGATAGAGCTGGTGCTTTGAGTGACAGCTCAATAATACTTCATTTCATGTAGCATTTGACCGATGGACAGTTGGCCAGCAATGAACAAGGAGCAGATAGAAATCAGCTTGACTTCTTGCAGAAAGAGAAAAGAAAGCCAGGGGGCCTTGGGCTTGTTGAGCCAGCAAAAGAACGGAAGGTGTGACAGGAACTGAGACCGACTCCAGGTCATGTGGGGTTTCATGGGATTTTATTCTGTAGTAACATGGCATCGAGCATTTAATAAATGTAGAGAGCACTGGGTAGGAGTCTGTACAATATCCAGAAAAGTTTCAGACGTGGGCCTCACTCTTAGGGAAACGTACTTCTCATATTAAAATCTCAGAGTGTAAGTCTAAACAGTATACAATGATACACTTCAAGTTTTATTAATTTCTAGCTAGTCATAAAAATATTTTTGTGAATTACCTCACTCTGGTGCAAAGATGTTTCCAGTAAAGGTGTGTCAGTTTCATTGTAGTAAAGCATTTAGAATGAACTTCGGAGACTCAAGGCCTTGCTGTGAACGCTGAGAGGCTTTGCAAAGATTTTTAAGTTTCACCTCTTTGTTTAATTCTGATCTTGAGCACATGTTTGTTTCCCTCTCACATTAAGAAATAAATCTACTGGTTATCACTAAATTCTTTTTAAAGGGGCATAAAACTAAAGGATCTCTGTCTGTGTCTCTTGTGCTGGAGTGAAAGCACTTGGGTGCTTTTAGTCCTGAGGTCGATCACGTATTTTGGGGTAAAAAAACGGACGGAGGTTTGTTATGGACAAACTACTTACTACAAATAATTTTAAACATTTCATTCCGCTTAAAATATCTCACCTAGTGCTGTATATGGGGTGGGCTTTACCATAGTCACTTGAAGTTTAGAGATTGTGCTTGTACCATTATTCTACTCAGTTTGTACATTTGTAAAACAAGTTTTGAACCTTTCCATTCTGTAAATAGCTGTAGACATAATATCATTTCAGACACTTCTTAATTTGGATGCACCAACTATCTGGTTTATAGTTTATCTCAATGAAGAGGTTAAATAGATGTACTGATAAGGTACAAGCTGTGAATACGTATAACATTTATAATACACACACACATATATATATATCTATAAGGGTATATCTTTAGGAAGGTTGATATTTTGATATCAATCTCTTTTGATAGAGAACAGTGAATTTGGGCACTGTCAAAAGCCAGTATCTCTTTGAAGAATTTGATGAATTACTGAGATAAAGAGGTAAAGGAATTTATCAGAGTCTTTGGTGATGCAGGTGAGGGTAAACCCTCCTAGGAGGGCAGATCCAGCAAATGAGAAAGTCCCCAGGATAGTGTGGACACCACGTGGAACAGACTCAAGGTCTTAAGATGTCCTTGTGAATAGGAAAGCATACCGCTGCTCAAACAAACACAATGAAATTCCTCCTTTTTCTCAATTTCTTATGAAGGCCTTATGATTTTCTGAAATGTAAGTCCATCCCTTAGTGTAAAATGACTTGTCTCTGAAACCAGGATGTCACCTCTACCCTCCCAAATGTTAAACGTGGGGAGCGTGTAAAGTCCCTCAGTCTGTGTGGATGCTGCCTGAGTTGTAGTACGTCCAAAAGAGCCCCATTCTCATGAATCTAGGGGTCCCTGCAGGTCCCTAAAGGCTTGCCAGTGTCTTGTAAGGGGTGGGATCCAGTCTGATGGGCTCTATCTTCCTACCGCTCCGATTGCTGCAGCCTCTGTCTTCACAGTGAGCACAGGGAGCCGAGAGGATGCTGGCTCAGGGGATGCTATGCGTGCACTGGTCCTCTGTGGGGTTACTTACTGAGGAACTCCGCATTTTCCTTCTGTTGCTGCCACCCTTCCTCCAGTGTTGTATCAAACCCTTTCCTCCCCATATTTATCCCCCCCCCCCCGGGTTTGGGCAATTTTTCCTTTCAAACCTTTGCAACAAAAGATTTTGATTACTCGTACGTCTCTGCCTTTCTATTCTAAGTAAAGTCGTCCCCCTGCCCCTCCAGAATTTTCTGGAAACCAAAAGTCTTCTGTGTCCATTTTTCCAGGACAGTAGAGCTCAGCACCTTCTCTTCTAGGGAAACTTGTCCTCAGAGATTCCAAGCCACCTCCCCCCAGTCATGACCCCCACCACCCTTGAAAGGGACATTCACGAATCTCCAAGATAGTTTTCTAACATCTTCATTATGAAAAAGAGAGGAGAACTTTCTACATGTTTAATTCTTTAGAGGGGACTTTCAAAATAAAACTTCATTTACAGAGATCCTTCATCTTTGCTTGTTGCCCCTTTCGGCTGCTTTCTGCTCTTGGGTCAGTCCTGAAGTTGGACGTCACCCGTCTGCCAAAGCTGGCGGTGTGCTTGTTCCAGAGTGAGGTCGGTGTTTGCAGCCACTCCTGCACCAGTGCTGCTTTCCTGCCCTCTGAATTCCACTTTAAGTGACACCTGTCAAGGTGGCAGCTGTGCTTTGTCTACACAGTCCTAGACCCATCAACCTTCCAGCTCAATATCTTAATACTTCCTGCCTGTTCCGAAGCCCTTGGTGGGTGGATTGAGCTGGGAGAGGCTGACCCTGGGCCACGTGGGATGGACCATGTGTGAAACCATGAGTGAGGGGAGGAGGCGGGAGTTGAGACAGGACATGACTGAAAAGTGGCAAAGGGGGAAGACAGAAGAAGGGAAGTAAGGGGCGCAGTGATCCCATGGAAGCATTGGAAACTGAGTTATGTGAGGTGCAGGGTGATTACAGGTTGGAAAGCGTCTTTCTATGAATCGGGCCCTCTTCTTGGAAATTTTGTCTACCTGTCTGGCAGGGTTGGGGTTTGGGTCTGAGCTCTCTGCATTCTCTCTGCCAATCTCGCCAAGGTGAGGAGGAGGGCTGCGGACTCTAATATGTGGTGCTGAAATAGAGGGTTCCCTCCCTCCCCCCGATGTGGGAGAAGAGCTGTCCAGTCTGGACAATGGACCTTGTCTTTTTTATTTCTGCTTTTGGCCAACAAACCTGACACTTCCGTACTCTTCCTGAGGAAGTGAAAGGATGATACAGCTCAATGAATCTGCCATCCTTCTGGAAAGACATTCCAATTCTTTATTTCATTGATTATTGTTACATTGATGCCATGATCTCATTATCACAATCATACAGCTGTATCTCACCAAATCAATATTACCAGTATTCATCTAGATCCTCAACCCTTCTTCTTCTAAAGTATCCTCTTGCCCACTAGGTTCTAGTGGCTGAGGCTTTCTTTCCCCCTTGGTCTGTTATGTTTGGGTCTTGATAAGGTTGGGAAGACTTGGAAAGCTTGCCGACTTTGGAGTTAATATAGAATCGCAGGAGACATGAGTGATTCTTTTTTTCTTATGGGGGACTTTGTGAGCTGCATGATTTGTCTGTGTTGATGACTTTTCTTTCATCAGAGTCTGGTTATTAATTTGTTTTTTTAAAAAAGCCTTTAAGTTAGTAGACTGTGAAGCACTGATGTAGAAAAATGAAAGCAGTACTTTATAAACCATGTCTCTGACTGCCCCCAGATAATGGGGGTTATTCTAGTTTCTTCTACTCTTTCCCGGATCTTTAACATTTTCTCTTATATTGAAGAAGGAGCATTCTAGAAGACAGTTTTTATGCCATGTGCTCCTTCATTTTATTAAATGTTTACTGTCTCTACTTCAGCTTCGGGGAGGGGATGGGGAGGGAAGGGAAAGGAGGAAGAAGAATGAATTTTTATTAATGCTTACTGTGGGTCAGGAATTTTCTAAGCACTTTAATATATTGTCTCATTTAATTCTTACAGAGGCAGCACTAACATTACAGCAGGTCATCAGTCATCTGATGCATATATACCTTAGGAATTAAACTCGTGTTTGTATCAGTTAGCCTATGGTAAAATTAGTTTTGTTTTAAGTCACGGAGAACGTTGAGAATTTACCGTATTTCCATATCAATTAGTCTGTGGTAAAATGGATTTCATTATATGCTGTTTCGTTTAAAGTCAGAGAACCTACTGACGGCATTAAGTGAGAATCTACTGTATTTCCATTTTACAGAAGGGAAGCTGAGGTTCAGGGTGGAACCTTGTATGAGTAAGAGATCGCACATTTCAACCCAGCATCTGACTCCAGAGCCTGAGCTGTTAACCTTTGTGTTTTCAGATTCTAGGAGTAAGGACATTATCAATTCTGTTTTACTTAATCTAATTTAAAGTCGTTGTTTTTACAGCCAGGTACTTGTGTTTTCTGCATAAAAAGTTACACTAAGAGTCTTAGGTCTGAAAGAATTCTTCCTTTTGAATTTTCCTAACTTGAAACTTAATTTGGTGTGATAGTGTACTTCAATTACTTTTGGTTATGATGCCAGAAAAGATTTTTCTTTTTCAAAAAAAAATCAGCAATATAAGATGTAGATTCTGTGAATGAATATATTGGGTAGTTTATGATTTATACAGTGTGACTGTTAATATATAAAGTTTTAAAGCTATGAAATTGGAGGGCTGTTTAACCTTGCATGCACAAGAATGCTAGACTACCCTACTGGATGAGAATAGTACTTACACTCACCATAGCTGTGCTCAGGAGGTATAGACACATAAGCCCTTCCCCAGGCTCAGCACTTCCCTTGTTTTCTCCTGTTTTTTTGAGCCTGAGAGACATGCGCAGCTGTTGCAGTGCTTCTTGCTGCTGAGACACGAATCAGTTTCCTTTCAGCCTCTCTCCTTACCCCCTGGAGGGTCTTAGATGTTGGTAGGCCTAGAAATCAGCTGGGGGGCTTATTAAAAACACAGGTTCCCCAGCACCAGCCCTGGAGATTTTAATTCAGGTATCTGGGTTTTTATCAACCAAGCCAGGAGCTTCTGATGCAGGAGGTGCATATCAGCTTTTTATAAATCATTTACATTGAACTGAACTAGCACAATGCCATTTTCAAGTGGTCTCTGCCATTTTTAGAAATGAAGAATTAAGTACCTTCTTTAGTGCTTTCCTTTTGACCTTGTATGTAGACCAATGGTTTTGCAAACCTGATTATTCTGTAGCTTAGTAAACCCTGCATTCGCCACCATCAGCCTTACGGACGTGAAGTGGAGAAAGAGCCACAGCTGCTCCCTTGCTGTGTAGACATGAGTGGGTAAAACCACTTCCATGCCTAGAATCCCCCTTTGGACAGTGTTGATTTGGACTAGAGGTTGTTGAGGCTGCTCCTGCGTTGTCAGGCCTCAGCACAGGGAGAGGTGACGGAGGCCACACAGCAGTGGCACCCATATAGTCTAAGGAGGTTACATCAATGTCATGAGAAATTGCATTTTTGATTTTTCTTTTTTTTTTTTGTCTGCCAGTTTATACTGTGCAGGTACAGTTGGCCCTCCATATACATGGATTTTGCATTCATGAATTCAACCAACCTCGACTGACACAGTGTTGTTTTGATGGGCTGACTATGCATTTTTCCACACCATTTTATATAAGGGACTTTAGCATCCTTGGATTTTGGTCTGCATGGCGGTCCTATGACCAGTCCCCTCACAGAGACTGAAGGCTTGTACAGGCGCACCTTGTTTTATTGCACTTCACTTTATTGCACTTTGCAGATACTGAGTTTGACATCAATGTGACAATAATCAATGGGATAAGAATTGGAATTGCTTTCCAGAAGGATGGCAGATTCATTGAGCTGTATCATCCTTTCACCTCCTTGGGAGAAGTCCAGAAGTGTCTGGTTTGTTGGCCGAAAGCAGAGATAAAAAAGACAAGGTCAGTTGTCCAGACTGGACAGCTCTTTTCCCACACGGAACTCGAAACCCTCCTCTCCCATTAAAATTTCTGGCGATGTATTAGTGGAAGGGGGAGGGATCAGTCACATGCTAACAAAATATACATTGAAGCTCTTTCTAAAGAGGTGTTTGATGTGACGTGGTGGTGAGTCCACATAAATTTCTATGACTCTTTGTAAGACTGTCTCCTCTTTAGAATGTAAATCTGTGCTGGTCATCCTGAGGCTCGGGAGGCTGATCTATTCAAAAAATGCTTTTACTTTCACGGAGAGGGAATTAGAGTTTGTACATTTGTGCAAAGAGAGAGGATTTGAGTAATTTTCTCTAAGCCCTGTACCTATGTACTTGAAAGTTCTGATGACTTAAGCATGTGGGCTCGAATGAGTAAATGTAGTTTTTTGTGATATTGTTAATATAGTTCATTTTCCAGGTCAGTAGGTCATTGTGCTGACTTGGTCCTCGAGGCAATAAGATTGTTCCGGCATTTCAATTAAGCTCCTTCCTTCTCAAGTCACACAAGTTGAAATGATTACCATTTATTTCGGCGGGGAGATGTTGTATGCTGCTTCTTTTAAAAAGTTCGTTCTGAGGGAACTAAGTGGGGAAAATGGAATTATATCCAAAAGAAGCATAATCTTGGCAAAATATTCCAGAGCATACCAGTCTAATGATGATTACAGTTGTTAGTAATATATTACGTTTATTTGAGTTACAACGCAACCTCAGAAAATAAGACTTGGACTAAATTAAAAAAAATAAGTTAGATGGTATGTTAATTATATTTCAATTGAAAATAAAATAAGTACATTGGATAATTAAGAAAAGCCCTGGAGAAACTGGTCTGTTTAGGTCTTTGACAAGCAAGAGAGAAAACTATGATCACAGCATATTTCCATTGCCAAGGAAGGGGAAAAGAGTTCTTTTTTCTCATAGTTGAGAGGAAAGGGTGTGAAATGAGATCATAATTACAGGAAATAATGGGCTTTATTGTTAGTGTTCAACCACGTGATGCTAATGTGGGGAGGTAAACACAGGACCTTTTAGTCAGGTCTCTATAGCACTGCACGTTGCCATGTTGGGTCACCCCTGAGGCAGGAATAATAACATGGTACCTTAAAGTAAAAGTGCTGCTGAAAAGTTTCTGCTTTTTAGAAGGGCAGAGGAAGGCGTCAAAATTAGACAAGTTGTATGGGCATTGCCTGAAAAAGAATGTACAGAAGCTTACGTTTTTGTATATGTTATATGAAGTGATCAAAAAGTTTGCTTCCAGAATTGGATGCCTGGAGTCGCCTTAACCGCTAATGCCCAACTTTAACATCTTCCCTTTGCAGGCCTGGCCAACAGTCTTCAGAATCCCTGGTTCAGTTCAGAAGATAAATAATTTCATGAAGCGTGTGTCACGCTTGGATTCATGAATGTCTATTGTAAGGAATAAGGTGCATGTTGTAAATCCTTTCAAAAGCTGCGTATTGATGTCATTTGGCCTTACTCAAGAAAACCTTATTTTAAAAATGGTGGAGGCTTTTTTTTCTCTGAAACATTCACTTGTCTTCTGCATGAGATCAGATGGAACTGAAACGTATTACCGGAAATCCACAAAAGCTGTGAAAGTTTTATATTAAATAGTCTCTTAATTGAAAAGAAAAGCGTCCTCATTAAACACATTCTCATGAAAACCAGCATTTTTACATTTGTCAAAACTTCTTAGAGAGAAAGTAGAGGAGAAATTCCAGATGATATCTTTGTCTAACTCTAAGGCAGGTGCTGAATTGTCTGAGTTGATGACTCAGTTAAAGCTATTGAATTTCCAGTGACGCTAGATCAAACATCATTTTGCTGTCTGCTGTGATAATTGAAGTGTATTCACTTAGTCTGGGTGCAACCTATACCTGAAGTCATGACAGAAGAAAAACAGACTGTACTGTTTTCTTAAGGTAGGAGACCACCGCTAAAGCTCTGAAATGCTGTCAACATTCTTGGAAGCTAGTGAACTGAATCAAAGGAAAAAAACGTCAAACTATTTTGGGGCTGAATTAGAAAACATTGATTTCCAAAACTACTCAGTAATCTGGGAGACCTCAATCCTTACTAACTCGGTGGTTCATTGCATCCAAAAGGGTGTGCTAAACACCAGAGGATGGTCCTTTGTCAAACTCTGAACGCTGATTACAGGGTCCATCGTTTGATGGGTCATCAATGGGAAATATGCTTGCCATATTGGTGAGTAGAAAGACACAATAGCCCTATTTGGGGAACGCCAGGGAAAAGACCAACTTCTTTGCATTTATCAACTGTTTTCAGTTGGAGCATTGCATATTGAAAAAATTAAAACTCTGAATACACCAAAATTGATACTGTAAGGCAGGGGTGTCCAAACTTTTTTCAACGTTCTTCACCAAGGGTCACATGCGGTAAAATACACAAACAACCGGGCCACTCACTCGAGGTGAAGTACGTATTGCCTCACCTGGTTTATTTAAGTAAACTAAATATATTTTTGGAATTTGCTGCGGGCCAATTAAAAATGGATTGCGGGCCGCAGTTGGCCACAGTTTGGACACCCCACAGTTGGCCACAGTTTAGACACCACTGCTTTAAGGGATAAAGACCAACATTACAGTCTATACATTTATAGCTCATTTAAAAAACTAAAACCACCTTCTAATTAATTAACTAATTAATTAATTTTGCTTGAATGGCACTCAAGGCTTCCTGTAGGTTATTTTTAAGAAGTTACATCACATCCAATCTGCTGGATGAATTAGGCAGTCTACTCTTGACACTGGTGGAAAGTTGCATTTGTGAGCTTGTGAGGAGAAACCTTTCTCACCCGTGTTCTTGAAAAGAGAACTCTGGAGAGGAGTTTGGAAAAAGGATTTGATTCAGATGTCAGACATGCTTTATAGATCACTGGCGATCTCCTTATTTGCACAGCAACAGCCAACATGCTTTTCCAGGTATTAACTTATTTCTTTTGTTTACATACATTAGCTAGTCCGTTTTTTTCCCTTCCCTTCTGACTATGAAAATAAGTGGCAGAACATTCGATTTTGAAGTGACTATCACTTCACTTTTGGTGAACAAGCATCCTCAGCATTCATTAAAAATATCATGTGAAGGAAAAATATGTGTATTTCAAGGTTACTATCAATATATTGTTTGAAAATGTCATAATGTTATTTTTCATTGATATATTTAATTTTGTAACTTCAAGTAAAATTAAAGGAGAGCATGATACTTTTATGTTTATTTACCAAAGGGAAGCAGGCGTTGAAAAGGCTTGAAAAATACTGCCAGAGTGAGTCACAAGTAGGAAAATAAAGTTCTTCCTCCATTTGACTTGCTAACTTTAAGACTGTGTTTTCATTCTCATTCGAACTGCCCCTAGAAGAGAAGGTGGCAGGGTTACTCCTAAACAGGGTTAAGCTCATAAATGTTCTGGGAAATAGTTTTGCAGCAGAGTTGAGATTTGGAGTACTTAGAGAATGTGAATTATGGCATGATAAGTATCAGAATTAAAGTAAAACTCCAATCGATATTAGTGGTTAAAAAATCATTTTGCACAGTTCCCTCATTCTGTTTTTGAGGTGTGTTCTAGTTGCATAGTCAATAAAATCTGAAAAATCCAGGTTTTTTTTTTAATTTCATTACTAAAATATTCTGTCCATGCGGCTAATAACTTATGTCCATGAGGCTTATGCTTATGTCTCTCATTTTCTGTTTGTTTGTTTGTTTGTTTTTTTACCATGTGTTCCTATTATTAGGGTCTTATCTAGTAAGGAGAAGCATCTCATGGTCACTTATCTTAGCACTGTTTTCTGCCCTTTGTGGAAAGCCTTCCGGTACCAGGACCAGTCCCTGTAGCTCACTGGGCTGGGTGGTGATAAGCCCCTGTCAAATGATAAGCCTGAGTGCCCTGTCAAGACCTCTGGGCGGATTTGGTTCTCATCTCTGCTTTGAATTTGACTGCCGTGGGGTATCAGACAAGTCCCTGTTCCATCGGGGGATTAAATGAAGTGAAAAATACAAATATGTCCATTTATTCTTTATCCTTCTTGGTTTGTTTGTTTTTGGTCTGACTACTTATACGTAACAATATTATTACATTATTATGTGTCTTGCAAAGGACTGAATTTTTCATACTTGCTTTCAAAGTATGCTGACTAACTAACAAGCTGTTGGTAGAGTAAAATTTGGCTAATTCCAATTGTGGTTTTTGAGATGCTCCGGGTAACCCTGAAACTGGAAGGTAAGAAAAGTTAAGCTAAAGAGTTTTCTGCTTGCGGTCCTGTCGGCATCCTGGTCCTCCTTTTCTGATGTGAATCCAATATAGTGCAACGACTGTAGTTTGCTTTTGAGTTGTGCACAGAGGCTTGGTGAGAGACCTCCCCTGGCTGGATGCCCATGTGTAACCATATGGTACTTCACGGAATGCAGATAATGGCTTCATTTCCCTCTCTGTTTTACTAGGAGGAAACCTGTGCTAGCAGGTAGAAGAGCTTTTTTATAAAGTACAAATGAAAGCATTACACTGGTATTATTCATGCCAGAGCAAAGCAGACTGTTAATGTGTTCAGAAAATTGGAATTCTCTTCCTACTGCTTTCTGGGTATTTTCACCTCTGACTCTGAAGAGAATTGGGGGTGATCTGGACCCTAGCTTTAAGGGTTAGAGGTCACAGCTTCACGCATTTCTGTGTCCTTTGATGTCACAGGTGTTGGGCCTGGGGCCCCTTACAGAGGCGGGTGGGCAGTTAGGTCTCTATGGTGAGGCTTGGCAGTGCCTCCTCCTTGCAGCTGCAAGGCAGCAGCCCCCAGCCCAACCCCCCACTCCCCATCCCCTGGGCCTTCTCAGCTCCCATCCCCCCCTTCAGGTCCTGATTAAAGGGAAGGGGAGGCCCTCTGCTCTCTCAGGCAGCCTCTGCCTCTGCCTCTATAGCTGGTAGAGCACCCATCCCTGTCCCCATCAGGTTTGACTCCACTCTTGCCTCAGGGTCTGTTAGTGAGCAGGCTGGGGTTCTAGATTACAGAGTAGGAGCGTAGGATATTAGATCCAGACAGGACCTCAGGACAGTGTCTCACCCCGCCACCGACTCCTGCCTTTCACCCACAGGACACTGAAGTATAGATTGGTGTAGGGTCTCCAGCCAGGGTGACCCAGAACCAAGGCTAACGCCCAGGACTCTCGGCTTTGCCCGAAGCGGGTGGGATGTTCCTCCACTCCCTTCCCTCCCTGGCCCAGTGGGCCTTTCAGGCTCTGGGCGGGGGTGTCTTTGTCACCCACATGCTGGCCGTGAAATGCTTTTCCAAGACTGGCCTGGGTGGGTCAGCCCCATACACTGTGCGCCTGGAAGGGACCCCTGTGTCTTCCAGAGATGGCAGGCCTCCTTGTTGAATGAGCTTGGAAAAAGCTATTATTAATGGAATACTTGCTATATGTTCGACGCTGAAGCAGCCCATTTATATACATGACTGTATTTAATCTTCATAGAAACCCAGTGAGGTTCTTAACTCCATTTCACAAGACGCTGAAATTCAGAGAGGTTAAGTGTCTTTTCCCACGTCAGACAGGTAAAGAGTGACAGTGCTGAGATTTCAACCCAGACCCGCTTTGTCTCCAGCGTGGACCTTCCCCTACACGGCCTCCGGCAGCGGCCCATTTCTTCCCACACACTTACCTGCTTCTGACCAGTTCATTCTGGCTCTCCTGGAACCTTCAAGAGCTCTTGAAAGCTTATTCAATCAATTTTTTTCCCTTCAATATTAATTTAACTGCAATGTTCTAATAAAAATACCCTTTTCCTTTTAAAACTCTATTATCTGGAGGGAGGCCATGGATGTCTAGATGTAGACTGTCAAAGGCAAATTGTACAATAAATGGTTTTCTCTTCCCACCAGCCTATGTAATAGTCCTTAATCTCCCAGACCTGGAAAATGAGCAAATGTGGAATTATATTGCTCTGGCCTTTCCTTCCCTAATCTTGTTGCCAGAGATTTGGTGTAACAAGAGGTTACAGCAAAGCATGTACTCATAGTTCTCAAACCAAAGAGACAGCAGTGCCTAAAGGAATTTAATGTCCCCACGTCTGTCTGGTGTATAGCTTCAGCAAGCATGAAAACTTGCCTGATGAGTAGGCCTTTCAATTCCAGTGGCTTCTACAATGTTCCTGGGGTTTTCTGTGGCTCATTCCATCTGGCCTCTAGACTGTAAATGCTCTAGGGCAAAGCTTTTGTTCTTTGGTACATTTGAACTATTGTAAAGGGTGGTGTACACTGTACATTAAAAAGGTGCAACAACAATACAACCTTGTCCTTTAAATGCAGCCTTGGGTCTCGATCTTTTTCCTAGATATGGAGACGTGTAGAGCCTTGTATCTTGTAAAATCAGCTACTGTGCTTTCCAAGAGAAGTGGGTTTTAACAAGATACATTTTGTTGTGTGAGAAGGTGTTAAGTATTAAAGTAGTAATTTAACAGTTTTATGTTACTGTTTTGTTGAGCCTCATCCCATAAACTGTCACCTACTTGAAAATTATTTTGGATTAAAATAATCGTGTAATAAATTCAGACTGGCCTGAATGGGAGAATTTAAGCAGGGATGCTCTCGTATTAAACTTTTTTTTTTTTTCTGGCCATAAAGCTAATAAAATAATCTTACCTCCGACTGTTCCCTCTATTTTAATATAAATTATTTCTCACCTACATCATACTTTCACTTAAGCTTATTTTATTTTCCTTGGCCATGGCTCTTGGGTAATTTTCTTAGATAAGTTTCAGTTGTATCTGATATGAAAATGCATGCTAGAGAGACTTAAACGAACAAGACAACCATCTTGATAACTTCAACAGCTTCTCACATTAACAACCACAAAAATATTGTGATTGTAAAAAAAAATTCTTACTTCTTGAAAAAAATGGTTAACAAAAACTCCATTTATTTGACTTGTGAGATAAACTTCAGAGGGAAGCAGAGAGAGAAAAATGTACATTTTATGAAAATAACAGTATGTTAGTCAACTGAGCATTTATTTCGTATGTAGTATGCAATGCACAGATACTACGTAGGTGCCATAGGAGAAACAGAGACGTCCTGCGTTTGGTCCCAGGTCCTGGGGGCTCCCGGCTTCACTGGGAGCATGTGGAACCGTGGACTGGCTGGCTGGTGGTGGAAGATCCAAATCATGTGTTGCTGGACAAGCCCCATGGGATAATGGAAGGGGACACCGGTAGGTCAGTACAGCCGAACCAGGCTTCTGAACCCTGACTACTGAGTATGGGCTGATCCCAAACTGGCTTTGTCCCCGGCCTGCACATCCAGAATGCCCTCCAGGTCCCCTTTCTCCTCACATGGCTGAGAGCTTTGGGACACGGGAGAAACGTGATGGATAAGCCATGGCTCTTAGAGACCGAGGAGGCCGCACCACATAGGCGCTTGCTAGAGAGGCAGCGGTTGAACTGAGGGTCCAGGGTCACTCCACCGTGTCAGGAGGTCAAGGGTGGATAATCCGACGTAGCTGGGACATTCTTTATCACCTGATTGTGCTTTGAGGATCTTGAGTTAATTATTCATGCAGGAGGTGGAGAGTAGGGTTTCCAAATTCCCGACATTTTGGAACCTTTGGGAATTGAGAATGGGGAATCGTATTTCCTGAGAATTCTCGAGAATTCCCGGAATAATCTTTTTTTATTTAATTTTCGTTGATCATCTGTAAATGATGGTATTGACTGATATCCCATCCCAGGCTGCTAATTTGCTTATGGTTTCTTCTAACTCCAGTCCCCTGACATAATGTACAATTGTCGTTTGTCTCTTAGAAGATGAAGGCACTGGCTCATCATTATTCAATGCAGACTTTTTCTTCCTTTTCATTCCAGGGATGTATTTTAGGTGCCTATGTAGACCGCTGGTTGATGATGCTTTGCATTGCAAAGTTTTGGAGCATATCTGGCAGCGAGCTGATTCGTTATCTTTATCTTTTCTAAAATATTCCCAACATTCTTTATACTCTTTACTTTACTCATTGTGATGGCAAACTATAAAAAATATTAAAATATGTATTTATTAAAAATAATAATTGATAAAATTAAGAAAGACCTATATTGTGCAGGGAATATTTATAGCTGAAAAGTGCCACAAAACATTATGATATGAGATTGGAAATTATTGTAATATTGGAATAAAATATTAGCAGTGTAAGTTGGTTTTAAATAGACTGATTTACCCACAGCAGCTGAGAGAGCCAAGAACACGCACGTACATCACAATCGTCAGCTGCAAACAAACTGATCGAATGTGGTTGGTAGTATTGGCCATCACTTTGTGGAAACGATTCATCGTGGAGAACAGAAAACAGTTTGTATTACACAGAGAAATATTTATTTTCACAACCCAGGATTTGATGACAATGTCATATTAAGGTAAACTACCTTAGATTTCCTTAATTCACCTGAAGATAACTTTGTAGTCAAATCCTGGGTTGTGGAAATAAATATTTCTCTGTGTAAATACAAACTGTTTTCTGTTCTCCATGATCAAATGTGCTTGATTTACAAGAGCTAAAATTAGCTGGTCATGTGATATCTGATGCATGCATGTCTGGTGGAGTGTAACATTGTAACGCAATGTAACTTTAGATAGTGATAAATAGGAAAAATGTCTGAGAGATACATTGTGAGTAGTATGTTTGTTTCCCATTGTGGATATTACTGGGTTCAAGGAGCCGATTTTCCCGGTTTCCCGACCAATTTTTCTCGGGATTCGGAAACGGGAAAGCAAAAAAAATTCCCGAGAAACCCTAGTGGAGAGGTTGTGAGGGAGGAAGAAGGGGCATTCTAAGGAGGGAGCAGCAGCTTGCAGCCGCCTCCAAAGCAATAGGAGCAAGGTGGGCCTAGGCGGCAGTCACATACTCGGCCTGTGTTACGCTCATATTGGGTGCATGTGGCAGAGGTCAGCTCTCGGCATCTGCTAGCATCCCTGTCTCAGGGAACTGTGCTTGCCCTGGGCATCCAGGGCACCCGAGGAAGAGTGCAGAGGAGGCTCCACCTTCGGGGGGAGCTGGTGCCAGGCAGCTCCCTTCATTTTGCAAGTGTGTGTGTTTGAATGCTTCTGCCTGCTATCATGGGTTGGAGAATGTCACCCCCTTCCGCCTTGTCCCCATTTCACCCCAGGCCTCCCTTTAAAGCCCTGAAAGCAGGCAGAGGAGTTCAGATTTGATGTGCTGAGCAGCAGAAAGCTGCAATGGGCACCTAAGCAGAGGTGGGGTATGAGAAACGTGTTCGCGGGAGATTAGTCGGGCAACAGGGTGACAAATGGTGCGGGGAGGTCAGGAGAAGTGCTGTATCACGTGGGTGACACTGGTATACTGGTGATCTTTGATTTCTCCTCTGCTGTTCCTTGTTTATCTAATCTAGAAAGTCTTAGTTTCAGTGAACGGCAGACTCACCCAGGGAAGACATTAGGAGCGTAGATTCCAGGGACTCTGACTCAGTTGGCCAGGAGCCAGGCTGGGAATCTGTCTGTTCAGTCTGCATCCCAGGTGATTCGAGCGGATCTGAGGACCAACCGCCTTTGAGAAAACTGACCAGTCTGTCGATGTCAGGTTTCATCAGCTTTTGTTCTTTTTGTGCCTTTCCAGTTGGAGCCCTACCCGTACCTTCTTTCCATCGCCGTACCCTGAGCCCTTCAGAACAGCATGCTCCTTTACCCCAGGGCGTACCTCCGGGCCCATCTCATTCCTCTGGCTCCCTGTGCCCGTCCCTGGCCTTGGAGTCCGAGCTCTGTTCCTTGTCCCAAGAAACCTTAGCCCCGGCCTCCCCACAGGGTTCAGTGGTGACATTTTTTCTATCCATTTCTGTGGCTTCTGTTACCTACACGACTCAGTTATGATGAAGCGTAGGCTGCCAGCTTGTTGAAGGAACAAGGGCTTTGACTCAGGCAGCCCCGTCATCCTGAGCAGGTCGCTGCACCCCCCTCACCTCTACTTCTTCCCCCTGTAAAATCCATCCCCCAGGGTTGGTGAGGTGTGAGTGAAGTAATACACTTGAAGGGACTTAGTTAGCTTGGTGCCTAGTACATAGAATCTGTTTAGGTAAATGTTCTTTTTCCTCTTCCGTATGTGTCCTGAATCCCCACCTGGACCACGAGACCTCAAAAGAGAAAGACTGCGTTATGATCCTCTCTGTTCTCAGCATAGAGCTTACTGCTCAGTGGGTGATAATAATGCAAAAAGTAGTAATAGTAACAGTGGAAGTGATAGTAATAACAGTAGCAAATTTATAAAGTACTTGTGATATGCCAGACATTACAATTACTCTCTTAATCCCCACAAAGCTTTGAGGCAGGTGCTATTGTTAACACAAGAGGAGGAAACTGAGGCACAGAGTGATTAAGTAACTTGCCCAAGGTCACCTAGCTGCTACTGGACCCAGTATTTGAACTCAGAAAGTCTGGCTGCAGCCTCTGTACTTATAGCAGTTAAATAAGAAAAAAGCCCACTTTATTATTATGAAAAAGTGTCGATCATATACAGAAATAGAGGGAACGATAGAATTAATTCCTATTGAACTAGCTTCACTGATATTAGCACGTGGCCCATCTTGTTTCACCTGTACCACTACCTGCTCCCCCACCTCCACTGTGGGTTATTTTGAAGGAAATCCCAGTCACCATATAGTTTCAGTGTAAATAGTTATGTATATACTGCTAAAGGATGGCTTTATTTTTAGTATGATCACAATGCCATCATCACACATAAAAATGTTGCTGGTTGTTCCTTAATATCGACTATCCAGTTTGTGTTTAAATTTCTCTGATGATTGCATAAACGTTTCTTAACAGTTCATTTGTTCAAATCAGGAGCCAAACAAAAGATAGGTTATTTTTAATCGTGATTTTAAAAGTAGAGTACCTGAAAACATGTACTTATTGAACTTCTGTCTGTGAATATTTATCCTGTGTCTGCATTTGGCAAGCCACAGGAGGTTGGTGAAAGGTGTTCCAAAGATCTGTCACCCGGCCGTGGTGACCGACTGGATTCAGAAAATGGTGGAGGGTATTGGCTCATTTTGCCTCCAAGGTTATAACCTTGGGTAAGTGATGTAGAAGTAGATAGAGCTCTTGATCAAGATAGGGAAGGTGGAAGGAAGAAACAGCCCCGGGAAAATATGATGGGTATGGCCTGGATTTGTATTTAGAATCTAAAATCATATTCTGTCCTACATGTATGTTTTCTGCATCCCATTTTTCATCTCTACCTTTCCATTTGATTCTTCTTTCAGTGGAAAGTCATTATGTTGGCCTTTGTTTTCCTTCAAAAAATTGGTAGAAATTTGGATATGCGTAATGATGACAGTCTTTGAGTGAAGTAAGTAAGTGTGGTGAGGTAAATCCATGCATTTCAGTGGCATAATCCCAGTGGTGACAGATGTAAGTTTTAAGACACATGCTTTTATTGTTCAGTCTGGCTCTGATGTACTGACTGGAAAATGTCTTGTCAAATGAACAAGCATTCAGAGAACTGGAAAAATGAAATTTGTGAAATATTTCTGTTTGCTTTGAAATTATTCATCCCTTTGTTTGGGGGACCTTGCTAACTTCAAAGCAAAGAGTTGTGATTTACCTTGCATTTGATGGAATTTTTTCTGTATTTAACCAAGATCTCACTTTAAAACTAGACAGAATCATGTATACGCAATAAAAACCTACTGCTGAAACCTGCTGCTACAGACATATGAGTTTCATCAAGTAGATTTAAGTTGCAACAGGCATAAGAAAGCAAGCAAGTTGGCTTTGGTGCCAACCAGGAGATTAGAATAGCAATTTGCTTATTTCAACTGTTTTATAGCAGCATTTATAAAGTTGACTAATTTCTTCCAAGATATTTTGCCAACTAAAATTAAGAAACCAGAGACTTTAGAAATACACTTTTACTCTTTTCCTATTCAAAGGGGCAGTTTTCAGTTTTTTAATCTATCTTTTTCATTGGTTGTAGAATTTTGTTTGTTCTATGTCTGAATCATTTTTTCATACTCATTAAAAGTTATTTTCAAAACTGAATTATGAAACTACCAGATTGTTTGTGATACATTTAGTTAACCTACTGTGCTTTGAACTTCACTTCAGGCATACAAGTTCCTATTTTTGAAATGTTAAAAATATTAATCTCTATATTCAGTATTCTTTAAGACTATTGTGATCTTAAAGCCTGCAGGTGGGTTACTAGATTTATTGTGGGGTCACTTTATAAGGTATAGAAATGAATTACTATGTTGTACACCTGAAACTAATATAATACTGTATGTCAATTATAATTAAAAATAGATTAATACAAAAAAGACTGCTCTGGGATTCTGAGTTTTAGTACTAGCAGAGAGAAAAAAGGAGAAACATGGAAAAAGCCTGTTTCCACTACCTTTCCGTTAAAAGTTTTAGTCCATTGTCATTTTATTGCCTGTATGGATCTTTCCAACCTACAGAACCCACCAGTACTATATATAACTAGAAACTTTCTTTAAGCAAGAAATTATTTAATTGTTTCTCATTTTCTTGTGTTTTTGTATTATACTGTGAATTACTAGGGTAAGGAATGGTAGGCGTTTTAAATTTCATATGGAAACGTGTCTGGCCCCTTGTCTGAGCCACTGGGCCATACCCTGATTCCAGCCCTACATCTGGAGTTCGCAGTTTCAGCCAGCTTGACTTGGGGTTTCTATTACTTGCAACCAAAAGTGCTTAACTTATTCTAATTGAAATGAACTGTATCAACAGATCTTCTGTTTCTTACTGAAACAGAGTAATTCTCCTCTCTGGGTCAAGGAATTTATACTCCCAAAGAGACATGAAGAAAAGCGAACAATTATTGAGCACCTACTGTGTGTCAAGCGTAATGCCTGTTTACCTGCACAAATATCCATTTGTTCATGCAGTCATGAGTGATATGGGTGAGATTGCAAGTCCTTTATACTACTTTTCCCATTGCTGCGGAGTTATACTTACTGTGATTATTTCTATGCTGTCAATGGATTTTTAGCCAGTATCTGTGAGAAGAACTAATCTCACTTCCACACCTAATAAGGTACTAGGTTGGGCCACCTGGTGCATTCTTGCTTTTATGCCAGTTTGTTTTCCTTGTACATGATAGAAAATTGAGCCAAATGTAACTTAATGTTTTGACTAAAAATTAAAAGATTTTCCTCCCATTGGCCAAATGCAAGCAGATGTGGTTTATTAAATTCTCAGTTGGCTGAAGTACATTGTAGATGCACTGAAAGATTACTAATATGGGTGATGCTATTATTTTCTAAATTCCACAGTGCCATGAAGTGTAGCTATAGTTGAATACTTGCTTCTTGGGGAGAAAGGAAGATGTCTAGTGAAGGCCTAAATGCCAGGGTTGGGAGAGGTGGTTGTAATGGTCCTTGTACTCTGACCTTGGAACTTCACCTTTGACCCCCCCTCAGTGTGTGCAGGGCTCGTCTGGTCTGGCTGTTGGTCATTCCTCGTGTGGAGGTTAGATGAAGGGATTAGAGGGTGATGGGTAATGTATCTGTTGGTTGAAATGAGCTGGAGTGGAAAACAGACCTTTCAGCATAGGCCAGTAGCTCATTGAAAAGAAATTAGTCACGTGCTTCATCACAACTGAAAAGCAATAATTCAGGGTCCTTTTCCAAGAGTAGGAAATTTGTAATGGTTTTAGTCTCACCTGATCCACCATCAACACATTTGGGAAAGTCACAATAGTAGGGGACTATTGAATAAGAATGCTTTGCAAAACATTTTAAAAGGTTGTTGTAACAGGCAGGTCTGCATTTTTAGAAAATAATTTTTTGTTGTTGTTGTTAGTTGCATGCAATTAAATTGTTTTCAGTTCTAGAGTTGTACTCACTTGTGTTTAGATCATTCCTAGGCCGACCTTAGGAGGATCCTGGGGCTATGGGTCTGGTCCTCTCAGTGGAGATGTCCAAAGAGTTTGGCTGAACTTCTGGCCTGCTCAACAGGTTGGAGGGTGTTGGCTTTTTCTTTTCTTTCCTGGTAGAGGTGGGGGTGGGCACAGAGGGATGGCAGATTCCAGTGGGAGTTGTTTGCTACTAGAGGTCTACAGGAGAAAAGAGGATATGAGAGGCAGGATACAGAAGGTTAAAAGGGTTGTCCTGTAAAACACACGTCCACAGAAAATTGTACAAATGTAAGGAAAAGTTTGGCAGGAAAGGCGCTTGGCTCTTTTGCCTATATTCAGTTCTGCCCCTGGTTCTGCCTTAAACTTGGACTCTTTCTTTACTGTCATTGCCAAATTGCAACTCCTATCAGGAAACAAGTGATAGTTTCTGGAAATACAAATAAATAGTTATGTGGGTCATGAGAATTAGTTTTTGACGACCATGATGGAAAATTTAGAAATAATGTAATGTTTTGTGAATATCAGAATTAAATTATGGGGAAAAGGATGGTCAAGAAATCTATTGATAGATGTTGGAATTTTGTGGTGTACTGAAGAATTAATCTACCATCACAACAAACCTCTCTTGTGTTGTAAAAAACAAAACTTTTAATACACTTTGTCAGTCCCATTTTTTATCACTTTCTCTCTGGATGGCCCCAGCCACCCTGTCCTGACTTCCGAGTCATTGCTCTGCCTGTTTCTCTACTGCTCTGCCCAAGCTTCCCCAGTCACTCAGCTTTAGCCATCTTCTCATCGCCTCCATGAAGCCAACTCTAGCAATTCTGGAGCTTCTTGATTTCTGTTTGTCTCTGAAAGCAATGGCTCTAGTTATAACTACTACCCATTCTGACATTTAATTATCTATGTCACCTTTTAGAGAAGACCCTACTGAAATTTCTAAGAAGTATAAGAATGTATCCATTTTTTTAAACTCCAGAAAACTAGATTCTGTAGATCTTTAGTAGTCTATTACTAGTTTCTTACCTCTATTATTATAATTTTTTTCTCCAAATCTTTCCTCAACTAAAGTGAAAAGGTAAACTTCATACATAGTACCCTTATATTTAAGGGCTAGTATAAGTCTCTTTTAAATTTCACCTCTGTGGACCAAACACTATTGCTTCAGTTACTTTTAAAACTTTCTGCTACGCCATGCTGCCTTTTTTCAGTCTTAAATGACTTTGGAAGATTAGTCCGTTATTAAGAATATTTTGCTAATTTATTACCAAGTTTAGATTATCCAAGGTGACAGTGTA
This sequence comes from Rhinolophus sinicus, assembly GCF_036562045.2. Taxonomy (NCBI): domain Eukaryota; kingdom Metazoa; phylum Chordata; class Mammalia; order Chiroptera; family Rhinolophidae; genus Rhinolophus; species Rhinolophus sinicus. Next base: position 77,218,433 of record NC_133754.1, on the reverse strand, counting down.
CCTAAAATTTCTCCTCTGAGGTGGATATGGTTCGGAAAGTTTTAACACTGATGAGTTTAGTTCTTAATACTCTTTGTAAGTTTAGCTCAAGTTCTTTTTGCTGCATCTAGTAACTTCTTGCCAAAAGTAAAGTCCAGGCGAAAGGGCCAAAATCTCTTTCTGATTTTATAAGAGTTTTTGTGCTTTGCACCCTGGCTCGTGTTTATCATGTGCCGTATCAGGACTCTCTTTATGGTTCTTCCAGAATCATCCAAGTCAAAACCTGTTTTGGTGATAACAAAGCTGGTGGGTTTGTTGAATTACTCTTAAAAAGTTGTCTCCCCAGGAAGTTCATAGCATGGGTATTTTTTCCATAGAATAAGATCATTTGTCAAATGCTCCTTCAACTCTTCTCTATAACCCACCCTTTCAAACCTTCATTATGTAGGGAATATCCTGAAGAAATCCAAGTACACACAGCGCTGTACCAGAAAGAATTGTTCCAGGTTGCTACAACAGAGCCCTAGCCACGGGGGTGGAGTTAGAACCAAGGAAAGTGTCGTCAGCAGACGAGAACCTTGGCATTTCTACAAGAGTTTTTTCATTCCAGACATAAACAGTTTGACCAAGGCAGGTAGAAAGAACACGAGAATGTGCTGTCGCAAGATCCAGGCATGAATGTGCTTCCTCCATTTATACCCACCTCAGCCTCCTCAGGCAAGTCATTTGATGTCGTCTAGTCTTAACTTTCCCATCTGTAGAATGGATACAAGCATTATTTGCTTCGCAAGAGAGGAGCATTTCCTAAGCAGTTAAGCATTCACTAGCCTTTGTTTTGTTTCCCTGTCACAGCCTAGCATGGTACCAAAATATTCTAGTGTTCAGTGTGTATTGAATTAATGGGTTTCTGAATACTTCAGATGTTTCCAACGAACCTTTTTGGACCTCTGAGGTTTTATATAGTGAAGGCTGTTGGGCCATTTGGTCAGCCTGTGACTCCCTTGCTTGTGGTTTGGGCCCCGAGCAGCCTGGAGCAGCTGGCAGTCTTTGGGTGAGAGGGTCGCATGCTTCCTACGTCTGCAGAGTGGGAGGCAGAGTGGAGCCAGGGAGGTGGAGGGCTGCTGTCTCCCGCTGTGTGACTCAGCTGCACGGAGCATCCCAGGCCTGTGCGCTCACACAAGGGGATAAAAGGCAGTGCCTGTAGATTTTCTTACAGTCCCTCATTGTCACTCAGAAAAAAATCATGAACGTCTTGCCTTTTTGTCTTACAATGTCGTTAATGTAAGGCAAGGAGAACACACAGTCTCAAACATTAGCTGCTTGCTTTGAATTTCAGTTTGAGACATTCACTCATTTACTCATTTATTCACTCATCAAACCGTATGTAGCACGTACTCAGTGTCAGGCCCTGCGCTAGGGGCGGAGGACCCCACCTCAAGGAACTTTGAATTTGTGGTAGAAGAGACATGAAATCTTTACGCTCCAGGGTTGCAGAGGCGGTGGAGAGCCTGTGGATGAACCGTGAATCTTCAGGTGTTAGGGCGGGGGTGGATAGAAAGTGTGCCCAGAGCAAATGGTCTTTCGAGTTTGATACAACATGGTGGCCTAGGGAAAAACGCGTGTCCTGAAGCAGAATTTCAGTTCTCCTCTTACCAACTGTGTGACTCTCATGCAAGTTAGTAGTATTTTTCGAACCTCAGCATTTTCGTCTGAAAATGGGCAAAAAAGATAATAAAGACCTTGGCAACGTATTTGACAACCAATAGGCTTTCAACATATTAAAAACGAATCAATTCATGTTTATTTGTTCTTGCTTCCTTCCTTTGACTGCCCTTCATGTCATTACTAGAGGAAAATTATCATGGTAGGAAGAGCACTGGAATTGGTAGATTGGTAGTCTTGGCTCTGCCACCAACCTCCTGTGTGATGCTGGGGGTGTGGGGCTGGTAACACCCCTCTGCAGACCTTCTGTGGGATCTGTGAGAATTGTTTCCACTTTTTCACAATAATGACCATTGCTGCTTTGCACATGTACGTGCACGTTTTTGTGTGGACATATGTGTTTATGTGTCTTGGGTATATTCCTAGCAGTGGAAGTACTGGGTCCTATAATGACTCCGTTTAACATTCTCAGGAGCCGTCAGACTGTTTCCAGCGTGACTGCACCATTTTACATTCTCACAAGCTGTGTATAAGGGCTCCGATTTCTCTACATCCTCACCAACACGTGTTGTTGTCCATCCTTTTAATTTTAGCCTTCTTAGGGGGTATGAAGTGATATCTCATTGCGGTTTTGATGCTGAGAACTAATGATGCTGAGCGTCTTTCATGTGCTTATTGGCCGCTCATATGTTGTCATTGGAGAAATGTCTACTCAAATCCTTTGCCCCTTTTGAGAGTCAGTGGTTTTTATTATTTGTAGGCAGCATGGCAGACAGATCCTGTTCTTCAAGTTGGAAGCTCTGGTGGTGATGTAGGGGCTGCCAGCAGCTTCAGTGTCTGAGGACCACCAGAAGTCAGCACAGGCAAAGCCTATGTCATTTTATGCCGAAGTAACAGGAATATAATCCCAGCATCTCAATGACTTAACTAACACCTTCAGCTTTATCCATCCTCATACAAAGTCCGTGACGCAGGCTGCTTCGATCTTACGGTTGTACTGTGCTTTCCATTCTACTTTTTCTAGAAAGTTGTTCAGGGCCTTTTCATTGCCTCAGCCTGGAAGAGATATACATGTGTTCTGTTCACACGCCGTTGGTGAGATCCCGTCATATGACCCCGTCCAATGGAGAGGGATCTAGGAAGTGTCACCCGTCTTCCATGTCCCAGGAAGGGGAGACCTGATGTTAGTGAGCACCAGTAATGTATATACCAGTCACCAACTCTCATTCTCTGTAGGAGTCTGTGACCTCTTGTGACAGCCTCATAAGATGAAAGGGGCGGGGGGGAATGGTTTTATATTTTAATATTTTCTGAAAATATCCTAGTTGACCCAGTGAAACTAAGAAAGTTCACTTAGTGACCTTAAAAGTGTTTCAGAATGTTTGCTTCTAATTTAGTGAAGCAGGTTCACTAAAGCTTTGAATGGGCTTTTTCTGTCTTTCATATAATCATTCTGGAAAATGTTTCTTTGAGCACCTACTGTGTGCCAGGTGCTATGCTGTGTGCTGGAGCTATGGGGACTGATTAAAATTAAAGCTCATCCCTGTCTGTTAGGGCTCATAGTAAAAAAGTAGAAATAGACATATAGAGAAATAATTATGCTGTTGAATGACGGTATATGTACTTTGCTAAAGGAGGAAGGACCTCTGAGAGCAGAGGGGAAGGTATCCCAGGAGGTGCCTCTGGGGGTAGAACAAAGCATCCCAGGGTGCTCACTTTCTTTTTATTGTGATAAAATATACATAACGTAATATTTATTGTTTTAATACATTCATAATGTTGTCTAATCATCACTGCTATGTATACCTAAAACTTTTCATCATCCCCAATAGAAACTGTACCTATTAAACACTAAGTCCCCATTCCCCCTCCCCCAGCCCCTGGGAACCCATATTCTACTTTCTGTCTATGAATTTGCCTCTTCCAGTTACCTCACATAAGGGGAATCTTAGGACATTTATCCTTCTGTGTCTGTCTCAATTCACTGAGCATAATGTCTTCAAGGTCCATCCATGTGGTAGCAAGTGTTAGAATTTCATTCTTTTTATTAGCTGAATAATAGTCCATTTTATGTATACACCAAATTTTATTAATCCATTCATCTGTTGAAATACACTTGAGTTTTCACTTTTTGGCTATTGTGAATAATGCTGCTTTGAATATGGGTGTACAAATATCTATTTGACATTCACTTTTTAAAAACATTTTCATTTTAGATTATGAGATAACATTTCACTGTAGATTATTTAGAAATTAAAGACTATTAAAATTAAAATCACTGATAATGCCATTAGTCAAATACACTTAGTGACTTTTTTATGTGTAGTAATATTTTTTACATTACGAAACACTATATTAAATTTTTTATCATGCTTTTTGCTTTGAACATTATTTTGTGATCATTAGATTTATTTAAAATATTTTTAATGACTTTATAAAATAATTTTGTGGGTGTGCCAAGTTATTTCATTATTTTAGATAATTTTGAGATTTAATATAAATTATATTGAGATGAACATATCTGTATAAATCTTTGCTGATAAGTCTGTTATTTACTTAGATATGAAATTACTGCTTCCAAGATACAAACATTTCAAGGAGCATATAAATGGCCTAGCTGCTTAGTAGGGAGTTCTCCATGGCCACAGCGGAGTATGAAGAGACCCTGTCTCTTCAAGGCCAGCACAGTAATACTTTTGCTCAAAACTGGGCTGCAAGTTTCAGAAGTTTTGGCGTCTATATGCTGCCTCCACTTGGGACAGCCTGTTGTTGACAAGTGGTGGCTGACAGGTAATGGGGGCGGGGAGGACAGGCACCTGTTTACTTGTATACAAGAGTGGCTCTCAACTTTTGTCCTGTCTCCACCCCTCACGTGACTTACACACTCTCATCGTCATGTCTCATTACTTGCAGAAATCTTCACTTTGAAGAGAGAGGTACACGAGTATTTTCTGGGAAGCGCTTAAGAATTACTGATTGTATTAGTCAGGGTTCTCCAGAGAATCAGAACCAATAGGACATGTGGGTATGAATGTGTATGTATAGGTATATGCATATATGTGCATGTACATATATGTGTATGTGTACATACGTAGAAATTGGTATATATAGATGTATATATCAATATCTATACGTTTAATTTTAGAAATTAGCTCTTACTATTGTGGGGGCTGGCAAGTTGGAATTTTGCAAGGCAGTCCAGCAGGCTGGAGACCCAGGGAAGAATTGAGGTTGCAGTCTTGAGTCTGAAGGCAGCCTGGAGGCAGAATTCCTTCTTCCTGGGGGATCTCCGTCTTTTTCTCTTAAAGCCTCTACTGGTCGGATGAGGCCACCCACACTATGAAGGGTAATTTGCGTTAGTCAAAGTCTACTGACTAAATGTTAATCTGACGGATTAGCTATTGACGGAGTATGTGGGTATGATGGCTTAGCCAAGTTGACATTTAAAATTAACCATCACAATGATCTAAAAAGTTGGGGTACCATGGAGTTGAACATTCTCGGAAAAATAAAATGTAAAAATGACTTACTTTTGCCTGGGAGCCACTGGAGGGCACTCTGAACAAAGGCAATGGGAGGTGTGGCTCATTCGCTGTTTTCTTCTACAACCAACATCAGCCCTGCAAGGAACCCCAGGGGATTACACCACTCAAATCCTTAATTTTCCAGTTGAGAAAGTTACTTTCACTGGGAGCAAGTTTGCACTGCAAGGTTATACGGCACATTAATGAGAGAGGCTACAGACAGAACTGGGGCTTTTTTGACTTTGCATCTCGTGTTCTTTCCATTTTAGGGCATGCTAATAATTTATATTAATTATATGATGGTGATTATTTGAATAATTATATAACAATTCTATTAATTATATAATAATTAACCTAAATCTAAATCATTAATGATTTAATGGAAATAATTTGAAACATAGATGAATTATTTTGGTCTGATAAAATACACATGGAGTGGCACCTGTATATGACACAGATTCCATGAGTAAAGACTCCATATAACTTTGAAGTATGGAATTAAGAAGTGGTAAACTTTCAGGATACCCAAATGGTGTTGGTGTTGGGTCCATAGCTAGTTTTGGTGAACACTGTAAGGGTTTTTTGTTTTTTTTTGTAAACTATTGCCTTCGAGGAACACAGAAGGGGCTTGTGGCACGTGAAGACTCAGCAGACAAAGATTCTTCCTTTCCTGGGGTGTGTGTGTAGGGGGAAGGGGGATGCCAAAAATACTTTCACTTTTTGGAATCATACCATTTCTACTTGGAATGTTCTAATACTGTATGTATCATTAGAAATAGGCGATGTGTATGAAAGGCCGAATTTTTTGAGAATGGATGGGTGATTTGAAATAATGATTCCTAACGTAGTATTTCGAAAATCCTGCACTCTGTTTCAGATATTTTTTCTTTGTCTTTTCACAGCCAACTTTTGTTATTGGAGAGATGAATTCTCTTGGCTATTTCTGTCTTGCTCTTTAGCTGGTTGGTTCAGGTTTAGTCTCCCCACCAGGGGGCGAGCGAAGAAAAGCAGAATCCATCTGACATGACTTGGTCACTGCAAAGACACTGCAGGGACGCTTTCCTAGCACATCTGCAGCAACCAGAGGTTGTGTGTGTATGTGTGTGTGTGTGTGTGTGAGAGAGAGACAGGGGCCAAGGGAGGGCATTATTTCCTATATTTTGATTGTGAAAATTGCCATATTTTCCATCCGGCCTCTTATTAATAGAAATCCTTTAAAAATGATACCACAGATTGCAGTTTCAATGGAAATTCTAGTACTGTGGTGTTGTCTCACATGCATATTTAAAACTTGCCAGAGCCCCTCGTCCATGCCTTAAGATTTGGTCTTCATCAGTTATGGGGCTACAAAAATGCTTAGGAATGTGGTAACAGTATGTTCTTAGGGACACTGCATACTGTAGATCTGTGGGAGCGGGTTTTCAACTTAATACTGTGAATTCATCAGAACCTTCTACAGCATGTTGGTCCCTCCCTAGTCTCTTACTGGCTGACCTACTTCTTATTTGAAAGTGAGGTTCTTTTGGAAGTTACCTTGCTCACTATCTTAGAACATTCAGAACAATTTATTTAATTTATCTATTTATTTTCAGTTTTATGGAGATAATAATCAACATACAGCACTGTCCAAGTTTAAGGTACATTTAAATTCGTACATAACTACTTGTCATATGACTTGACATACATATAGTGCGAAATGTAGAACAACTTTTTAGAACACATAAGGAGTTTAGAAAATAAGGATAGGAAAAATAAACAACTAACTAAGGCATTCCAAAATATATCCCTGATGACTGTAGAAAGCAACTCACTTTTAAGAATGTACTATTGGATGAACAATGAAAACAAATACAGAGTTGGTCTTGCATTAATCAAGATATTGAAAAATAGTGGGTCAGAGAAATACTTACTTGGAATTTTATTTTCCCATGAGTCATAAAAGTTCAGAGAGTCATTTATAGGGGAAAAAAATTGACTGTGGAATTACGAGTACTGGTATTGCTTTCAGCAAGTGCTCTGTTCTTGCCGGTGTGTGGCCTAAGTAATTAATTTCCTCACTTAATCCCTGTAAAAAAATTAGATGGATAATGAAGTCACTTGATCTTTTCATGCTCCTTACAACATATATTCATTAAAATATAACACACAGGTAATTCCCTATTTCCTTAGTAGTTCTTACCACCTTTATGAACTTGGGTATTTAAGAAGTCAGTCTTGCTCTTGACGGCCCCAGGCGTTCTGCTAGACTCAATTTTCTTATGAATCTATTCGAGCTGCCTTTTTAGATGGAACCTAGCCTATATAAGTTTACTCATTCCGTACTACATGACTAAACTAATTTTTCACATGCTTTGAATGGTGTTTAGAAGATTATTGCTTTACTGAAAAAGCAAACATGAAAATTCTGAGCCTTATAGTCAGCTCCTATCAATTTCCCTTTAATTACCCCTGAAGTACCTGTTAATGACTCATTACTTATAAAAATAAATTATAGGTACTCTGTAACCCTGTTTGTAATTTCTTTAACATTTTTGATTTGGCTACCACCAGGAAAATGGGTGTGTGACAATACTCTGGGCATACGAATCAAATTGCTTTGTAATTTTATATATTTAATAAAGTATACACCAGGGCTGTGTGTAAATGGGGTTAAGCTGAGGTGGAAGAAAGTGCTTTATGACAAAAATCATGTCTTCGTATAACATGACATGTTGATTGCCTGCATTCTATTGCATGATGTGCTCAGCAAACAAGGCTGACTGGTTTTCGGTGCTGGTTTGTGGGGTGTAAGCTACATAGTGCTTCTTTTTCATTCATAACCTTTGAAACATGCTTTAGTTTGCAGTCATCACTTACAGATAAAATAGGTTACAATGAGTTTCAACTCCCCACCCCCATTTTTTAAACAAAAATCCTTTTCAAATAAAATTACACGTGGTATCCCACTATATAAGTATGAGAGCAAAACTACTCTCTTTGGGAGGAAGGGTAATCTCAGAACCTTGTCCAGATAACATCCCAAAGGGACATCATCCTGACCTATAGGACTCCTCAGAATTCCGTGTGTCAAACACTGAAATAGAAGATTGGAATTGTTTCTCTATTTAAGTACTATGTATTTTCCACGCACTTTTTATACTCATTTAGTCACACGTGTACAGAAGCATTTTGTCCTTCCTGGGAACTGAACTTTAGATCAGGGATTGGCCAACTTTTTCTGTAAAGGGCAAGATAGTAAATATTTTCAGCTTTATGGGCCATATGGTCTCTGTCACAGCTACTCAGCTCTGTCATTGTAGTGCAAAAGCAGCCTAGACATATGTAAATGAGCATGACTGGGTTCCAATAAAACTCTATTTATGGACACCAAAATTTGAATTTCATAAAATTTTCACATGTGATGAAATATTATTTGATTTTTTTCAACCATTTAAAAATGGACAAACAATTCTTAGCTCATGGATCATAGAGCTCAGAGGTAGATTTGGTCTGTGGGCCAGTTTGATGATTCTTGCTTTAGTCATTCTATAGCTATTACTTTAGGGGGGAAAAAAAGTAAATTATATGTGTTTAGCTGAAGTTCAAATTGGGCATTTATTTCACCTTCTCTGAAACCTCTTTCCCCTTTTCTCAGACTACTGTATATGTCTGCTTTGTGTCTCAGAGGCTGCTAAATCCTGGTACAAACGTTCTCTTGAGTTCGCTGCTTAGAGGTAGTTAAATATAGACCAGGATGATAGGCCACTGACCTAGGTTACAGGATGGCTAAATTGCTGTGTGTATAATTAAAAAGAGATTATTTTTTATTTAATATTTGATTTCTTCCCAGTGTCTTATGTTTCCTTCCTAACAGACATTTTCTTGGGAATAGAGGTCAAAACCCAGGTTAGAGAAATGTGTGTCTTGTTCTCCTAGGTTTCTCTTCCCAGCCTCACCCACTCCTGTCACTGGCAGAGTGGGGAAGAGATGAAGAAGTATGAGAGGAGAAGGAGGTTTAGTGAACAACAAAGTGAGTGAGAAATAAACACAACAATAAATCACGCAGTCGTGTCCGCTGAGGGAGCTGTATGAGCCCTCTCCTGCCGGTCTCTTCTCTGCCGCCCTGCAGCCCTGCTTGTTTGAAGAGTGTGAGGGAGGAGGTGAAAGCCTTAGAGAAGATGGTTTCTGGAGGATCCAGCTGCCTTCATTTCCCTCATCTTTCTTCCTCCCTTTCAAGGGCTTCCTCTGGGGAAGAGCAGTCTGGAGTGCATGCAGACGTAGAGTGAGTACTTGGTGACCTCGAATCTGGGTGGCCCCAAATGAGGCACAGGGAATTCCGGCAGAGCTTAGGCAGATGGAATGTGTCGGGCTAAGGGGAGGAGGATGGTGATGGGTGGCCTTGGACTTTAAAGTGGAAGTGATGGACAGCTGGGAGCCACTGCGGGCTCTTGGGCATGGGAGTGATGTGAGAAAATAGATCACACAGGAAGCGGATTCTAATTGTTCTTAGAAGATGGGTTACAAAAGCAGGAGGCAGGAAAATCAGGAGACTGTTTTCGTGACCCAGACCTGCATTAGGGAGCTGGCTGTGGGTATAAAGTGATAGTAAATGGATGAGAGGTTTTGGAGAGATAATGGGAGAATTGAGTGACAGATTAAATGTGAAGAGGGAGGAGGAGGAGCCTGTCTGGTGGCTGACGTGGCTTTCTTTTCTCCAGGTAAAGGCAACTTGGTTTTCTGGAGGGAGCAGTGTCTTTGAAGTCAGATGCTCTGAGGTCACATCCAGCTCTGCCAGTCGCTATCTCTTTATCTATAAAGTGGTGACAGTACAGGTACCTGCCTGCCGAGTTTCGTGAGATTTTCAAAGATGCCAGCGTCAGGCAGACAGTTCACCCTCCCCTCTCCTGGGGGGGTGAGGGGCTCAGATCTCTCCATCCTAACACGGACAGGACTCTGAGCACTCAGTTTCTTCCACTGCCCAGTGGGGGAAATAATACTACTTCATAGAAGAGCTGTGAGGGCTAAATGAGACGATATTCGCAATGCCATTGGTAAGTGCTCACTGATCGGCAGACAGAAGGTAGGAAAAACATGGCATGTTGTAGGTTATCGATAAATGCCCTTTGAATCTGCCCTGTTAACAATGGCCACTTTCCAGCTTTAAAAAAGATCACTATTTTCTGCATCATCTCTCTCTTAGTCTGTTTGGGCTGCCATAACATAGTACCACAGACTGTGTGGCTTAAACAGCAGAAACTGGTTTGTCACAGTTCTGGAGGCTGGGAAGCCCAAGATCAAGGCGCTGGCACGTCCATTTCCTGGTGAGGTGCCTCTTCCTGGCCTGCAGACGTCCACCATCTTGCTGTGCCCGCATATGGCAGGAAAGAGTGTGCTCTGGTCTGTCTTCCTCTTCTTACAAGGACACCCATCCCATCATGCGGCCCACCCTCATCTAAACCTAATTACTCCCCAAAGCCCCCATTTCCAAATACCATCACATGGGGCGTTAGGGCTTCAACATAGGAATTTGGGGGGGGGGGCAAAAACATTCAGTCCATAATACGCTCCAATTTCCTTATGGCCATTTTCAGGAGAAGAACAAAATTGAAATGAATACTCTCAGAGAGCTAGTGAGTTCCTGTATTTGCTCTTGCCAAGACCCCACATCATCTGTTGCCATAAAGTCAAATTCCAGTTTGTGTCTCTCTGCGCTGAGCAGCAGGTTTTATAAAGACTGGGAGAGGATTTGAAAAGAAGACACAGAAACAAGGAGAAGAGCTCAACTGAATGAGATGGGAGCTGAAATGTACTTCTCTGTCAGTAAACAGCCATGCCCAATTTTGCATCTTAGGACTTGTTATATGTTGCTTCCCCCCCCCCCCCCCCCACCCCCTGCCTCAAGCACAATGCTGAATTCCCATAATGGTAATGACCATTGGCAGTTGTGTGGCACCTTCGCACACACGTGTGTGTATGTGTGTGTGTGATAATTGCTGTGTTATTTGTGACGCTTAGCAACCCTGTAAAGTCCCTTGGCCAGTGTTATTATGGTGTGACTCCCCTGTAGAGATCAGGACCAGAGTGTGGGCACGCTTGTCCCAGGTCACATCACAAGTTAGTGACAGAGCTGAGATGGAATCTAGGCCTGAAGCTCAAGTGTGTGATTGTCACATCAGCTCCTTCCTACAACCTCCTGGGTCTTTGAAAGCACATGTCTCAACCTTATCTTTGAAGCTAGATAACAAGAGCTTCCTGTTTCAGCTTCCCGTGTCCTGCCAGCTCTGTCATATTTGATCTTCTTGCGATTTTGCCTCTCAATTTAAGTGTTGGGGAAATTTGGAGAAATAAATCCTTTTCCCTTTTTCTAGGGACTTGTCACCATTGTGTTGCAGTCATTTAATGCTAGATTTTCTAAGATGTTAGGGACAAGCTTATCATGTTAGGAAATTAAAACTGATTCTTTGGTGCACTGGACAGATTTGTCTAAAATAAAGGATTTTAAAATTTAAATTTTGCTTTCTTGACATGCTGCTTGAGACTGAAACTTGTGTAGGAGAGGCAAAAAACAAAATGCTGATGGAAAAGCAATTTTTAAAAAAGCAAGAAATGAACAAGTCATTTTCTCATGACAGCAAATATTCAAGATAAGTATTCCGTTCTCTTTTAAGACTTGTACCTCGAGAATATCTTCACATTTATACAATGAAATTATTTTACTAGGCTGTAGCTTCCTACAGTGGAATTGCATTTGTAGGACTACTTCTTTTGGTTCAAATGTGTTTGTCTCATCAAAGCTTGGAATATAGGCCTCTGAAGCCTGGGCTGGCCGGCTGGCTCCTGTAGCTCAGTGTGGTATGGGAAAGAGAGAGGGAGATGCTCGTCTCCTTGGTTTTCACGAGCTGGGAAGCTGGACTGCAGGCAGCCTTCCCATTCTCCTGGAGGTCCTACGTCCATAAAGAGTTGACATGGGCCCCCAGGAGTTGCTTAATTGCTTAAATTTTCTGAAGGAGGAACTATTGGGGCAGCTCTAGTCCTGGTCCCAGACCTGGATTTCAGTCTGAGCCCTGTCACTTAGCCTATGTAATCTTCATTTTCCTTGCGCGTGAAACGAGGATGATAGAATCTGACCAAAGTTTGAGGATTAATGAGAACAGTTTGCACATTTCTTAGTGCAGTGACTGGCACAGAGTAGCTGTTCAATAAAAGGTAGTTCACTTTCTCCTTCCTTCCCATTACCTTCTTCCATGTGTTACCAGGACAAAGTGACCCTTGAGGACAAAGGAGGCCAAAAGGCCCCAGAAATGGCCAGTGAGCCAGGAATGTGGGGTCAAGGGACCCTGGGCAGCCAAGTCCATATCTGTCCTTTCCTGTCTTCTGAGGTGGTGCTGGATTTGTTCTGGACCCTGATGAAGTTACCCCGTGAGCAGGAAACCTGCCACAGATATAATAAGTGACTGACTATATCTGAATCTGGCTTGCTCCATTTACATTTTGAAAACCAATATTTAAATATCTACGAGTTATAAAATTAGATGCTTGTATCATTTTACAGGTTTTGTACATGAGTATAATCGCTTATTTAATAGTTTATCCTCCTCACGTGACTATAAACTCTGTGAGGATAAGGACCGTGTAAACCTCATACACGCGCTCAGTGCCTTCTATATAATCACAAAAATGACTGATGGGTGGATGAATGTGGAACGTAGTGCTTTGTCCAGAGCTGGGAATATAATATGGACTCAATGCCTAGTGAGTAAATGCTTTTTTTTTTTACTTTCTAATTTGGTTTATTTATTTAAAAATTGAGGGCTAATGTAACACATAACGTGTGCTAAACTTAAGGATACAGCTAAATGATTTTATACATATACATGTGTCCATACATACATACCCAGTTAACAACCAACCAAACTGAAACATGGAAATTACTGGCACCCCATAAGGTTCATTTTTAGAGGGCAGTGTCTATATTATATATTCTAATTTTAACATTAAAATTAACTTGCTCAGCTATATGTAGCATTATGCTACATACCAAGGCGGATACCTACCAAAAATAGTACACATTCTGCCCTCCTGATGTAGTTTGCAAGACCAGACTAAACATGAAATAATCCAGTAACAAATTGTTTACCAAAATGAGCATTGTAGACCTGTGGTCTTTGGATTTCATTTTTATTTATTTAAATGACAGAATTCGTTCTTCAAATAAAGCCTTACCTGGAACCTAATATATAAACAATACAATAGAATAAATGAACATGGGAGTATTTTAGTGGAAGCTGGAGTAAGGGGCCCCGCCCATCCAGGAGGGGACTTATGGCAGCCACCAGGTAAATGCTGTGGGAGCTCAAAGCAGGAAAAGATTACTGTGGCTGGAGCAGCTAAGGAAGACCTCCAAGATCGGAGATGAGTGGGATATACCCGGGGTTGGAAGATGAGGGTAGTTGGAGGAGAAGAAAGTGAGAGAAAAAACACAAGGAAAAGGGACCTGCGGTCTGCTTCCGTCGTGGTAGCATGAGAGGTTGCTGCCCAGGGGCGGTGCTGGGCAGGAAGGTCGCGAGGACCTGAGAGATGCACCCAGAACAGATGGCGTGAAAAGGGGAAGGGCCTCCAGAAAGAGAGTTATTCCTCACCCAGCATTACGTTATACTTCCTCAGGCATTTCATTTAAATTTTACTCCAAAGAGACATCAGGTATTTTTCTTTAGATAGCCAGACCAACCCTGGAAAATAACTTAAAGGAAAAGGAAGGTGAGTTATATTGGTGCAAGGGTAAGGGGTGGAGAATCTATAATCCCAAGGAAAATGTATAATCTCCTTGAGCCATTTGGAGACTTCAGGATTCTCAACACATGTCTTAGGACTTTAAAATGCAAGTTGCAAAGAATGAGTGCAAAGACTAAAAAGAAAAGCAGAGGAGATGCATTGATTAACATATTTATACAACCTGATGGCACTGGTGATGGTGTGAGTACTGAGAGTACTCTTAATTATAAAAAGGAAGGCTGTTACAAGGCTCAAATGTACTACTGAGTCTGTTTCTATCAAGGCAAAGAGAGCTATTGTTCACCTCTTGGAGAGGCATTCGCTCCCACAGGTGAATAGGTTGTCATTAAGTGTAGTTAAATGACAATTTACTAAATGGATCCTACTGCCTAAAAGAGTTGTGCTTTGCAACGACCCCTGTACGTTAGCAAGGTGAGCTATCCCACACTGATTAAATGATGTTCTGTCTGGCTCTATAAAAGAGCCTCAAAGTTTAAGAGCTTTAGAAAATAATCAGCTTTAGAAAATAATCATGAGAAATATTTTTTGTTGTTGACAGCAAAATTGATAACATTTCTATTTGTAATTATTTGACTACTAAATTGAATCTTTATGTGCTTCAGTTCAACAAATTCAACAAATATGTGAAAAACATTTATTGAGTGCCAACTGTATACCATGCACTATACTGTGAGGTTGAGATACAGCAGTGAACAGAACTGTAAAAGTTCTTGTCTTCATGGAACTTACATTATTGTGTAATAATTTCAGTGTTTTTCCACAGTCTTAAGAAAGCATAAGCAATTCATTAGGCTGAAGTCTGCGTGGATTTTTCAAGTATTTAAATTTCGGGAATGTAAAGATTTTGAGAAAAAAGTAGATTTAAAAGTGAATTCCAACTCAGCATATCAATAGCCAGAGATGTCCACTAATAATGGCATTATAGAACTTTCTCTCTCTGTTTTAATATTTAAAGAGAATTCTTTCAAGATTATTACCAGATATTTATAAATATCACATTTCATGTAGAAAATAGAACTTGACAGCCAACAACCAACGCCAAGTGAACAAAGCACTTATATATCAGTGGTGATAAGTGTGTACTCTGAAGACTAAGGTCTTGCTTGGGTGGCTTTCTGACTTAAAAAAATGTATCTGTGACTATTTTAGCCATTTCTTTTATTTAGCTCTTAGAGTAAAGATGCATCTGAAATCATTAAACATAAGTGACATAGAAATATTGCAAGGCATTAATGTTGTGGTCCAGTGGCTAAAATATTCTTTTCCGATTTCTTGAGAATGGTGAAGGAGCAGAAGTACATAAGCAAATGAAAGGAAAGCTGTTTAGTATTTTGTCAGGACTATCTACGTGAAAACAAAATAAACATGTTAAAATAATCAGTGCGTGTTTCTCTCTTATTTGTAAAAAGCAATGCTTTGAGAGGGTCACTTAAAAAAAAGATTTATAATCTTTTCCTTAAATAGAAAGCACCAATATTAGAAAGAAGAACAAAAGATTAATGATTCAATGTTTTATTTCAAACCCAAGAACTTTTGGTTTTCTCCAAATTTGGGGCTAAGGAATTTTTCTGTTCCAAATTAAAAAATACAGAACATGATTTGTCAGTTATTTTCACACTTCTTAAATTTAAATTTTAGAAACAATTTAGAGTATAACAGTGCAAGTAAATGGTGTGAACTGTTTATAATGTTAGCAGAAGAAAAGTAATTTTCCTAAAGGTCCCCTACAAATACATTGATATAATTTGTGTTTAAAATTGGGGACAGAATACACTAACTTGAGTGCTTAAAATGTTTTGTTTTTTTCTTTCCAATTTTAACAAAACAAAACAACAAAAACCCTAGATTTTCTTGTCTCCTTTGAGTTTTAGTTGCTATAATGGTAATAACACGATAGAAAATTTTAAAAAGGAAAAAATCTCATCCATAATTTCATAATCTATTCCATATTGTTTGTTTCATATGCCAATGCATTTTCTCTTAATTGTAATTATAGTTGACCTATAGTTCTGTACTTCTGTTTCTACTCAGTTAATTCCTTTATATATAATCAATTTTATATGGTAGAGCTATAATATTTTAAGAATTGTCAGTTCTTTAATCTTATGTATATACAGTTCCAATTTCTAATCTAAAAAGTGTAATAGATTTTTTTCTTATGAAAACAAAATCATTATTCCATTTGGTGAGTTTGTATTTGTTGGTATTCTGAAATGTAAATCTCTGAAAAGGAGACACACACACCATCACAAGTAGTTATTAGGATGGCAGTCATTTTTTCCCCTTTCACTCTTAACACTGTCTTAGAGAGTTCCCATAATCCAGTTGAATATTTGGTGCTGAGAAATGTCTTCAGGAAAGTTACAGTTGATTTCCCAGAAAAACAAATCTATGAACTCATTTCCTTCTTTAGGTTGTCTGACATTTGTAGGTGAGTGAAACCAAGGGGAGTAATTGCTTTATTTTACTGTAAAATCAACAGTTTTAATCAATTAAACAATCTTTTTGTTAAAAAATTTTTCTTTTTCAAAACTAAAAACTATGTATACTTTTGCTATACCTGATCAGTTTTCCTTCTCTCTATTGTTTGACAATTTATTATTGGATTGTGAAAAGTAGCCCTGAGTTCAGAGAATTTTTACCTTGAGGGGTACCAAAAAAGTTATATTAGTAGTAAAATAATCCATTGCTTGTGTTAAAACTAAAAGTGAATCATTTAATGGTATCCATTAAAAAAAATTTGCTTACCTCTGATATAGATTGTGGGTAAGATGCGTAGATCATTAATAAAAATGCTTGTAAATTGTTTTAAATTATTCAGCTTCATCTCACCATAGAATTAGCATGTTCATTTATTCCACAAAAATTTATTTAACACCCCCCCCATATGTGTTGAGTATTTTGTTAGACATATAAATGTGACTAAAATATGGACTCTGACCCCAGCATAAAATGTTACTTCACAGTGCACAGAACTTTACAGATAACACCATTACATTCTCATGAGAATCTCAAGCAGATATTTGTTCATTTTTTAAGTGATGAAACTGAAACATGGAAAACATCATAGTCTACCCAAGGCTGTCTCAAACACAGTTTCTTAGATTTCCAGTCAAGTGATCTTTCCAAGTTCTGGAGATGACTCTCTGATCATCTAAAACCAAAAAGAAATATCCACCATAGCGGAATATAAAATAGAAAGCAATACATATAACCAAAGAAGTACAGCTAAAGCAGTACAGGATCTAGAAGAGGGAAAGATGGCTTTTGGGAGAGGGATGGATAAAGAAATATCACTGGAATCAGGCTGGATGGACTTTACACTTACAGAGAGGGGGAAGGTTATTCTATCTAGACCTAGAAAAGCTTCAGTAAAGCTTCAGCTGGATAGGGAATGGGCATAGGGAGATTGGAAATAGGAATAATCAACAGTTCAATTTGAGTGTGGAATATTCAAGAGAACATTATTAGATATAAGGCCAGAAAGGTGGAAAGGAGACACGCATTCCAGGTCTTTGAATTTTGAATTTTATTTGCTGGGAAATTGAGAATCATTTGAGTATTCTAAGTAGGAGTGTGATTAATCTGGCAGCAGTATTAAACACAGGAGTTGCAAACCCAATTGCCTGTAAAGACCAAGCAGGTAACAAGCAAAGTGGAGAGGATGTGGCAAAAACAGAAGATGTCTTCTCTAGGGTATTTTTGACATTTAGTGCTTTAGGAATGCGACCTCTTACCCTACTGCAGATTTACTGTTCTCTTGTACACATGTGATTTAATGTCACAAACTACATCTTTATACACAGGGTGTGCATTGAAATAGAGTTATTGTTTTATGTAGTTGTCTTTTAAATCATCTAGAAAAAAGGAAATAAATATACATTAACACTGACTTTTATATTTACCTATGTGGTTACTTTTGCCAGTGTTTTTACTTCTTCTTGTAGATGAAGTTATTGCTATTTTTATTTATGAAGTTATTTATTTTAGCATGAAGGACTCTCTAGCATTTCTCATAGGACAGGTTACTAGCAACAGTAAATGTTTTTGTTTATCTGGGAATGTCTAAATTTTTCCTTCATTTTTGAATGATTGTTTTGCTGAATATAGAATTCTTAGTTGATAGTTTCTTTCTCTTAGTACTTAGAAGAAATCTCAGCCTCCATCATTTCTGATGAGGTATCAGCTGTTAATATTGCAGTGAATCTCTTAAATGCGACAAGTCTTTTCTCTCTTGCTGCTTTCGTGATTCTCCCTTTGTTTTTTAATACTTGGGTCATGCCTTCAAAACTCTGCCTTAGCCTTCACTTCTTGCTTGTGCAGAGACTGAAAGTCAGCTAGAAGTGAGAGATTAGGGCTTCTCAGGTCTTTTCTGAGCATATGCCCTGATCTGGGCATGTGCATGAGCTTCCAGAGTTCCAGGAATATGTGGGAACTTTACAAAGTCTTTATTTCCTGAAGGATTCATTACCAGCCTTTCCTCCCAGCCTTTTTGGTATGTCTGTTGTTCGCCCCAAACAGTGTCACTTGCCCCAATTGGCAGCAGATAATTCATTAGTCTTTAAACATTTTTTACAAATGCCTCTTGGGTACTCACCTCTTTACCCAAGGAGAGGCCTGAATTAGGTGAAATAAAGACAAGCCCTTTGCACCAGTCCTTTGAGGAACCACCAGACAGGTCAAAACAAATAACCACATTTGAAAACAAGATCTGCTGTGCTTCTTCCAGTACTAGGAAACCACACCAGGGAAGCGGTTGTTGTCTTCCAGACCACTGTTGAGCTGGGTGTGGGGATATAGGGTCAGGGTAAGTAAAAATGCCACAAATCTGTCCTACTGATAGTTTGCTGCCTTTTTCTTGGTTGTTCACGTGGTTGCTGTAAACCTTAACAAGCTTCCAGATTTCAGATAAAGTTGATTCTCTCAGTTTTTGCCAGTTTATTAGCTATTTTGTGGAGGGACCAGCCCATGGACTATCCTCCTCCACTATTTCAACTGATATGATGGCGTGCATGTGTGCTTTAAAAATATTGTCTATGTAAGAGAAAACATATGTGTGAGCTAAGTGCAAAATGATACCTCTGGTATACAACAAATGGGACAGGAGAGAGATTGAATAAGAGGGGAGTAGGGAATGGAGGGATATTGATCTACCCAACTTCAGGCATCAAAATACAGTACAGTCTTCCTAGAAAGTTATGTAGTTCACGTGTTTGTTCTATTAGGGGAACAGCGTTTGGTTGCCTGTAACATAAAACTTGGCACTACTGGCTCAGACAGGTAGCAATTTATTTGACTTGCATAATAAGAAACGTGGGATGGACTAGCAAGGGCTAGAGAAGTAGCCCAATGACGCTACCAAGAACTCAAGCCCTATCTGTCTTTTTCTTGCACTGTCATTAGAGTAGTGGCTCCTATATCCTCTGTCGTTGCCTTTTGATCTCAAGATGGCTGCTGCCACTCTAGATGTCTCCTGTACATTCAAGGCAGAGAATTGGCACAAGGCCTTTTCTTGGTGATTTTTTTTTCAAGTTGACAGAAAACCCTTCACAGAAGACTTCTTATATTTAATTAGCCACGAATAGGTCATATGCCCACTCATCGTAGTCACTAAAAGAAATGACATTTCCACGAGAAATTGTGGTTCCTTTTCTATTGCTAAGGAAGGGCTTGTCCTTAAAGAGATCAAAGGATCAGGGTTCTATAAGCCAGGGAGAATGAAGAAGAATAACTATTAGGTAGGCAATGGACAGTAGTGGCCGTAGGCAGATATGAGGAGAGATGACAGAAAAGGGTGGAGGTGGCTGCTGGGACGGGTGGCAGCGGGCTGCTCTGCTGTGTCCTCAGTCATGCCCAAAATCAGAGCAAGTTGTTATTGTTATTGGGAAACTGGTGGGTTAGAAATGAAGGTTAGAAATACAAAATGTCCAGTCATATAATTGGGGTGTCAACCAGAAGTGTCAACTCAGAGCCAAAGTAAGCCACAGCTGGACCAGGAGCCCAGAGCCCATGTCAAGGCCCAGACAGAACAAGCAGAATTCTGCTGAGTGCCTGGTTTCTGGCCCTGGTTTTTGCCTGGTAGGAGTTTATGTTGTTAGATCTGGCAAGCAGTTTCTGGCTGGTGTGGCAATCTCCAGGCCCGCAGACAGTTGGTCACCTCTGGGGATAAACACAGTGTGGCCGGGTCTAGCAGGTTCTAAGTACTGAACTGGAAGTGGGGGAAAGATTTTTCAGAACCAACTCAGGAAATTGGCAAGAGTCCCAGCTCTAGGAGGAGCCCGATTTACTGGGCAGTTACCGAAACAGGAGCTTGGGGAACAAGAGACAGAGGTGAAGCCCTGTTATTTGATGGTTTGGAGGCAGGCTGGGATGAGGGACTAGGAGCTCTTTGATTAAAACTGGGACTTCAGGGAGAGACTAGCAGTCAGTGCTATCTGATTTGAAACCCAGTGTGGAGCAGGCTCAGGTGAAATGAAAGGTCTCCCATCTCAGGTTGGGATTGGTTGTGGGAATTGAAGATTCGGCTGAGCTTCCTTACAGATGGGTGTTAGGTGGTCCTGGCTGGGGAGGGAAAAGGAAGGGTGTGCCCTCATAGGGGTTTAAATCAAAGAAATATTTTGGAGATGGCATTTACGGGACTTGGCAAGAGGAAGACATGCTGGGGTTTGAGCCTCGCTGGCTGGCCTTCCCAAAAACATGGGACTGTCAAAGCAGCAATCACTTTTGAAACTAAGCCATGAGTCTGAGCCATGCGAAGGACATCTAGGTAGGGATGTTAGTCATTGATTGCATGAGGCTGGGCTTGGGAGAGAGAGTACAGATAGAAATCAAGGCGGGAGTCATCCACGTCAGGGTAGTGATGGATTTAGACTGGATAGGGAAAAGGCTTGGGGAAAGAGTGCAGCACGTTTCTGTTTCTGTGCCATGAAGGAGAAACCATTCCCTTAAGTGGTTGTATTTGTTTTCTATTCATTTATATCCCCATGAATTCTTTTTCTAGGTCGCTTATATTTCTCGTTGATTCTTCTTTCCTAATGTTTTTAGTTATACCTAATTTCCCCCAAATACCTGCGTTTTTCTTATGCCTTAAAGATTTATTTAGATTATTCAAGGACAAACAAAAACCCCCAAAATTATGAATACCATCTTCCCCATCCTCAGACATGGATTCGTGTTTATTATTCTTTATAATTTCTATTTATAATAATTGTTGCCTATGGATAATCCACAATATTCTTTAGTGAGATCTCTTTTAAAAAGGTTAAATGAAGAAGATGTTGCAACTTTCTCCTTCATTCTGTAATCATGCAACACATGGGATACAGGCAGATGCTGTCTTATCACACCCACCTCGAAATTATTCCAGGTTGAACCATTTGACCACACCCTGTACCTTAGAAGAATTCCTTTAAGTCAGGAAGTATTCTTTTTTTCTGTATTAAGTTAGAGGCGGGCGTTTAAAGATTTATATTGATAAGGAAAAAGAAAAATTATAAAAACCTAATAATAATAAAGTTAAGGGTTTCATAAGTTGGTGTAAGAGTACCTAAGTATAGGAGAAATGTGTAACAGTCAGAATGTCTGAACAGTTACTTGAACCTGTGATTTTGGGGGTAGAAGTGTCAACTAGTTTTTGAAACATGCGTGGCAAATGTAAAGAACTTTTCAGAATTGAGGTCCGAGCCATAGGTAAGGTAACCATGTATCGGTGAAACCATAACACTTTTGAGAGTGGAAGGCAGTGTTAGGAATAATTAAACCCTGGGACTGCTCCAGGCAAGGTAAGACTAATGGTCACCCTAATTCTAGACCTCTGTAGTGGTTCACAGTTCAGATCATTCAAGGTGAAATGAAATGAAAGTAAGGCATTTCCTCCTTGTTCTGGCATCTAAGTTGAAGTACTGTTTTGTTATATAAAAACACAAGTGATTCTAGGGCATGGAAATGCCCAAATGAGATTGTCTTAGTTGTTAGGTTTTTCTGGTTGCTTTTCAAGTCAGATGAAGGTGTTTGGAAACTGTGCTGAGTGGATTCAGGGCCCAGCCCTGTAGGTAATGACTTCAGTGTGGGTTTTTAATCTCCTGCCCAAGTGTTATCTTACTTGCCCAGACAAGCCCTTCACCATTACAGGAAGAGTGTGGGAAAATTAACACTGCGGGAGCAACCAGGGAAGGAAAGAAGTGTCTGAAGGTGGAAATGAATTGCATTAGTATTTATTTTAATGCAGTCTGGAAACGTACCACTTTAAATCTCTGTGCTGCTTAAGGAGAGCCCAGGCACCTTTCCATGGAGGGAAAAAAAGAAAAAGAGGATTGAAAAATATACAGAGCATGGCTATCTTTAATGTTGGAGTTAGCTATCAGGAAACCTGAAATGCTGAATGTAATAAAATGTTGACAGCAGTTTCGCTTAACATGCGGTAACTCTGGAAGAGAACGACATCTTTGGCACCAAAGGAAATCAAGAGAATAAAAGCAGCAGTCGTCAGGATTTGAAGCAAGCCACAGATTATTACCATCTGTACACTTTACAAACCTCTTGCAAAACCAGAGAGCCAGGACCCAGACTGGAGAGTAAGTATATTGAACTCTGGGGTATGTTGTTAGACAGGAGAAACTGGTGTGAATTTCTAAATACAATACTTCATAAAACCTGACAATTTTTTTCTGGCGACAGTGGTACTAATACTTTATTTGTCTAAAATCTGGAACATCCGGAGGAGTTATTTGTGTGTCTCATGTGGGAAATACTACTGCTATAAACTTTTACTATACCAGGCCTTCAAACTTTCATGATTTCTCTGTAAATGTAGAATTATTTGTAAATTGCTCTCCAATTTCACATTGTTCTTATACAATGTGTTTTTGTGTTCCTTCCAGAAACTTATGGAAGGGTCATCCTAAAACATATTTAAATGTTTTGAATAATAAATTGTTTCATCGCTGTCATAGATGACCTGGCTTGGACTTTTCTGTTTATTATTCAAAAGAAGGTACTTTTGGATGAGCCTGTATTAAATAGCTTTAGATTAATTATTTGCCCTGTGTTTGATTGACATTATAATTTGGGTCAATAGCTAGATTCCCTACAGTTGAGACCTATATAGAGACTAAATATAGGACACAAAAGTTTTAGATTGTGCACACATGCGTGTGCTTTAATCAGGGCGTATATTTGTTCAGAGATCTTCCACCTAAAATTATAAACTCTAGCCCTTGAAAAGCTAGATTTACAGGAGAACTAAGGGTGGTGGTGGAATATGAGAGTCTTTTTTTTTTTTTTTTTTTTAACAAAAAGTGAATGTATGTTTTAAAATAACAAGTAGTGAATGAGAGAGGCCCATTTATTTAAAATGTTTACATAAAAGAGTTAAAGCCTATGTAAATGGGACCATTAGGTAAATTATTTGACATCTCACTGAGAAATAAACTTTCTTATAAATGGGTTTGCTATAGAGCACTGAAAATAAAATGTAATGGGATAATTTTAACTTGAAAATAGCAATTAATGACAGATTGCAGAAGTCAGCCAATTAATTGTCACTTACTGCTTTTCTATCCAACGCATATGGAAATTGTTTATAAACACGGAGTACTTTTTTAATGTGCATATGAATTTAGTATCATACTTGGCAATTCTTGGCTAGTTTGGCAACATTAAAATCTTAGATCTTTGAAACTTAGACTAGTCTCCTGGATATAAAATGTTCCGTGGATAGATTTGTTTTTTTCCCTGCAAGCCCTGAAATCTTAATGTTTAGCAAGAAGCGCTTCACCCCAATTTTTTTCGTTGGTAACCTAAAATTCTCAGGATAATCCAAGATGGAGCACTTGGCCAGACTGAAATGAAGGAGGGTAGAAATAACAGAATGAATTCCCACACCTGTTGAACACGAGGTTAGCAAGTAAGTTGAATCACACACATTAGTTTAAGTGCTTAGGTCTGAAAATTGCTCTCCCAAACTGTTCACGTTGTAATTAAGTCATATATTCAAGTCTCTCCTACTGCAGGGTGCTCCCTCCGGTTGGTACAGCACCTTCCATTTCTTTAATTAATGATGCAGAGTCTTCGTCCTTAGAGTCGTCTTGGGGGAGTAATTTAGTATATGGGAAAGGGGCCATGAGGCTTTCTGGACACTGGGGTCCTATTTGGTAAATTATAACTTCAGAATATTAAATGGACCCCCGTGTCCTAAAACGCTCATGTAATTTCCACATGTTCACTTTTTCTTGCTGGAAAGTGTAACTTATGGCAGGAGTAGCTTGGAAATCCAAGCTCATTACTGAAGAAAAACTAATGGTCATATGGTTAGCATACATTTTGAAAATATCTCAGTGTGGGAAAAATCTTTGTGAAGTTTATTACGAATATGTTTATAATATACTCTTTATGTCCATATAAATATCTTAAAGCTTCAGGAAAAAGTGCTAAAGAGGCATAGCTGATTTCTCCTATTGCAAAGTACATGTGAACAAGCAACCGGGTTTTATTCAGCAGGAGGGATGGTTGGAATTACATGTTGGGGAATGTTAATGGTTTGTCTGGAAGTGTGCGAATGGAGGACAAATGCAGGCCCTTCACTTCCATCCTCCTTCTTTTTGCTGTGACATTTGGCATTTTAGCTGCCCAGTGGTGCCTGCTGGGTAGGAATCTTGAGTTAATCACACATATTCTGGGACTACTCTGGTCTTAGCTGCTCCACTGTGGTGGGTCAGGAGCAGGGCAGCTGCCTTGGCAGGTCTGTTCTGAGTCAACTTCTGGTCTAGAGTTTCATTCCTGGCCTCGCTGGGGTTCCCTAAGAGGTTTCAGGGGAGTCTTGCTGCAGGGAGGTATGTCTCACAGAAACATGCTAAGTGTACACTCTGGGATCCGGACCTGGCCAATCACAGATCAGTCTGCATCCAAACGAAAAGGCAGCCCAGCTTCTGCCCTCTGTTCCCTCCCTGGTGCTGAATGCTAGCTGATGGCAGTAAGGTGGTCCACGTGAATGTCCCCTTGCAGTGAGCTGGCACGGATCCTGAGGGATGATAACCCTCTTGCCCAAGTATAATGGGGTGTTTTGCTGTTAGGAAAAGAGAGGAGGAAGATGCGAAGGAGGCAGATTTAAAAATAGTCTGTTTTTGCAGTGGTGTCTGTTTAAAAGTTACTGCATATGTGTTCGTGTCTGTAACTGTATTCTCTTTGTCACTTATCCTATGGGGTTTAAAGTCAGCTACGAACTCTCATTGAGAATTTACTATGGAAAGTCCCGAAGGTTTGGGCTGTGCCATCTAAATGAGGAGAGAAGACCTATGAAACAGCAGTGAACAATATGAGTGTATAATTAGAGCTAAATTATGAGGTACAGGCTGGGAGTGCTGCCAGGGTTAGATCGAGGACAGGCAGATCAAACTGGTCTTCCTCTTCCTTGGAAAGGGTAAACCTCTGCCTCCCCAGAGTGGTCAGCCCCTCTGAGCCAACACCTGCTGCATCCTAGACTCTGCCCCCTCATACTAGCATGTGCAGGTCCCCTCTTGTATTGTGAAGAAGTTCTGCCCTGACTTAGCTCCTCCAGGAGCTATGTTGTGTTACCTCTGCAACGTGCAACTGAAAAGACTCCTGCTTTCATTCATTTCATTTTTCTCCTGAAATTATTTTCTGCTGAATCATCAGTATCCTTACAATTAATGAACTTTTTTCAGTCCTGTCTCTTCCAGATCTCAGCCTCTCCCCCTCCTTGGTTTCTGGAAATTTTCATTGTCCTCGACTTGCATCTATTTTGCATCTGTTTTGTTGGCAGTACCGCTTTCTCCCATGCTTCTGTATTTCCTAAGTTTCAGTTACATCTGGCTCTTTATCCTCTTGCTCTGATGCTTCATCCACTCTTCCTACTTCAGCTGTCCCCTTAGGGGATTCATTAATCCACTTCTCAGATGTTTACTGACTGCCTACTATGCACCAGGCCTCCGTCTGGGCCTGAAGGTGGAATGACGACAGGACAGATGGGTCCCTGCCTCCTGGAGTCTCCCGTCTAAAATCCTGAAAGCACCACAAGGAGGAATATACCTCCTGTGGGAGCCCACGGAAGGACACCTACCCTGACCTGGGTGGGGGGCACTCCGCAATCCACAGCCACCTTGAGCTGTAACCTCTCTCTTGAACTGTAGTCTCTCTTGGATGATCTGTCAGCACTTCAAACAGATCATGTGTAAGAGGAAATCATTTTTCCTCCAAGCTAACTGCCCTGCGTACTGCCTCATTTTTGGCAATTTAATCAGCATTTTCCTCACTTATTTGGGCTGAAAATCTAGGAATCACACTAGATGTCTGATTTCCCATAAATTCCTCACCCAGTCAGTCACCCACTTCTGTCAGCTTTTGCTCTGTAATTGCTCTCAACTCTGTTTCCTACTTTCTATTCCCGTTGCCACTGCCTGCGGCCAAATCCTCACCACCTCATTGCTGCACTATTTAATATTTATAAATGGGCTGTTTACTTATTCAGAGGAGATATTTAAAAATTACCCAAATGGTTCATGTTCATGGTAGACAAAATTAGAAAATACAGATAAAGAGAAAGAAGTAAGGGAAAAATCATATATTTCACCACTTAGATAACATCCCTGTTTAACGCTCTGAGATTTATCCTCCTGAGCTTGTCTCTCCCAAACAGCTGTATATCTAAATATTCTCCTAGGTAAAAATGTGGACAGTATCTTACAAATTGTGGTTTTATTATCTATATTGTTTTGTAGCCTACTTTTTAATATTTAACCTGTATGATTGCTTTTTCACATCTATAATAGAATTATTTAAAATAATTTTTCATGACTTCATGGTAATTTGGAATAATTTATACTTTAAGCCATTTCAGTGTATTTATCTACTACTGCTAGGTAAGTGTAAAACTTTTTTCATTCTTGCTATTCTGTGGAAAAAGCATCAGTGACTTCCTATTGCTCTGTCTCTCTCTCTCTCTCTCTCTCTCTCTCTCTCCCCTCTTTATATAGAAGGGGTTCTGACTTTCTCCGTTTGCAGTATTCCTTCCCACAACAGGAATGAGCTTATTTAGACCACAGTTCGGTGGTTAGCATACATGAACACCTTATACCGAATGTCTTTCAGGAAGGTAGCGTTCCGGGAAGATGGAGGGACAGGTCTGGGAATGTCCACAGCACCTGGCTTTCCCTCTGTCCATTCTGTCTTTCTCTACGTTGCTGTCCAGATGTGACCAAGGCACCTCTGAGCTCTGGCTTCTGTCTCAGCGGGAGCAGGAGACAGCTGTGTAAACACACAGATAAAATACGGCAGGTCCACTGTGCATGGGAGCAAAAGCCCTGATGGGGTGACAACGGAGCTAGCCTGGAAGTGTGAGAGGCACTTACCTAGTGAAGTTGGCAATGATGAAAGAGGACAAGGGTGGGAAGTCCACAAAATGGGGTGCAATGGGCAGTCCCTGAAAGGAAGGTAGGGTCCCCGATTGAGGGTGTTGGTGTGGCCATGATGAGAAAGAGATGTAAAATCCGGGGATGAAGGCCTGGGTGGGGAGGTCCCCACCCACCACCCAGCAGACAGTTTTGATTAGCCAAACTAAATGGTGAGGCGTGGAAAGCCAGCATGGTCCTTGCTCCCCAGGAGCTCATAATCGAAACCAAGATTTTTATGATTTGGAGATTATAAATGAAATCCTGAAACCCAGATGTTACTGGACAATCCAAATTAGTTTGTTGAACTGACTAGAATTTTTCCCCCCAGTATACCAAAAGACAACAAAGCCTTTCTGATATCTAGGACTTTATTTTCATTGTCCCAATATTCCTTCTATTAGAATTAGTTTGTGTCAGTTACAGTCGCTTATATAAAGGCAGGTTAGAATGTGTGTTTATGTGTTTATATATATGTCAACATATTAATGCTAGGCAAAAATATAACTATACCTCTCTAGGGAAGAAGCAAAGAACCTTTTTTCTGTTCAAAAGTAATACATAATTCTGCAATTAAGTATCTGTGACCCTTTAAAATCATATTCCTTTTGCTGATTTTTATACCTATTGTATAAATAGGTATAACTGTGAATTTTTAAATCAAAGAAGATAACTGGCTCCAGTTTTTGAATAAGCAGACAAGGAATTATTCAAGCTTTACAAATAGAACCCCAGTGTTTTACACCTTGAGGGACTTTCCATTTGGTCCAACCTCCTCATTTTGCTGAAAAGGAATTCAAGACCCTCACAGATGAAGCAAGTTGCCGAAGTGGCACAGCTAATGAGCAGCTCAGCCAAAACCGAATCCAGGACTTCTGGCTTCCAATCCTGTGACCTTTCCACCACTCTGTGCTGCCATCCTAGTTAAAAAAACAAAGCCAAAAAAAAAAAAAAAAAAGAAAAAGGAAAAAAATGGAGAATTGAGCTGACATATTGCTTTAATTCTCTTATTTCTTTATAGAGTGTGAAAAATCCTGACGTACTTTAAAAGCAACATTTAAAAATGTATCTGGACTTGTAAAGAAGATCAGGAATATTTGTGATATGCTAATTAGAAAGTATCTCATTATACAAGACACAGGAAACTTGGCAGAGGGAGATGCGATTCAGAGTAACTTAAGAAAACTTCAAAGATATGACAAAAGAGTGTTCTCTTTATTTATTTGATAATGTGCGGCTGCCATCAAATTTCTGATAGGGTCTGACACCTTTATAATAAACCCCATAGAAACGGGGAGAATCTGTCAGACACATGGACGGAAAAGCAAACAATCTCATTTCCATCTGAGTTTCCTCGGGTGGAAGTCAGGGCCTTTCCCACAGTAGTCGCCTGCCAAACTTCTTCCTGTAGAAACTTGTCAGTGCCACCATTAGTCCTTTGCAAAGGGATTGTATTTTGGCAGCCATGCTAATCACTCCAAGGTGATCCTCTATGTGGAGAAACAAATCCTTTTCAGTTGTTGTAATCCAACGATGCAAGTAGTTATTTGGGGAAAAAGAATCAAAGTCTCTTTTATCCTCACTACTGCTTATTCTCCCAGATCTCTCCTAACTAGATTTGCTGTTTCTTCCAAAGAAGTTCTAAGTGACATGGGGAAAAACACCAGAACCTGGTCAGATTTCAAATTCAGGAGTGGACATGAGCCTCCGGATCAGAGATGAAGTGACCCCACTCCTGGGGAGTCCACGAATCCCATCCCGTGGGCCATCCCGTGACCTTGGCAGGTCCTCACCCCTGCTGCTCTGGGGCAAGCAGTGCCTTTTCTGCCCACTGTCTGTGTTTGTAACCAGATTAGACCACTTCTGGTGTATTTGATGCAGAGGTGAAGTTTGTCGGGCTGTGGCATTCATAGGGACCTGAGAAGGTGCAGAGTGGTGGGGGCATGCAGCCGCTCTTAGCCTGTGACAGCCTCTAGGGAGGAAAGGTCATGGGGAAGATAAGGACACCTCAAAATACCAGTCCTGACTTTTAGTAGGGTTTAGTAGAACACATATGAACTTTAGAATTACAACAAACTGTTTTGGGATCCCGGTTTTGCTTATTTAGCTGTGTGACCGTAAACAAGTTACTTGTGCTCTGTGCACCTCAGTTTCTTCATCAGTAAAATGGGTTGTGGTGATTACTTATAGGGTTTTGTTTTTTTTTGAGGATTTGATGGGATGGCATAGATGAAGTGCTTAGCAGAGTATAGAGCTCATCTTGGGTCCTCAAAAAGAAGAACAATGATCATTATTCCTATAGTCATGATTATATGAACACTAATCCATCAATAACCATTTTGGTTTGAATTAAGACTTCAGCAAGAGCCGAAATATAAAATTACAGCTCAATGAATTATCACAGTGGACACACCCATGTAACTACCATGTAGGTAAGAACAGGAGCATTAACAGAATCACAGAAGCCTCTCATCCTTCCCAGGAGCATGACTGCCCCTTCCCTTCTCACCAAGTAGCCATTTCCTTAAACTTCTCGTACTCCTGGGTTCCAGGCACCAGAGCACAGTGGACAAGGCAACCAGGCTTCTTGTTCTCGTGGAGCTTACATTCTAGAGGCAGGAGCCAGGCGACAGAATACACGTGAATACATTAATAAGGTGGTTTCAGCTAATACTAAGTATTATGAAGAAAGTAACAGGTTAATGGGCTGGAGAATGACCGTCAGAAGCTCTTTCTAAAAGGGTGGTCAGGGAAGCCACCTTCCTAAAAAAGATGACATTTGGGAAGACCCGGGGAAGAGCAGCTCATGGAGAAGCATGAGGTGGGCATGAGTCAGGGACGTGGTTGGAGAACAGGAAAAAGGCCGTAATGGCATGAGGAATTCGTCCTTGTGTAAGCAGGGTCCATATCTTGAGGGCCTGATAAACTGGGGGAAAAAAATTGGGTTTTGTTCTAATTGAAAGGGGTTTTCAGATCAACAGTAAGCAGTGCCAGGAGAGAAATAAAGTCCTGAGGAGATTCAGAAGAGACAGAGATGGCGACCAGTCTTCTTCCTTCCAACAGGGTCTTGCTGACCACGGGACAGTGCGTTTTCCTTTTGTAAAGCACCCTCCCATGGAGGGTCCCTCTCATCCTCATGAACACCCTGTGAGGGCCACAGGAAAGGTGTGATTGTTTCCTGTTAGAGGTGAGGTGATTGAGACTGAGAGAGCTTAAGGCTTGTTGCAGAGCTCTTTTTACCACATCAGGGAGCACCCCCCCACACACACACATTTGGATTATTGATATCATAATGGCTCAGAATCTTCCTGCCTGAGAAACTATTTCCCTCCTGCAGGGGACAGGTAGGCTTGTATCTTCCAAAAGCTTATTTGTGGAGCATCAGTCACATGCAAACTCATGTAAGAAAGGGTCCTGGTTGAGTGACCGTGGATGTGGTGCCCAGATCCCCAATGTAAAATGTTGTAAAGCCTCCAAGAAACAAAATATATCAACCTTACCACTTCCCACACCTGGCCATAGAATTCTTTTTATATGCAGCGTCCCTTGACATTTCAAGGAATGTAAGTTCTGGAAATGCCCTTTGGAAAATACCTGCCCAGAGAGTTGCTATTTAGTGTTTACTGAATGGTCTCTTGAAAGAATTAAATTATTATCTGAGGCTGAATCTCCTCTCTCTGTGAAAGAATTAGAAACCACATTTGTAAAGTACTTCCATATGCTAAGCATGAAGAACCTGGATAAATGGAGATTCAAAGTGTTGAAAATCATAAATCCACTCCTGTTTTGCACACTAATGTTAATTACTTTGCCCTTTGAACTCACAGCATTTTCATCGTATTGTGTCATGGTTGGCTTATACTTCTGGATTCTAGATGTCCACGCAGGAACCAGTCTTATCTGGTTTAAAAGATAAATTCACTAAACCACGCATGGCTTTGATTTTAGATTACTATCTACAAGGATATATATTTACATAGAAAAGAGTCCATTTATATACAGGTCACTTGCAATCTCCTGTATCTGCATCCATACAGATGCTTCTTTTTTATTTTTCCTTGCTCTTACCTAGGGATTTACACAACCATATCTGAATTTACAGGAAATGTTTCTGATATATTTTCACAAAAACCCCACTGAACCCTGGCAAAGTTTGTGGAAAAGTGCCTGATTCACTTCTAACTTCAACTTTATAATTCCTCACAGATTTTCACATCTCTTTAACACCTTTGTTTCTCTCCATTCCCTAGCCCCAGCTCCATCTGTGTTGTCTTCTTCGTGATGTTAGCTCTGTGGTATACACTCTTAAAAATGTGAAATGTTACTTTATTGAAATACTCTGCTGGAGTTCAGCATTTCTTAAATTAGTTTCTCAAAACAAAATGTTTGAAATTTGAGGAAACGGCGGAGGTACATGGGGATCTTGGCTGCAGGAGTTCTCAGTGCCTTTATTGTTCTAATATGTGTTGTTAATCTCCAGAAGGGAGATAGAATAGGATTTTCTAAACTTATTTAACTACCAAACCTTTACCTCAACCCCTGTGGCAGCAACTTATAAGAATGTTATTCTGTAAATCCCATTTTCGAAAACGCTGTTGTAGGATCAAACCCAAACTTCTCGACCTGTATTTTCCTTAACCACTCCTCCAGCATCATGTCCCATTGCCCCTTTGATGATCTGTTCCAGCAAAACGAATTGTTTTATAATCTCCTAAAAACTTTGCATTTCCCACTTTTAGCCTCTTCTCATGATATTCTCAGTCTCTTCTCCATGGATGCAGGGATCTTTCCTAGCAAATCTGGAATGCTTTATTTTCTTTCCCCTGTACCTAGATGAGAGATCCCAGTTCTTCAGCCCCCAGCTCCTCTGGGGAGACTTTCCTGATCACTGCAATTCATCAAGAATCTCTCTTGGAGTTGGTATTGTCCGTGCCACGCCAGTACTATATTATGAATGTTTGTTGCCTTGTGGTTCATCACATATATGCTCTTTCTGCCCCTGAAAGCTAAAACCTCTCTCTCTCTCTCTCTCTGTCTGTCTCTGTTTCTCTGTCTCTCTCTGTCTCTCTCTCTCTGTCTCTCTCTCTGTCTCTCTCTCTGTCTCTCTCTCTGTCTCTCTCTCTGTCTCTCTCTCTGTCTCTCTCTGTCTCTCTCTCTCTCTCTCTCTCTCTCTCTCTCTCTCTCTCTCTGTCTCTCTCTCTCTGTGTTTAATCTCTAATTGAGCTCTGCACACAGGAGAGACTCCACTGAATGGAAAGGACAGTTTATATTTTGTTTTGAAGACTGATGATTCATTCTCTCTTCTGGATACTTGGAGTGGAGAGGGGTGGGATTATTGGTTTACCGACCTCTTGGTCCATGAGGTGGACAGAGACTACAGAAAAGGAATGAACAATTGCTGTAGAAATTGCAGCAAAAAAAACATATTAAGTTCATGGAGGGTGCCAGGCTGTATGAATAAAAAGCATTGTTATTTTCCCTGAATGAGCTTACAGTCCGTTGGGGGGAGCTACACAGTTAAATAAAAATGCTAGTTGTACTGAAAACATTATAAGACTACAGAATCAAGGATGGTTAAGTCGGGTGAGGAGGGCTGCAGGAAGGCAGATACAAGGAACTTCAGGGATGTGAAGGAAGAGGTTTACCAACGAGGAGATAGTGATTTAGGCTAAAGATCTAGGAGGACCTAGGAGTTTGGAAGAGAGCAGGGAAAGGAGGTCCCAAGCAAGGGTTAAACAGTATCAATGCAGACAAGAAGGCAAGAAAACCTTGCAGTGTGGGCTAGATGGGGAAGCATTGTAGAGGCAAAGGTAGAATTTTGGAGGGTCTGATTGTGGAAGGCTGTTACCCATCTAGGCAGTAGAGTGGCCATTAAAACGAAGTTTAAGCCAGTAAATGATGGGATCAAATTTATGCTTTAGGAAAAATGAAAGAGGAAGTTGACCACAGATAAGAAAAAAATGAGGGTCCAACTGAGATGGCATGGATCCAATTATCTGGTTGTTCCCAGCAGACCTGGGTAAAAGGAGTAGAGAAAACTTCCAGCCTAGTTGGAGTAGGGAAGGATACGTACACATCCTTTCAAAGGGGATTTCAGCTATTTTAGGGAAGATGATAACACGGGTCCTTAAGCTCTCGCTCTCTCCCTTCTGGGGCCCCTCCTTTGCATGCTCCCTGATAACAGGTGCTCAGCCTGTTCAAGAGGACAAGCTAGCCCTGAGCATGGTCTTTGCTTGCCCAGAAACCTGATTGCTGCTTTCCCTCTTGGTCTCTCTCTCCAGATTTCTCTAACCGGCAACCTTCAAGATATATTATAATAAGAGAGGAAAGAATGTTCTCCATGGAGAACCTGTTCTGACATTCTTTAGATCCTGTTTCTCCTGGTGTTATGAATAGGATGGTTCCGGCTTCAGAGCTTCAGGGTGTGAGCGAAGAGCCATCTGTTTGAATCAGACATTTGGTGTGATTTATGGAGAAGAGGAGGATGTGGGTGCAGGTAGCCGGAATATCCTATATTCTCCTAATTAGATCAGAATCATTGTGTAGGTGCCAGAGGCCCAAGCAAAGATGTGTTTGTATTATTTGACGTCGTTGTTGTTTTTCCTTTAATTGCTCTTTAGCTTAAAGTTTCAAAGCCCCTTGTGAGTGTTCCTAAAACTGCCAACGATTTGTATTTTTGGAAGTCTCGCTCTCTCTTTTTTTTTTTTTACATTAAAAATTACTGAGTCTTCCTTCCAGCATTTATTTAATGCGTATACCACCTCCCGACATGATAAAAATAGTTAACTGTTTTATAGCACTTTACCATGTTCAAGGAGTTGTTCTACTCGTAGACTCACACAAACTCATGTAGTTCTCCTTGTAACCCACTGAAGTAGATGCTGGCGTTATTATCACCATCATATAGACCAGGAAACAGAAAGGTCATGGCAATGGGCGTGGTACTGCTGAGACGTGAACCCGGGCAGTCTGGGCCGCAGTCTGTGCTCATAAACACTCCATTATATTACCTTTTCTCAGATAATTTTCACATTTGCTGCCATGTAGAAAGATGCTGCTAGTGCCATTTTCTAAAAGAAATAGAAATAAAGTAGTGTTCCAGATAGGAATGATGTATTTCCCACTAAGTTTATCCCTTTCCTTCCCAGAAATTCTTGTGGAAAATGCAAGTGATATAAAAAGTCACAACGTGGACGTGGTTTTTAGAATGTGATAGAGTAAATGGGGTGACTTGAAAGTCAAAACAAGTGAGTTTTCATTTTAGCATTGACTCAGACAAGCCGTGGGACCTTGTGTACGTTACTTAATTTTCCTGAACCTGTTCCCTATGTGTAAACGGGTTTCAGTGTTAAAGTTGCATGAAGCCATAACACAGGACAGGAGAAAGAGAGGTTTTGGCTGCCTTTGACAGAGATGCACCATCAGAGGTCCTTTCAGGATGACCACACCTCATAGAACTTTGCTGGAAGGTGTAGAGCAAGGCAGAGCAGGACAGACGGGGTCCTCCAAAGAAGCACAACCTTTAGATGCATAACCTTCATCTTGTACTTATGTATTTTTTTTTTCTGGCATGCTGTTAGTCAGTTTCATAGAGGTATGTTTTTATTCAGATTATGAATGACCACCATTTGGAATTTTACCATCGTTTCCTGTTAGCACAGCCTAATGATCACTAACATAAGGAACAAAGGTTAAAGGAGTTTGCATTTTCTTTTCTGTTGCTAGTTTTGTTTATACATCAGATTTAACTTGAGGCCAAAATCTTGACAACAATTCGCGTTTAACCGATTGTGTTCAATGGTGATAATATTAGAGTAGCTCTGACTTTTGAATCAGATTATTATGCCCGTTCTAAATTTAATATTCGATAGGTAAGATTTTTCTTTGGTTTCTTATAGTATTGTTGACTGAAATAGGTTTCCGTACAAAAAGGATGCGCGAAGTGGATATGTTATTTGCACTGAAAACGTCACATTTTGTTGCATGTCATCCCTATTTCTTTGGGATCCCCTTCTTATTGCTCTTTCTAAGCTTAACTTTTCTTTAATATTATTTGAAAAAAATCTAGGAATAGATAAAAATTTAGGCATATGTAAGCATTTAATTGCCTAGGCCTAATAATTGTCAGTAGTAGAAGTCCTTGAAGTTTGTTTTCTTATGCTGGTATATTGGGGCTGCCAGTTTGGTTGTAAATTAAACTTTTTTTCATTGCTGACTCGATGGACTCAAGCTCTACATTCTCTTTAATGGGTATAAAATATTAGGTATGGACAGCTATGGGGAGGTGAAGTAGAGCATAGAGGTCTAAATGTAGTATATGATCAGTGTCTTTTATTTTGTAAATTGACATGACTAGAAGTTGCAGCAATTAACCCACCCTCACATTTGATATCTGTAGTGCAAATTAGAGGAAAGAAAAAAAAACACCTATCTTTTGTTTATAGTTCTTTTTTGCATGAATGGGGGCTGTTGTATGCATCCAGGAATTGATGGCTAAACTTTCTGCCACTGTCTTTTAGCTCTAGAGCCTCCTGGGAACAACTGTATAGATTGAATAGATGGGGACAAGACTCTGTTCACCATCCATACACACTCCGTGCATGTGTTCCCAGAAGGTTCAGGAATCAGTTCTTCTCTAAACCTCCATTTTCATTTACTGATAGTGCTTTAGGAAATTTCACCAACATTTTGAAATTCCCAGATTATCTTTAAAAACATACTGAGGCTAATTTTACTAACAATTGTCTCCCCAATAAATGTAATAAAAAAAAAATACTGAGGCTATTTACTGAGAGTTTAAAGAGAGATTCAAAAATATGACATAGGAAAAGAGGATGAAAGAATAGAACTTAGAGCCCCAGGCGCAAAGGCCAAGATGGTGACATGTCCCTTCCTGGACAGCGCTGCTGAGGGCGGTGTTGCCAAATGAACTTTCAATGAATGCTACGGCTCATTTTTTTTCTTGGCCAGATGCATAAAAAAATGTCATAGAGCAGTGGTCCATCCAACAGAATCCTGCTTTACAGTGGAACTGACAGCTCTCTGTCCTTTGTCATCCTGATTAGGGTTTTCCCTTTAATAACTCAGGGACATTTCCCATCCAGGCTCTTGTCCCATACAGCTAATTCTTGACGTGTGTAATTAAGTCTATTGATATTCACTGAGCCCCTTTGCTGGTCCTGCCCTGTGCTGGGTTCAGGAGATATGGAGGTGAGTAGCTTCTCCTCAGGGATATCTCACAGCCCCATAGAGGGAAACAGACAGCGAAGAAATCATCATAAAGTGCTGAGTCAGAATGGAGCACCCACAGAGCTCCAGGGGTGCAGAGGAAGGAGGAACTGCTTGGGAGAGTCAGAACTCCTTCAGCTTTTTATTCATGTAGTTTGGAATTTGTATGCTATGGAATGAAATTACTATGCTGTGTCTGCTGATGCCTTCGGTAGGCGGGAGTGTGTCCGAGGTCTAGGATTTGGACACTTGCTCAGCATGTCTATATTTACCTAAATGCCTCTTTTCAGCATTATCACCATGACGGCAGCCTCTCAGTGACATCTGAGGTGAAATGCTAGGAAAACATTTGGACACCAGGCCAATAAATCACAGAGACGGTTTTGCTAATAAAGTGTAGTGACACTTTTAGAGAAGACCCTAGAATCCCAAATAGCCAGGGATGATAATTTCTTTAAGTCCTTCTTGTATCTACAGGCTGAGTAATGGGAGGCCTATCCGAATCTTACTCGGCCGCCCGGGTACGCTGGTGAGGGGGCAGAAGCTACTACAAAGGTGAATGTTATCACTGAGGTGAAGGTTGCCAGGTGCACTTGAAAAGCCCAGGGAAAGGAGGAACGGATCAGTAAACTAGAGGGAGGCATGTTAACAGCAGCACTGATCCAGATTGTCGAGAGGGTTCAGATGCTTAGTTTTTCTCCTGAATGCAACAATGCTATCTTTTAATCCAATTCAAGACCTTACAGAATGTAGCAAAACCTCAAACGAGCAGAAATAGGGTGCCTGGTTTCAATGAATTTTCTGGTTTATTAAGAATAAGCTCTTTTATTTTAAAAAAGAGTAAACCATTTTATAAAAAATAAACCTTTTTTTTTCTCCTTCTCTGCGCTTGTCCATGAAAATATGTCTTTAATACAATACAGTGACTACCCAGGAGTCTTTTTTTTGGTTTATGTAGTGTTTTGAGGATTTCCCCAGGTTCATTTGACTTTGGTATTAATCCTCGTGGTAAGACATGAGAATGTAGCTCTCGTAAACTCAGATTATTTTCTGTAACTTTAAACAACTAAATAAACACTGATTATGTATTCATTTGCTATGTGAAGGTTCTGGTTATTGTAATTAATGTTTACCAGTACAGTATGAGGCAGGCTGTTTTTAGTATACATGGCAAGCATAAGAAAGCAAACTCTGCTATCTTACACCACAATTTGGCCGTCAAAAGGAAAGAAAACAGACAACAGAGAAACTAGAAGCCACCATTAATACTACTGTCAGAGTCATGAAACGGGGCTGGAAATGGACCATCTTTGGAAGCTATTCAGAATCCACGTCTGTCATCAGTGTTGCATGTGGATTGATGGCTAGAAACAGATGTTCTCAAGGTTTTTCTAAGCTCTTTTTTACTGTAGCCAGAGGAATCCCATGAAAGGTTAAGATAATGTTTCACCTTTTCAACTTGCTAAGTTATATTTTCATCATTGGAGGTATTTGTATTAATGTATCTATCTATATACCACATGATTGCACTGTTTGGAAAATAGGAAATGTTTTCATTCCTTAGTTAATCAGTAAAGGTAAAGTTCCGTGTAACTGTCAGAGTAGTCATTTATCACACACTTATTAACGCAGCATTTACCTTTATTAATTTTAGTCTCACAAATTTTATTTTATTTAAAAAATTTAAAAAGATTTTTATTAAAATATAGCTAACATACTTACACTATTATATTAGTTTCAGGTGTACATCATAGATATTCAACATTTATATACCTAAAGAAGTGATCCCCATAAGTCCTGCAACCATGTGACACTGCACTCTGCTATCACAATATTATTAGCTAATATTCCCTATGCGGTACATTACATCCCTATGACTTATTTATTTTATATCTGGAAATTTGGACCTCTTATTCCCCTTCAACTTTCCCCCATTTTTTAATTTTTCAATTACAGTTGACATTCAATATTATTTTGTATTAATTTCAGGTGTACAGCATAATGGTTAGACATTTATGTAATTTACGAAGTTATCCCCTGACTAGTCTAGTACCCACCTGGCACTATACATAGTTATTACCATATTGTTGACTATATTCCCTGTGTTAAACTTTACATCCTTATGACTATTTTGTAACTACTAATTTGTACCTCTTAATCCCTTCACCTTTTTCACCATGGCCCCCAACCCCCATCTATCACCCCAACAAATCTAGGACCAATATGACACCAAACATAGTTATTACAATATTATTGGCTGTATTTCTTATGCTATGTCCTACATCCCCATCATTACTGTGTACCAATCAATTTGTACTTCTTAATCCCTTCCACTTTTTCACTCATTCACAACCCTCCTCCCATCTGGCAACCATTTATATGTTCTCTGTATCTATGAGTGTTTTTCGTTTGTTTATTTTGTTCTTTAGATTCCACATATAAGTGAAATCACATTGCAGCTGTCTTTCTTACACTCCACTCAGCACAGTACCCTTCAGGTCCATCCACACCGCTGCAGATGGCAAGAACATTCCCTTCCCTGGCCGAGCAACATTCCATTGTATATATGTACCACATCTTCTTTATCCATTCTTATGTTGATGGACACCCAGGCTGCCTCCACATCTTGATCATTGTAAACAGTGCTGCAATGAACATATGGTTGTACACGTCCCCTCGAAGTAGCATTTTAGGTTTCTTCAGATAAATACCTTGAAGTGACGTTACTTAGTCTTTCTTTGTCTCTTGTTATAAACTTCATTTTAAAGTTTATTTTGTCTGGTATAAGTATTGCTACCCCAACTTTATTTTTGGTTTTTATTTCCATGAAATAACGTTCCATCCCTTTACTTTCAGTCTGTGTGTGTCTTTTTCAATCTGAAGTGAGTCTCTTCTAGGCAGCATATGTTAGGATTTTGTTTTCTTACCCATTCATCCACTTTGTGTCCTTTAATTGGAGCATTTAATCCATTTACATTGAAAGTAATTGTTGATAGATATGTAGTTATTGCCATTTTGTTATTCATATTTTTGATCCTTTTTTTTCTTTTTTTTTTTTGTCTTAAAGAAGTCCTTTTAAAAGTCCTTGTAATACTGGCTTGGTGGTGCTGAACTCCTTTAGCTTTTTCTTTGTCTGGGAAGCTCTTTATCGGTCCTTCGATTCTCAGTGATAGTTTTTAGTTAAATGATAGTAGAGTAATCTTGGTTGTAGATCCTTGGTTGTCATCACTTTGAATATTTCTGGCCAATCCCTTCTGGCCTGCAAAGTTTCTGTTGAGAAATCAGCTGACAATCTTTTGGGATCTCCCTTGTAGGTAACTAACTGCTTTTCTTTTGCTGCTTTTAAGATTCTTTCTTTGTTTTTAACCTTTGGCATTTTAATGATGATGTGTCTTGGTGTTGGCCTGTTTGGTTTCATCTTGTTTAGGACTCTCTGCACTTCCTGGGCTTGTATATCTATTTCTGTTCCCAGGTTAGGGAAGTTTTCCATCAGTATTTCTTCAAATAAGTTTTCAATTTCTTGCTCTGTCTCTTCTCCGTCTGGTACTCCTATGGTGCAAATCTTGGTATGCTTGATGTTGTCCCAGAGGCCCTTAGAACTATTCT
The DNA here is from genome assembly GCF_036562045.2 of Rhinolophus sinicus. Taxonomy (NCBI): domain Eukaryota; kingdom Metazoa; phylum Chordata; class Mammalia; order Chiroptera; family Rhinolophidae; genus Rhinolophus; species Rhinolophus sinicus. Next base: position 77,178,259 of record NC_133754.1, on the reverse strand, counting down.
CATTTGGGGGGATTCTTTTCTCTTTTTGCTGTTCTGATTGGGTGTTTTCTGCTGCCTTATCTTCTAAATTACTGATTTCATCCTCTGCTTCATCTAATCTACTGTTGATTCCCTCTAATGTATTCTTCATTTTGGTTACTGTATTCATTTCTGATTGGTTATTCTTTTATGTTTTCATCTCCATTTTTCCTATCTCTTTGTTGAAGATCATTAAGCATCTTTATAGCCAATGTTTTGAATTCGGTATCTGGTAAATTTCTTATCTCCATTTTGTTTAGTTCTTTTTCTGGAGCTTGGTTCTGTTCTTTCATTTGGGACATGTTTGTTTTCCCATTTTGGCTGCCTCCCTGTGTTTGTTTCTATGTATTAGGTAGAGCTGCTATGTTTCCTGGTCTTAATACAGTGGCCTTATGTAGTAGGTGTCCTGTGGGGTTCAGTGGCACAGTCTCCCTGCTCACCTGAGCCAGGCGCTCCAGGTGTGTTCTTTGTGTGGGTTGTGTATGCCCTCCTGTTGTAGTTGAGTCTTGGTTGCTGCTTGCACATCAGTGGTAGGGATTGACCCTCAGGCTGATTAGTTGTGAGGACTGTCCATGAGTACAGCTGTCGTGCAGGAGCTGAACCTACAGAGTAGGATTCACTGCAACAGGGCTCTGGTGCCTTCCACTCTGCACTTTGGGTGTATCATCCTCAGAGGTGGCTGTGTGATGCTCTGGCTCAGTCTGAAACTGGTCACTGGGCATTTCAACCTCAGGGCCTCCCAGGAGGGGCCCCACTACAGGAGAAGTTCAGTCGCAGCTTTTTCCCTGTCTGGGGCCCCCTGGAATGAGCCACAAAGTAATCTGCAGATGGCTACCTCCAGTGCTGGTCTTGGAGGTGCCTCAAGAAGCCATGCTATGAACCGAGGCTGGCCGTCATGAGTGCTAGGCTTGGGGCTGCTCTTTGAGAGGTACAGGGCATGCTGATGCCCGATGTTACTTGTTTGGGGTTTGTGAACATTTGAGAGATTTTAGGAAGTTCTGTAGCATGAGTGAAGACAGACCATTTGTATGGAAAAGCCTCTGGAAGCTGCTTGGGTGGGTCTGCAAGTTGAGTGGGGCGAGGTCTTAGGGAATCACCAGGGCGGGGCAAATGGTATTATCCAGTTTGAGAGACTCAGATATGGTGGTTGCCTGGGTCTGCATGCTGCGAGTGGGGAGGGCTCAACAAAGAAAGAAAGGATTCTGCCAGCAGTTCTGTCTGGGAGAAAGCTGTCTCTCCTGCCCTCACCCTCAAGCCAGACAACTCAGTTCCTCCCCATATGTCCCTGCTGCCTTTTGAGCTGCTACCCCAGTACTGGAGCTCAGTGTGAGTGAGGCTTTAAATGAGTACGTCTGAATGTGGCCCTTTAAGAGGAGTGCCTAGAACTCGAGCAGCCCTTGTCCCCCTCGGCTACAATCTCCATTGGTTTCACAGCCAGAAGTTTTGGGGAGTTATTTTGCCAGCACTGGAACCCTGGGCTGGAGAGCCTGGTGTGGGGCTTGGACCCCCTCACTCCTCTGGGTGGGTACCTCCACAGCTGAGATATCCTTCCTGATTTTTATAGGTCACACAAGAGTGTAGCACCAACCTGCTCCATGTCTCTGCCCCTCCTACCAGTCTGGAAGTGGCTTCTTCTGTATGTCCTTAGTTGTATGACTTCTGTTCAGGTAGATTTCAGACAGTTCTCCATGATGGTTGTTCTGTGCTATAGTTATAATATTGATGTGATCATGAGATAAGGCAAGCACAAAATTTACCTACTCCGCCATCTTGACCAGTTTCACTAATTTTAAGTTTTGTGATTATTTGGATAAAAGTTGGACTAGGGTTTCCTTTGTGGGATTTGTGAAAGGCTTGTTAAGTTATGTAATTGTATAAATAGAAACAAGCGGTGACTATTTAAGCTACTTAAGAGACCAGTCTTGGAAAGTTCCCCTCTACTTGAAACCATTGATAAGCTGTGTAAAAATGATTTCTCTCAGTCTAAAAGAATCCTGGAGATGGTTTGCTTTTACATGCTGTTTTTTGGTGTGTGTGTGATGTATTAATTCCAGGCTTTATTATGGCAGGGCCAAGGAATGGGCTTCTGATTAACAGGCAGTTCACATTGTGGTACATGGATTTTTCCTGAAATTTGTTTATGAGTTTATTTGGAGCAGTTCAGAACTCATATCCCCAAAGAAAGAAAATCATTTAAAATAGTGAATAAGTTTTTAGACTAACCTCCCAATGCCTGTTTCATTCCTAATGCAGCTGTGATATTATAATACTAATATTTCTGAATTATAATACTATTAGAACTAGAGTACTAAAACCACAGTGTGAATAAAATTTTACTTTTATAATATTAGTATTTTACCTTTTATATTATCAGTAGTTATTTTACCTACATTATGCATTATGTTGGCTTTTTGTACTCTTGACTGTGACGTGAATTACCATTTATAATATCGTTTCTTGGGACAATGCATTTTACAGTGGACTGTGGTAAATACATTTTTTAGGTCAAAGAACACCTGTGTACATATTTGAATTATGAGAATGAGAGTAAACTCTGTTTAATAATAAGAATCTTTAGATTTAAAACTCTTTCAGGTGACTCTTATAGCATTTCTATTGTTATAAGGTCTTTCAACATAAGTTTGAATTTCAGTGGTTACACTGAGTGGGATAGTACGAGTTTCGGTTATTACTATTTTGAAGGAGGAAGTGCTGGTTAATAGAACCTTATTTGTTGACAGAACTTTATTCTTAAAAATGTGAGTGTCCTTTCGAAGAGGATTCTTTATTTCAAAATTGTTATGAATTCCAGTTATATTTCCTCTAGCAAACCCACATTCATGGAGTTCAGTAAATGCGAAAATGTTCTTTCTTGAAATCTTACATGATTCTGTCCTGAAAAACTTCAGAAACCCAGAAATCATGCAAATATTGTTATATGTGGCTTACCTGATGATTGCCTACATTTATTTAGGAGCTTTGTATTTCTTTGATTCCCTTATCTGCTTTAACTAACATGGGATCACAGTGATTATTATTCTGGTGGCGGACACCATTCCAGGCTGGGTTTAAGAGGGGCCATCCTTCCACAGTCTTTAATCCTCAGAGTCAGATCTGCTGTGCCAGGTATGGCCACAGGTTTTTGGGTTTGGTTTTTATTTTCTTTTTTAACTGTCTTTCTTCCTTTTGACTGTGACATCTCTTCAGGGAATAAGAATTCTTTGCCCTCTTCTTGGCTGTCCTTCAGAGGGCATGTCTTTTTTTAGTGCCTCTGATAGGCGTTTCCTGTTCTGTTTTCAAATTTTGCTAAACTTGAAAAAGTTTTTGAATCTTGAGAAATGTATATCCTGATCTACTTGCAGTACTAATGCCAGTGAGTAAAATTACACTAATTGCTTTTAATCTCCTAGTCACTTTAGTTTTGGTATGAGAGCATTGTGATATTTGTGAACAGGCTTTTGTGCCAGAAAAATAATATAAAACCATTGCTCAGAAAAATAGTGCCATTAGGAGCCATCAGCAGCACATAATAATGGCAATTAATGACAATCAGGGGCCAACTTACTGCCTGCCATATCTGACATTTTTTTAAAGGAGCAAAACATATGAAGTTTATTTTATTATTTTATTTTATTTTTTTACTTTGTGCAAGTATTTTTACATCTGCTTGTGATTATTCTGCCTTGTAACTACCACCTCAGGCCCAGTTCTTTTTAGGGGGAGAAAAATGAATTCCTCATGTAATAAGTTATCGTTTGGAAAATTTCTCTGACAGACCGTGAGCTCTTCTTATGAAACATTCAACAGAAAAAAAAGTGCAGCTATAATTCACTACAGAAATATGGGTTTATAATAGAAAGATAGTAGATCTTATGTACCCGAGTTAGTTACTTTTGTAAGGATGAAAATTTACACCTCATATATTAATGTAATAATGTAATATGAAGTGTTGCAGGATTAAAAAAAAACACAAAAAAAACACCCTATCATATGGATAAACTCTAACTTGTACCAAGACATCATGGCATCCAGGAGAGCCATTTGGATCTCGTTCAAGATGACTTATTTATTAGAAATATCTTCAGTTCAAGCTTATAGTGAAGCACACACTCTAAAGGAAGAATTATAGTCAGATTGCAGAATATGTATAAACATGATATATATTTTAAAAGACACAAATGCATTAAAAATTTTTAAATATAAGGGAGAAATACAAAGTCTATGTGTGAGAGACTTGAAATAGCATATTTAACATTAATAACAGAAGGGGCTTCTTGCAGATTGCGAAGTGGTGGTTTTTAAAATTAGAAGCCGGGTAGGTAGTAACCTAAGAAGCATATGATATAGCTGTTGCTAGGGTAAGGGTACTGCTTTTGCCAAAAGCTCAGTAAACAAACAAGATAAACCCACATAAATTGATGGCTCTGGTCCTCATAACTCATTGACCATCTGTTAATCTTTTTTTTTTTTAATCTTGTGTTTTCTCACCCTACAATATCTATGTATCTGACACTTTGGCATTCAGATCTGCTATAATAAGATTAGTCAGTCATCTTTGTGGTTCTGCTGTTTGCTTTTCAGTGAAAGTTTGAAGAATCACAAATACCCTGGAATCAACCATAAGATACAAAAATTTCAGAAAGTCACGTTCTGAGACTTGTGTGTAAGCTGTGAATGTTACTTCTCAGATTTTTAAAGTGTTACTTATTTTTTCTAGAAGCTGTCTCTTTATTTTTAATATAAAGGCAGTTCTAAGTCTTTTCCCTGCATTTTACATCCTGTTGGCGTGTTCAGATCTGCCCATAAGCATTTTGTATTGTGCACACATAAAAATTTGGAGAATTGGTTTATTTCCTTGGGTGTTCTGTTCTAGATTTCTAGGAGGTTGTTGAAGACTGCACTGACAACTATTAAACAGCGACTGTGCAAGTAACACACATGGCATGCAACCTTCTTCTGAAACACTGTGATTTAGGATTGTTTTTATAGATACAGTGGTCATAATAATACTACCCTTTACTATCACACAGGTACGTGGAAAGGATAAGCGAGACAATGTATGCGAATAGTCTTGGAGTTCCCTGGAAGAGAGCTATTTAAATCAGGCATATAATTAGTTCCATCGCCATTATTATTTGTGCTTCTTCTGACAATTGCCCAGGGACGCTCCACCGTAATGCAGTGGTGTTGTTATATAAGTACGAAGCTGCCAGGGCTGCCCGGCATAGAAATGGCTGCATTTTCCCAGATTGTAGCTCCCATGCTGCTGTGGGTTTGAAATGACATCTTCTCAAGTTGAGCGTGTGGATGAACTCTGTTCTCCAGACTTGCTGTCTCCTCCAGCTAAAGTCCAGGCTTGTTCTTTTTGTTGCACTCTTCCTCCCACACGGGCTGGATATCTGAGATACTTTTACTTGTGGCTCCTGTTCAGTAAGTAGCAAGTGGTCACTCATTTCATCTTTCTTAGAAAAGGGTGTTCTGACTCAGATGTGGTTGTACCGATGTCCTAGCAGATGGCAAAATACAGACTGCAGAGACGTGCAAAAAAAAAGAAAAAAGAAAAAAAGGCACGGGTGCATTCAACCCACATTTGGAGCCACAACTCCAGTTGGGATATTTCTTTATCAGTGACATTATGAGAAAGTCTTCATCCCCTGTGACAAGTGACCCTTTTGTAAGTCATTGTCTTTGAGTGTGCCGAGTGTTACTATTCTCTTCACCCCAGCCCTCCCTGCAGTTGGAACTGAATAAGCAAATCTTTTTGTATTTATCTTCGAGCAGGGGAGAGCCATGAGCCCTGAACTTAGATTTCCAGAATTCTCTTTGAGCAGCTGCAATCTTGGGTTGACTCCTGGAAAGCTCAGAGAGTCTCAGGAGGGCTGAAGATTATTAATCTTCAGAGCTTTTATCACTTTGTTGAGTGTTTTAAAATGTACTTATTATTTTAAACAATTGTACAGAACTCTTCCTAATGGCATTTTTTTCTTGATTTGTAGAACTGTGCACACACATATGCAGAAACTACACATATATCTTATAGTTTTACAGTATAATTAAATCGGCATGTTTTGGGATATCTTTGGTTTCTGTGCATACTCAAGAGCAGAGTCACAGACATTTCAAGAGCTCCCAGTCCTCTGATTCCAAGTGGCTCTCTGCTGTCTCTTTCACTGTACAACATTCTGCCCTAAGCAGTTGTCAGCAAAGCCTATATTAGGGGCTTGAGATGACAGGGATCATGAAGAAACTGAGCTCCAATGCTGCTTTTAGTTCTTACTCTCTTAAAAGCACGGAGGTTCTTCCTGTCTGTCTGTCTTCCCTCCACTTTTTACAGGTTTTACTATTAGGTGGTGGTGAGTACCATGGTCAGGGTGTTAGAAGATGGGGCAGGGGAAGAGGCACTGTGGTTCTGTTTCTCGTCCATATTGATAGCGCTTCCCCGGGACTGAATCACTGTTTTAAGGAGTCTCTGCCTTTGCCCCAGGCCTGGTCTCCTTTTGGGCAGAAGAGCCTGGGACTGCATCCTCGGGGCTGTGCTACTGGAGGTTTGTCCCTCACATGCCGTTGGAGCCCCATGGCTCTGGGAAGCCAGGCTTCCAGCCTTCACATCTGTTGGCTCTTCCTTTGCATTACACACAACAGTCGTTGGTGCCTCTTTGCAAAGCCCTCTGAGAAACTTGAGTAACAGGAGGTGTTTTGTCAGAATAGGGATGTGAGGAAGGTCAGCTTAAAATCCAGCTCTTGAGAAGGATAGCGTTTTACTTATTTTAGTTTTACATCAATACTTTAGAATCATGTTGACCCAGAGACCCCAAGTCAGCTAGAATTTTTACAGGAACATTTGACCTGTGCTCCCCTTGAATTTCAAGTACTTCCCAAGAGGTGCAGACCTCCTGTCCACCCAACTTGTTTCTTGGGGACTCCCGAGCCCTGTGTCTGATACACATATGTCTTTGACAGAGATTGGATCTATAATTTGAACATTGAAGGGAGACTCCAAGCCGTCCGAGTCATTACCCCTGACTTGGCCAGGCCCCAAGCTCTTGGCAGCCTCCCAAACGTGCCTGCAGGGACTGTGTGCCAGCCTCCAGAGAGTGTGCGGCAGGCCTGGCAAGTCTGAGCTTCGTTTCCTTTGGGGGAAATGCCAGCTTTGGCTCAGCAGCTTACCTGGTTGGCTCTCACCAGGAAGTGGATGACAACTAGGCTTCTTGGTGTTCCTTGTTTATAGTACTAATAACCAGAAATGGAGCTCCACCAGAGAGGAGATTTTAAAAAATGAAAGTAGTTAGTCACGTTAAGCTGGGAGGAGGAGGTTGCCAACATGAAGTGATTTGAGAGGTGCTAAAAGGCCCCACCTGCACAAAAGCAACCCCCTCAGGCCTTCTGCCCAGCTGTTAGTAATTCTCAGCATCTAGTAGGAAACCTGGGACCCCCCCCCCTTCTTTCTGCTGACCAGCTGTGGCCTGAGCCAAGCCGCTTAACTGCTATGCCGCCCACTTTCTTGTCTTCAGAGTGAGTGGGGTGCATCAGGGATTGCCAAGTAGGTAATATAAATAAGTGAAGTGGCCAAATGGAAATTCTTGTCTATTGTTTCTTGAAACACATGGCCCTCTGAGTACCACTGTGACTTGGGAATTGTATCTCTAGTGGAAGAAAAGCTTGCAAGAGTGCATGCACCACAATTCATTACCACTGATAGTTGGCCTTCGTGTTGAGGAGGACCGTGGAGTCATGGGGTCCGGGAGAACATGTGTTCCATCCATAAGGCCACTACTCGAGCATCCATCGCTGTTCAGGAATGAATGCCTATGCTATAATATCGTTGGAGTTTTCTTTTTTCTTTTTCTTTCTTTCTTTTATTATTATTTTTTTTATGCTATACATCTGCTATAAAATTTAGAAATTTCCTAAAAACACTATGAGGACCAAAACTAAAAACTATGTGTGAACTGAATTTGACCAGTTTTCCATCTTTGCAACAAAAACAATCTCTAAGTTCTCTTTTAGCTCAAAGTTCTGTGGGTTTTTTATTTTTGCTTCTCCTGGACTATAATCTTGCTGCTCAACGTGGGGTCTGTGGACCAGCACATCTGCCTCTCCTGGGAGCATGAGAGACATGAAGACTCTTCAGACGCTGTCCCAGACCTATGGGATTTGCATTTTAACAAGATTCCAAACAGTGCAGTTTGAGAAAGTGCTAAACTAGAACACCATTTCAGCAAAGATCCTGCTAAAATGTTTTGAAGTAGGGATAATGTGAACACTTACTGGTGGTATGTGAGCATGAATCCAGTCTTTAGATGAATTCACTGACGGAAAGAATAAATGGGTCAAAATACATGAAGATTAGCGTTGATGAAAAGAGAAAATAAGGTCTGTAGGCCACGATTTTGTTTTGCATTCTCCGGGCAGCGTAGTGGGATGCATGGAAGCTTTGAGCTTCTAGTAGATGATAAAAGATTTCTTCTAAACTTTGAAAAAATTAAACACCTGCTTGAAGCTACATTGTGCTTAATACTTTTACATAATTGATTTTAGTAAGTCCTACCAACAGCATTTTCAGGTAAGAATTTAGATGAGGAAACTGAGTTTCAGAAAGCTTAAGAGATCGTACAAGGCCACTTGCTAGCAGGAGAAAGAGCGGTGATTTTTACCCAGGAGAGCTGGGTCGCCAAAGAGCTGTCCAGATCAAGCATCTCTTATGGAAGTTTGCCACGGCTTAGCCTTGCTGGAGACATTTTCAGATCCAGTACCCCTGCCTTCTAAAGGTGCCACTTGTAGAATTTACAGGACAGAGAAAGACTAAAATGCAGGCTTTATAATACTGTTTCAAACTTATTCATTTTGTTTAAATCTTTGGTCGTTTTTGCAAAAGACTATTTCTTAGTAGCTCATCACTGGTGAGTTTGCCCAGTAAAAAATGAGAGCAGCTCCAAAAGAAGAAGTATTTGTCACTTCATAAGGACCAATTATTCTGTTTTAACAGTTGTTTCCTGCACTTAATCCAGGAAGTTGGTTCCTGATTTTGATTTTGAATTGGAATTGCAGACAATAGCAAATTGGGAACATACATGCGTGTTGGTGTTGAAAGAAAACTGAATGAGTGTGAATTTAAAAAGCATGTTCATTGTGCACCTTTTATGAAAGTTTTTCTCTATAACGACCACTTCAGTTTAGCATTTAACATTTCAAAGGATTGTGAGGGACTCGGCCTTCTCAAAATTTGCCAAGGTTTTAGCTATTGTCTTCATTAGACTTTAAAGCAGAAACTGCAGGCTATTTTAATGCCAATGGTTTTAATCCTAACCTTTGTATTGAGATTAGGAACAGAAAGGATAGCCCATAAGAGGTAAGCCGATTTTTTTTTCATTTGTTTTGTTTTGTTTTGCTTTGTTTTTCTTTTCTCCAAAGAATTGTAAAGAAAGCTCCACTCTCTGGAATTGTTCATTACTTATAGATTTTTTTTTTTTTTTTTGAGCTTCTAAACTAAGGAAATCTGCGCAATGGTGTCTGTCATTAAAATAATAGCTGGAGTAATTAAAGGGCATGCACTTGTAGATCAAATTTGTGTGTTCACAGCCTGTTTTCATACAAGATAAAGAAGCATAAATCTTTCTTAAATTATCTTGTATGTGGCATTATTTCAGTGTGTGAAAGGTACATGTGTGTTGTTGTTGTAAATGAGCTGTAGTGTCTCAAGCAGCCTCAGCCCTGCCTCCACTGACTTTGCTGCTATCCCCACCGCCTCTCCATCCCACCCTTTCCCATCCCAGTGGGCCCTGCACACATCCCTCACACACCTTCCTACTCTCAGCCAGTACATCAAACGCGAATGTATCACATAGTGTCTCCACAGAATAAAAACTCGCCAGAAGCATACTGTAGAGGAAGCCACAGGACTCACTCAGTGGGTGTTTTCACAAGCGCTTATACAACTTGTGTGAGTTGAGAATGTGGCAGGACTATGGGATAGTTAGTATTTTAATGGTGACTAGTGTCAGTAAGGCTTGGGTAGCCTAAGTGAAAGCAAGGTACATCTCCACTACATCCTTTATCATTGGCAGTGTTAGACCCTTGGCATTTGTGTGGCCCTTGTCACCATGTTCCCATGGATAGATGCATATATTATCTTCTTGGGAGAAATCTGGGGCACAATTCTGGGAGTTACAAGTGGCAGCATTGGTTTGCTGCTGCTGAGTAGAAAGAGAGGTTAGTGGGAACCTTGTAAGTATAGGGACGGCTTCGCGGAAGGCCAGGGATGGGAGCAGGATGATAGAACAGGAATCACTTATCTTTGAGTGGAATGGAGGGGCATAGAAATGAGGGCTGCAGAAAGTGATAGCATGATATGGTATAAAGAGCACCGACTCAGAAGTCAGAGACTTAGTCCACTTTGTGCTGCCAACTAGCTGCATGGCTTTGGGAAAGTCATTCTGTGCCTCAGTTTGTTCACCCACAGAGTGCACGTGTAGGAGCAGATAGCTTTAAAAGGCTTCTCTTCTAACTGTCAGACTATTCGATTCTAAACTAATGTATCCAGGCGTAAACCAGTCAACCAACCAATTAATTAACCAAGCAAGCAGGCAACCAACCAACCAAAACAAACAAATAAACCAGCCAAAAGTCTTGATATGGAGGATAAAACATTGTGTTGATTTTGCAGAGGAATTCATAGATACTGTTAGAATTTAAAAAAAGAAAAAATCTTGTGGCCAGATCAAGAACAAAGATAGTTTTGCCATGTACGTTAATTATGTCCAGAGAAAGTATGTTTGGAGGCTAGGAAAAGACGAGACTGAAATGTTGAGTTTACAGTTAACTTGGGACCTGTGCCCACTAAAGATGAGAGATGGAGAGAAAAGAATAGTTCCAGGGAAGACTGTTAAAGAGATAACAAAGATTTGACAATATCTCTGTTTGTTATTTTCCTCTCATTAGAAAATTTGAACAACCAAAGTGTGAAATCTTCACATTTTACCTCCAACAGATAAAGAACATCGTAGGGTAATAATTTTGACTGTTTGGTAACATTTCTAAATAGAATTTAGTGGATTTTTTTTTTAAACCTGTGTACAGATTCTCAGGTGGAAATTTTTCCAAGGAATACATGTTATTGTTGGATATTTAACATTTAGACCACTGTGTACAATAGTTAGCTTTGTCTCATTCGTTGGATTATTCATGTTTCAGATACCAAGTGAAAGAATGAGGTTGAAAACATTCTCTAAATACAACGAATGATACTGTGTGTCGGTGCAGCCCCCTTTAAGATCCTTTCTGCCTTCGATGGGACTAAAGTAACTGTCTTATCTGTGCTCCAAGGGATGTTTAATTTACTCGTAAGCTCAGAGATTGACCAGGAAAGAAGTACCACCTCAAGAATCAAGAAGGAGAGGAAATCTCAGGCCCAACCATGGAGAACAAGAAAAGGCTTAGTCAGTGAATTGAAAGGACATCACTATGGCACATTTTAGGCTAAGTCTTTGTTAAATAACTAAATGAAATTGTTGTTTTTTTGAAAACTAGAATTCCACATAATTATTACCCAGGGTATATAGAAAAACCTAATACAAATATTGAAATCTCTGTATAAGAAGATTTTTAGGCAGAAATGTACAGAAAGTATAATTTTTCTGTTTAATTATGTTATTCTCACCCCGCACTCAAGCCTATTTCATACTATGATTTAAGTTTTCTATGATTTCATTCTTTGTATGACACGTGAGCCTTCATCCGTGTAGCTGCCAAATAATGACCAGAATTATTATGTATAGATTGAGACATTTTAGGCATCCTCCATTCTAGAGGTGGAACTTAATGTGAACCAACAACTTTAAAATAATTTATTTCAACTGGTCTGAACTTGAACTGACCTAGAACTGAATTAATTAGATGTAATGAGGGCCTCAACTAAAGTACCATTCTGTCATATGCCCTGTGACCAACAGCGCTATGTGAGAAGTATGGGTAAGTGACAGACATTAGGACTTCAGGTCTAATGTACATAAATACCCAACTCACAGTTCTGAAAAATTACAGTGAAAATGTTTGCTCTAAAACAGATTCCAGCCTGTTCTCTCTTTACGAGGACTCCAAAAATGGAATTTGGGAAACTGAATCCCTGAGATGAAATGCCATTCCTTTGATCCCAGTTGGACCCCTCTTTGTTTTTCTATATATAGAGTTTTCTGTTCATTGACCCTTTACTCTGCATACACGTTGATCTTTATGGGTTCCTGAGTGTTGAGTTCCCACTTTTTAAAGCAATTATAAAAGAGAAAACAGCATTTCCCAGACATAAAACTCTCATTTCCCAGTGGGTCAGTTAATCCTGGGATATAGCAAGAGTTCAGTGAAACCTATTTCAATTAAATGATATCACTTCATTCTATCCCAATTCTGGAGTATACCTCTGGCTGCATAAAGAGGAACAAAGCCAAGACTTTGGTTGATGTCAGAAAAATGTCTTTCTTCTAACATTTAGGTTGAATGTTTAGTTTTGGTAGTTGAACAAATGGACTGTAGAGTTTTAGCAGCTGTTAGGGTTTACTATGCCTGGGTTGCACTTTAAACTGCTTGTCTGACATATTTCGCTGCTTATTTTTAAGTGGGCTTCATATTTCATTGAATCTTATAGCTGGAAGAGACCTTGGAAAACTTCTGGTCTGACCTATTTTTTTTAGAAATGAAGCAATGATGCCCACAAAAGTCATGAGACTTGCTGAAAGTCACAAAGCTGGTAAGTCACCAGACTATGACTGGAACCCCAGTTTCCTAACTTCTGCTCTCGTGTTTTTTGTCACATTTCTGAATAGGATTTAGTGCTATTTTTCACCTCTGTCCAGAGTCAGGAGGAGAATTTTCCAAGGAATGCATGCTATTGTTGGAGATTTAAATCTTAGACCGTTTTATGTAGCTGTTACTTTTTTTTTATTATGCACAATTTCTAACATACACAAAAGTGGAGAGAATAGAAACACAAAGCCAATAGCCAGCTTCAACAATGATCAATTTATAGTTCATCTTGTTTATATCCCTACCTACTCTCCCACCCCAGATTATTTTGAAGCAAACCCAGACATATTATTTCACCCATAAATATTACAGTATGCATCTCCGAAAGATTAAGACGCTTTTGAAAAACATAACCACAATCCTATTAACCTAAATAAATTAGCAGTAATTCCAAAATCTGGTCAAGTTTCTTATAGTCTTTTAGAATAATCTACTATAAATATAATATGACCATTTTATTTTCAAATATGTCCCCGCGCCATTCCCCCCCCCCCCCCCCCCCCCCAAGGGAGAAACAAACTATTAAGAATGGTGGGTGTTTTAGGTCAATGAAAAGAGAGAGGCGCTATAAAGGGCTGATAAGATGAGCCATGACTTTGGAATCACTGAGGAATTTACTAGATACTCACTTGATTTTGGAGTGTTTTAATTCTCCTTTTTACCTAGACTAGTAAATTTTAATACATTGTTTTCCAAAGACATTGAAGCTGTTCTTCTTGTATCCCTTTAAGTTAACTATCAGAATATTAAAGAAACTTGTCACCACAGAAAAGGAAAAAGTCATGGTTATTTTTGGTGGCGGATCCGTAACTGATGTTTTTCCTTCGTGTCAGCAGATGTGACTACCCTGAGCTCCTAGTAGAACTCTGGTTTACTAGCACAGGATATAAAATATTTTATGGTTAGAGACATGTTCTGTTCACTACAAGTGATATTCCAGGAAAGCATTTTAGGGAAGAAGGGTTGATCCTTTTTGGGGACATGGTTGAAAATACATTTATTTCTTTAACTTCTCATTCTCAGTTTCTTTAGTGATAGAAGCAAACAGCAGCTTTTCAGTGAATAATATCTCATTAATACATCCAGATTGGCATGGAATTTTGTGTTGCAGGATAAAGAGTACAAAACAAAACAAAAATTTCCTTCTTGCTTGTCTGCCATGAATTTTGTCAAGCTGGCTAAAACCAGAAATGTTCACAGGAGACATTTTCTTCCTTAGAGAAAAATTAGGGAGAGTTGGGTCCTGGGAGTGAGAAGCAGGAAGCAGGGTTTTCCTGAAAGCAACAGTCATTAAAGTAAACATCCCAGTGGATAAGCCAGCTGGTAGAAAAGAAAAAACCAGCTGAGGAAGCACAGCCTGTGCTTGGGTGCTGTGTTCCTGTCATCTCACATCCGGAACCCAGCAGTGGAGAGAAGTGTGATCTGAAACTAGTTTAAGCCTTGCTCTATCTAGGTCAGACTGACTTCTAGGATATCATAAAAACCAGTGTCATGTGGTAACTGGGGCTATAGACACACCTTGTGATTTGCTTAAGATTTTTTATCCCACGCCCCCATCAGAGTTATTAGTCGTCTCCCTATAACCTTTCCGGATTTGGAAGAAGTCCTTCCTCATCTTTCCTGTAGTGTGTGTTGTTGTTGTATGTTTTACCTTTTCTCCCTGCCATTGGTTGTGGCTGGTCTAAGAAGCACAAGTGTTTCAGGGGGAAAAAAAAAGGAATGACGTAGCTGATAAATCCTACAGTTGGAACAGCTGTTTTGTGACTAGAGTTGAACACTTGGCTCTCCAAAGGCCAGCTTTCTGTGATCGTTGCCTCCTGTCTGTGGCCTCCTTGCTGTGTTTGAGTTATGGCGATTCTAGTTCTTGTGTGAGGAGACAAATGAGGCTTCTCCATCTGTGGGAGCTGTGCTGGGGCAGGCTGCCTCAAATTTGCTTTGTTAGTGTTGCTGAGGACAGAAGGGGAAACGCCTCAGCTTCTGGAAGCTAAACTATGTGGACATCCAGCCTGATGGATGAGGAAAGTTTCTGCATCTCCCTCACTGATAGTCCATTGATGCAAAGTCTTGCTCTTTAAACTTGTTGGTGGGTAACTCTCTAACTATGGGATTTGTAGGAAGCCCTCCTTTAAAATTGCGTATTTCTTAAAAGTTCATTTATTGCAGTTGGCCAATAGTCAAAGGCCCTAAGCAATAGAGAATATCTTACAAAGGGGAACCATAACTCCTTTATAACAATGTTTGCCTGGAAAAGTACTTTGTGAGTTCTAGTGCGAACTTTCCTGGCCTCAGAGATTGGGGCTCAAGTGACAGGGTGGACACAGATGATTCTAGAAAGCAGTAAGGAACAGGGGGCAGAAACAGGGGGTCCTCCAGGGTGGGAAGCTAGAGGGCTGTGACGGAGTTTCAGATGGTTGCTGGATGGTGTAGACAGATGTCAGATAAGGGTCATTATGGTTGATTGTTGCAGAGCAGAAAGGATGGAATAAGGGAAGGTATCCTTGCAGATGGGTCTTCAACATAAGACATGATTTGTAAATTGAATATTTCTAACTGGGAGACTATGTGGACTTTTCAGTAACACAAACTTTGGGAATAAATGCTGCCTGCGTGTCTGTGAGTCCACTGACGATACTTCGGGACACAAGAGAAGAGGGACAAGAGCTAATGCTTGCACACTTATTTTGTGTCTGCAGCTCTTGGCACTCTGTCACAGTGCTTCCCAGCTATAGAATGAAGGGAGAACGAGACCAGAATTAGTAGGGCAAGGTACATAGAAAAGGAGAAGCAACAACTAAGTCTCTTACAACTGTCTTTCTCTCAAATACCCTTTGACCCTCTGAATAGCACTTCCCCACCCACTGACATCTAATCAGCTGAACATAGAACAAACAATCATTAATGACAGCCTCATACTACCTCTGTTCTTTGCCTCCCTTCCTTCTGTAGATATTCATTAAATACGTTCTGTGTACAAAAGTAATGCTGGGTACTTGAAAGACATGTTGCTGTCTGTGTTGAGGTCCTTTTCTATAGCCCGTCACCTCAGGACACTTCGTGCAGTCCTGTCCTGGACAAGGCTGTCATAACCAGGGGACATCATTCACACCTGTATAACTGTGTTTGGAGAGATGAAGTAACGTATCCTTAGAAAGGAAAGTCTTTTTTTCCCCCAGATGTCACAAAGGCGCTGTAGAAGCTACTAGAGGTCCCAGATGGCCTTCTTTTCCTCCTTTATAATCAAATGCATGGCTACTAATGGCTGAAGACTTAAGTCGTTGTTAGCGGCACCCTGCTGAGTACTTTACATACCTTTTCATATTTATTCTTCACACAACATTAGGAGAAAGCTGTTTTTTCCAAATTTACCTTGGAGGAAATGATGGCTTAGCAGAGATTTTGAATTTTGCTCAAGGTTATGCATCTAATAAATGTTAGCTCCAGGCCCCGAAGCCCAGGTTCCTTTTAATACCTTAGAATGGTAGGCAAATATCTTAGACCCATCTGTATCCTCCTACCCCACGGGAGAAAAATATGATGTCGGAGACCTTCATTTCTTTTTTATTCCTGAAATAACTTCATTTTTCAAAGGATAGAGATTCAAGGCTCCAAGCAAGACCCCCTCCCCCTTAGACAATGCCCCCCTAAACAGTAGTAATAGTAGCTAACATTTACAGCACCTACTCTACACCAGGCATTGTTCTAAGCAGCTCATGTGTATTAATTTACTTGAGCCTTTACAGCAGCCCTAAGAGTTCTGTTATTACCCCATTTTCCAGCTGAGGAAACTGAGGCACAGGGATGCTCAGTGGCCCAGTGCATTTCCCTGAGCAGGCTGGCTGCAGATCCTGTACCCACTGCTTCTCTGACATGCCGCCTGCATGCCAGGCATTAGTGAGGCCTGGGGCTCTTTGTTTCCTCCTGACCTTGACGGAGCCTGGAGGAGGAGGTCCTTGTGGGGTCTGACTGCTGGTCCTGAGACAGCACAGCTAAGTGCGATCTGGATGTGTTTGTTCTCTTGCCTGCCCTTTGCCAATCCCGTGGTTACTTCTCCTTCTGACTTATTTATGGGCCCTGGGGCTTGGCACAGAAGAAGCTAGAGGTTCACACAGTCTGCACAGGAACGAGATCATTCTTGCTCCTGTTAATGAGAGTTAAACATTTCCAGTGCTACGTTTCTCCCACCCTTTCCCCACCTCGTTCTTTGGGCCTGTGCTCAAGCCCTGCAATTATGCCAGTGGCCATAATTTGACTTTGTATGAGGGAGAGGGGCAAATACACCCTTTCTGTAGAGCATGTAAGACAAGTTGGCTCCTTCCCTATGTAAGTCATATGCACAGGTTTACCCAAAAGGGAAGTTTTGCTTTTGTAAGTTGCCTAGCAGTTCTGGAAGCTTTATAAGGCCATCTCGCTTAGTTTATTTTTTTCCTTAGCAAATCCAGTTTCGGTTTAGGAGTCTGAAGGAGTCAAAAGATTGTCATCGAGCACACTGTTATGGGGTGAATTATGTCTTCCCAGATTCCTGTGTTGAAGTCCTAGCCCCCAATAACTCAGAATGTGACCTTATTTGGAAATAGGGTTGTTGCAGATGTAATTAGTTAAGATGAGGTCATACCTGAATGGGATGGCCCTTAATCTAACATAATTGGTGTCCTTATAAAAAGGGGAAATCTGGACACAGAGTCCCCCCCGGGAGCATGTCATGTGAAGACAGGGGTGATGGAGCAGAAGTGACGGAATGCCAGAGATTGCCAGTAAACCACCAGAAGTTAGGAGAGAGCTGGCAGAGATTCTTCCCCTCAACCCTCAGAAGGAACCCTGCAAACACCTTGGCCTTGGACTTCTACCATTCAGAACTGTGAGACAGTTGCTGTTATCTAAGCCACTCGGTTGGTGGTATTTTATTGTGGCAGCCCTAGTGAACTAAGACAAATTCTTACTTTAAAGAAACAAATAAAACAGTAAAAATGAAAACATTAAGTTAGCAAAGTTCCATGGACCTGAGCTCTTTGGGAAATAAAACAAACCTTTCTCCTAAAATAAGACTTTACGTATTAATCAAATAAATACTTAATGAAAATCCTTGTACTTTGTAAAGTTTTTACCCCATTTGCTCATTCTTGGTGACAGGGGCTTCCTGGGTGGAAGACTGAGCCAAGAGCTTACATATATTATCTTATGTAAACTTACCACTAATGTGTTATTGTTCTCATTTTAAAGATGAGATGGAAGACTGAGGTTTATAGAGGTTAAATAATGTGGCCAGGGACACAGAGGTCGTCAGAGGCAGAGCCAGGACTTCAAGTGAAAGCTGATTTCACATTTTGTGTTTCACCTTGAGCTAGCATAACCCATCGTGTCAAACAGCGATTCTGAGTTCCTCAGGATTTCTTTTTACTATTCCTGTTGTTCCAAAGTAAAATGTTCCCACTACTTGCTGCAGTCATATTTCAAAAATCACAAAGAAACAGAAAAATGACTTACTATTTATTTATTAGTAGTACTCCAGGGATAAAGTGCTTTACATAGACTTTAAAGTGTGTTCATATTTATTATCTCGTAATAACATGTCATCGAGATTAAGCCAGGAAAGGGACCTAGTAGCAGCTGGTAATGCACTTCCAACCTTTGCTAAATGCAGATATTGCGACTCAGAGAGGTGTTGTGATTTGGCTATTAGGAGTCCTTCAAGTCTGGCGTAGAACTCAAGTTTCCACTACTCCATGTTGTCCCCACTCCACACTTACTGTTCCCCACCAGAGTCCTGACCTTCCCCAGAACCTCATTGAGGTTGGAGGTGACAAAAACACAGGCTCAGAGAAGTTAAGTGACACTTGCTCAAAGTGGTAAAGGAAATTAGTAGCAGAAGATGAAGAGCCCTGATTCCTGGCTTGGTGCGCCTTCCATCACTCCTGCCCCATCTCCCCAGGCCTGGCCATCCTCTGCCTGTTAGAGATTGCCCTTTATGTAGGTCTCAGAGTAGCCATGTTGTCTTAAGCCCGTTGACGAGGGAGGGATGGTGAGATGGGGAGAGGGAGAAGAGGGAGAGAGAGATTGAGTTTGGACCATGACCATACTTCCGTTCCATGAGTGTGTATGTGCTGCTTTTAAAGTTCTCTATTTTTCTTTTTTGGTGGAAAAAAAAAAGAAAATCAGATTTTATAATTATTTGTTAAGGGATTCTTCCTGTTTAGAGACCAAAAAAGAAGGAAAAGAAAAAGTGAGCTGCTTGCTTTCATTTCCAACTATATATCCTGAAAAGCCAAAGATTAAAAAAAAAAAAAAATCTGTAAATTTCTAGGTGAAATATTTCCTAGTATTTCTTGGCTTTTCAATCTCATAAAACACAAATCCAGCTCCATCCACCTTTTAGTCCCATTAAGCTCGCAACTCAGACCCAAGGGACTGGCCTGCTCATGCTGAGCAAGGAAACTGGTAAACAGGATGAATCTTGAGAAAATTTGACTATTTAAAACAGTAATGAAAGAAAGGAAGAAAGAGAGGGTGGGAAGGAGGGAGGGAGGGAGGGAGAGAAAAGAAGCAGGAGGAGGAGGAAAGAAGGGAAGCAAGAAGGAAGGAAAAGAAATCAAACACTGAACAACAATCACCTGGGAGCTAACATACATTTGTACAGAGTTGAGTCATTATAATTCTTTCTGTTGTTTGGGAGAATGTGGAGCTAGGGATTAATTTTAGATTATTTTAAAAATTTAAGAATTTTTGTTAAAATATCAGAGTAATCACTGAAAGAATAGAGAGGAAAAGGTAAAATTAAGAAAGAGAGCACTTAAACTATTAAGGTGACATAATAATAAAGAACTTTGGATAATCAGGAGTTATCCACTTGAGTTGGTAGTCAGAAGTTGTCTGTGTGTTTAACTCTAGACCAGGTAAAAGGTGTTTCTTTAAAATAATTAAATTAACGTTTATTGAGCACCAACTAATTGCCAGACCCCATGCTAAGCTCTTTGCATGTATCTCATTTAATCCTCAGAACAAGCCCATTAGATTGGTGCTTTTGTTGATACAGAATGATCAACAAAATTTTGTATCGTCCCTATGATACTAGGATGTGTTCACACTTTCTCAGCTGGGAGGTGGAGACACTGGGGTTCAGGCACTCACAAACATATTCCAGAGCGTTTACTTTTAACTCCTAAACTATATTGCCTTAGCAAAATCCTTGCAGGGAAATCCTTGCCTTAGCATAGTTCTGGAAGGGGAGTCCATAGAACTATGTCGCTCCGAGATGGCTGAGGCCTCTCCCTTCTGTTCTCCTGTCCAAACAGGAACAATATGAAACCCTGTGTCCTGATTTCATGGGTACAGCCCGGTGACACAGTCCTTAAATTCTGATCCTTTGTGAACTCTAGATACCTAAAGTCACTTGCTCTTAAACTTTTACATTTCAGCTGCTGAGGTTGTGATGGTGATTGTAACAGTCTGTAATGGCATGTGAAAGCAAATTGCATGTTGTCATAATTGACGCATATTTAGGACATACTTAGCCTCTTCTCCAAGCCAGTTATTTTTCAATTATTACAGGATCTAAATTAAAATACCACATTTGCCATGTTATCTATTTATTATCATGTGGGTGATGACTCCATGAATACATTTCTTTACCAGTACCGAACATGGATGGATTTCCTGATGCCTGAAACTTAAATAATTTCGGTTTAAAAATATATAGTGAGTTTGGAAAACTCTGTAGAAGGCTTGCCTGCAAGGACTCGGAGATGTTTCAACACACTGTCCCTGGAGCCAGGAAGCCAGATCAGATATCCTCTGGAAATCAGTCACAGATTTTGGAAGAAAACTGTCGTGAACTGTGTCCCCACCTTACATCTGGGTTCAACTTTCTCCTTATTGCCTTCTGTGTCTTTCTCATAGCTTCTTATTTGGGTTCGGCCTTTTCCCATTTCTAGGATATTTCCCCTCATTTCTTCTGAGAAGGCACAAAGATAGATAGGTCACAGTTTCCTGACTGGCACAGAGGTGTGTTCACAGGAAACCCGAGTGTAGGCTGAGACTAGGGCAGACTGTGAAATTTAGTCTAGTTTGTGTTTGGAAGTGCGTTCCACATGTATAATGTTAGGACTTGGCACTTGTCCCTTTGCTCTGCGGCCAGTGTCCTCTGTGGACTAGAGGGAGCCACCATTGGCTTCTTAAGAATGTAGGCCCCATTCCCTGTGGGAGCTGGAGGAATGAAAAGGAAGAAGTCTTGGTAATGCAAATTATGCTGCATTTCATATTCTTGGTACAAGAAGCCTTTGCTGTCCTATGCAATCACTGGAGCCAATTTTATTTATTTATTGTTTTTCTAAATGGCGTCATAACAGAACCAATTTAATATACAGAGGGTGCCAAAAAATGTATACACATTTTAAGAGATGTTATCTTAAACGTGTATACATTTTTTGGCACCCCCAGTATGTCTTGCTCAAAATCACACTTTTGCTACAGATCTTTGAATCTTCACACCGCTGGTCAGAGGAGAGAGAAGAGCAGATTGAGACACCCTAAAAATACGACTATCTTACATTTTAAAATATCTGATCTTAGTGGTAGTTTTTCATGTCTCCCCACTTAAATTTATTTGTTCTTCTTATAGAGCAAAACTTATATTTTTTGATGAGCTTCCTATCACTAAAAATTGGGGGACCCTATGTCCCCATTTGCTCAGAAGGGTACTGCTTTAGGTACTTTGTCGTAGAGTAATCAATATCATCCTTTTTAACTTTAAAAACCATCCTATTTGAACAACAAATAACGGTAACCCTAATAAAAGCTACTGCAAATGATTGTTAGGTTATAGCTAATCTCTCTGTGTTTGAAATAGAAGTTCCATAGCACCTTTAATATACTAAATGAATAATAATAGGAAGATTAAAGATTATTATCCATAAGCCTAATTATTTAAATTCCTAAATATTGAAAGAAAGTTAAAACAAAATCTTTCAAAAGGACTTAGCAGAAATTATTAAGTAATTGCATCTGTGTATTTTGCATTCGATCTGAAAGTTAAAAATGGTGTTAGTAATTATTAAATGATATTACGTAAAAGTCCTATAATTCACTGGGACTTAAACTAGTTATCCTTAAATAGAATCTGGTATTTAAATACCTGGGACTGTTTTTAAAATATAATTGTAATTTGATAGACCAGGAAACTATTGGAGCTTTGCTTCTTTTTTGATATATGATTTTAATTGTTCATGTATAGCATTTCCTTAAATTACAGGAAGCCACATGTTAGAAAAAAGACCCATCCTTGTAAAATCCATCTGTGTTATAGTATGGTTTTCACTGGCTTGGGAAGCGGGTCTGTGGTGACCTGCAAACAGAATTGAGAAAAGAAAACTTTCAAGATTGATTAGTCTGAAGGAGGTGTGTGGATTTAACTCTAAATCTCAGGCACCATCTGTATAAACCTGCCAAGGGAGTCATTAGAGTCATCTGAAGAAATTTATCTTCTATTTTACGTGCATATATATTCATAAAAACTTAATAAGATAACTTAGAAATTTGGAGGCCATTCTATTAGGTTGGACAAAAATAATTGCCGTTTAAAAGGTTGCAAATTGAAAATTGCAAAAAAAAAAAAAAAAATTGCAAAAACTGCAATTACTTTTGCACCAACCTAATAGCAATATAAGGATTTATATAAACTTCATTCAATCTACACAAAAGCAATTAACAAATAACCCTAAATCTGCTGACATCAGTCATTATAGAGGCAGTTGGGTGGAGCAGAAAAACATCCTGGACCAGGAATCTCCAGAGTGGAGTTCTGGGTTTTCAACCTCTGTATGACTTTGGGCAAATTACTTACAGCCTTTGAGCCTTCATTTGTTTCAACTTTAATTATGGTAACTCCTGCTTTGCTTACCTCAGACCTTATGAGACTCAATAAACTGTAAAGTCCTAGGCAAACATAAGGCATTATTTATTATTCCTTAGCTGCAAGTGGATCTGAGGCAAAATGAAGTAGATATAATATTAATTCCTTTACGATCCCAAATCCACTTTATAAATCCATGGTCATTTGTTGTGCCTCTGCTAGGAACACAGCACTGAAGAGGGCCAAAAATTGGCACACAGCGCACACATGTATGGAGGGAGGGAGGGCCTACTTTTGGGAAGACACAGGTATCAAATGATTAATAAAATGAAATCTTCCTTGGCTACCCCATTTTAAATCAACAACCTTCCGTCTCAGGCTTCCTCCCCTGTGTCTTTTCTTCCATTACACTCTTCACTATTTCATCTTCTGTATAAGTTACCAATTTGTTTATTGTTATCTCCTCCCACTGGCATGACAAAAGGTTTTGTTCTTACGCATTGCTGTTATTTTGTTTTGCTTTTAAAAACTTTTTTATCCCAGAATGGGCAGAGGTGGTTCTGTGAGGTAGGAGGAGAGCCAGTGGGCAGGGACCATAAAGCAGACAAAGGAGGGAAATGTTTTAAGAGGAGAGAGTAGGCAACAGTGCCAAGCAAGAAACCAGATAAGAACTAAAGTCATCAATGGATTTGGTGATGGAGAGATTGTCATTTGTATTAGCTAGAAGTGTGTGTGTTTGTGCGCGTGTGTTTAATATATAGGAATTATTTAATATTGACAAGCATGACAGTAAGAGCCAAAATAAGTATCATAAGTCGTAAGTATTATAAAGTTTAGGAAAGGGGAGGATCCAGAATTAGGACAACTTCCCAGCTTCTGTGTGGATTCCCCACTCCAACACTGGAGATACCCGTGAGCCTCTCTCCTTTGTGTACTGTTCGTGCCCCCTCCAAGAGCTGCTGTGTAGGTCTGCAGGTTCTAGCCTGGCAGTGTTTCCCGTCCACTCTTCTCCACTCTTTCTGCTAGAATTCAGGTTCCAATTCGCATCCTCTCAACTGCACTATTGCAATAGCCTCCTAACAGGTCTTCAAGCTCAGGTCTCTTCATTTTCCAGTTCATCCTGCACTCTGTGGCTGGGTCAATTTTTTCTTTTTTAAACAACATTATTGAGGTGTAATTTGTATGCTATAAAATTTATCCATTTTTAAGTGTTGGGTGTGTTTTATTAAATGTATACAATTGTGCAGCCATTATCTCAGTTCAGTTTTAACATTTTTATCACCCCAGAAAGCTTCCTCATGCCTGTTTGCAGCCACTTCCCACTGGATTAAATTTTTAAGTACGTACCCAGTCTCTCCTTTGCTCAGTATTCACAGATTTTGAATTATACACAGATTAATTGGCCTCAAATCACAACCACTACACCAACTATCCAATATACCTTTCCAGGCTAGTTGCTCACTATTTTCATACCATTTCCGACTCTTCAGCCAAACAAGACTGTTAGGGCTTCCTCCATTGATTTCTGCCCATGGTGTGTTTGCTCAGACTACTTCCTCTAACTGGTAGAAATGGGGTGTTTGTTAATATAAATTTTAAAGAGCAAAAACTTCAGTATCTGTAAATTTTTAAAAAAATAATATTTTTTTTTCTCTAGATCTTCACAAATTCAGATGCATCCTTGAAAGACCTATTTTCCAGTAATAACTGGGTGGAACCTGACCTTGCCAATTTATTTTAGAGCTTGTTTTATGTTCGCAGTTTACCTGATATAGCCTTTGTTTTCAGAGAGAATAAAGGAGAGGACGTGTGTATCCAGCACGTGCAGTTAAAAAGACCAATTTGTGAGATCTTGTCCTCCATGCAATGCACACACAAACCCACTTCTTCCCTGTGACTTTGTTCCTTGCAGTCTATTCTTTTTATTTTTTAAATTTTGGTAAAATATACGTAACATTTACCATTTTAATTATTTTTGAGTGTACAGTTCGGTGGCATTAAGTACATTCACATTATTGTGCAGCCATCACTACCATCCATCTCCAGAATTTTTTCATCATCCTCAGCTGAAACCCTGTACTTATTAAACACTACCCTCTTTCCCCTTCCCCCTAAGCCCTGAAAGCATGATTGAACTTTCTGTCCGTATGAATTTAACTAATCTAGGTACCTCATCTAAGTGGAATCATTC
Organism: Rhinolophus sinicus; assembly: GCF_036562045.2. Lineage (NCBI taxonomy): Eukaryota > Metazoa > Chordata > Mammalia > Chiroptera > Rhinolophidae > Rhinolophus > Rhinolophus sinicus. The sequence continues at coordinate 77,153,414 of NC_133754.1, read as the reverse complement.
AGTTTTTGTCCTTTTGTGTGTCTGGTTTATATCACTTAACTTAATATTTTCAAGGTTCATCCATGTTGTAGCATATGTTAGAACTTCCTTTCTTTTTAAGGCTGATTAATAGCCCACTCATATGTATGGACCACATTCTGTTTATCCGTTTGTTGATGGATGCTTGGGTTGTCTCCACCTTCTCTATTTTTGATCCCAGTAACTTCTCTACTTTAATCAAGGTGTGCTGAGCAGCAAGTGCCACAGCTCCTATGTACACTAGCTGGGCTGGGTATTGTTTTCTCTCTTCTGTTTCTGAAACCTGGTGCGTGGATGCTGAGTATTTCAACTGTTCAACTCAGTGTGACTATCTGGTGGCATCTTTGGCCCTCACCGGAATTCAGCTTGTTTGGTTATTTGATACAAAGCAGGGTTCATCGGTGAACAAAAGGACCTATAAAGGATTCAGGTTTTTGAAATGCTTTCCTTCTTTAGTGATCAGTGGTAATAATAAAATCAGCTATTCTTAATAATAATAAAATCAGCATGCATATATGCATGTGAATATATGAGTGTAGATTTGTGTCACATATTGATGCCTTCTACTTGTGAGCAGTGAACTGGAACATTGACTGTATTTTGCCGTGTATAATGCGCTCCTGTGTACAATGCACACCCACGTTTTTGGCCCAAACTTTCAGGGAAAAAATTCTTTCATTTTAATTGTTTAATTCAAATTTTTATTTGTTTACACTTAGGTATTTGTTTTTTTTTGTATTATAAAGGAGTTTTAGCATTTATTTTTAAGATATTATGGGACAATAAATTTTATGTACTGGTAACACGTTTACGATATTTACACATCATCGAAGGCTAAGAACTCTTCGTCGTTGCAAGTTCGTCGTAAGTTCAACAAAACTGATTATCATATTCCAGGCTATTATTTTGCACATGGATATCGTTATTGATTTCTGGAGTTACTCTTTTAACTCATAAGCATAAATGAAAGAATTAAAAACATTTATATAGACACGGAATTAGTACTACCCATGTATAGCGCACATCCTTATTTTTCCCTCACAAATTTGGGCAAAACAGGGCACATTATACATGGCAAAATACGGTATATATTTACCTCAGATCCTTACTACAGCTCTTCAAGAGAGATATTATTACCATTACATTTGAAAAAGATGGAACTCAAAGGCTAACTTCTCTCAGGCCCCCAACAGACATGAATGTAGGTCTCCCTGGTATCACCACACGTCTCTGTCCTCCATTGCTCTGACTGCAGTTAGTCTGGAGATGGGATGTCACAGTCTTGCCAACCTACCCCATCAACAGTCCTCAAAAACACTCAGGCCTCTCGTGAGTTCTTTCTCCTTTGTGTCCCTCCATCCGCAAACATTGCTATCTTTGGGAGCAGAATTCATTGATGACCACTACTCATTATAGACCTATCTGGAGTGAATTATAGGTGACAATGTAGCTAAGTGGAGAGACTACGAGAAATTCAACTCAGATTTTATAGGGATGGAAAGAATAATACATATGAATTCTTATCATTCTTAAGAGTTCTCTTAAACACGTTTTACCCTGGGATTTGTCACTTCCCAGGGTGTTTCAACTGCCACTTGTCTAGATCTGTTTACCAAAATGTGCTCCAGCAAAAAGTGGTCCTATGGTTAGAGCTTTATTAGCATTTTGGGGTAGATTTTCAAGGTGCATTAGCACATTAAAGGCTCTGAGAGGACCAGCAGGCCTGATTTAACTTGAACACATTTTCTGAACTTACTTCACAATGGAACCCTCTTTTCAAGTCACATTTCTTAATGTATCTTGGACCAAGTGTTCTCCAGAACACTTTATTGGGAGCTGCAGCTCTAAATGCTAGCAGCATGACCACTGCTGAGGCAAACACAGCAGTGGTATGCTTAAGGAGGGAGCATCTTCTAAGAAAGACTGTACATGTTGAAGCTTTCTGATAAAATGCAGCTAGCAATGTGGAGCCTGGGTTAAGGAAGATAAAATGTATCTTCCCAAAGTACCCTGAAGACAGCTCTTTGGTCAGCTACCTTAGTTAGCTGCTTTTGGAGGCCAAAATATCCTAGGCTGTATGGATGTGCACACATATATGCATATGAATATATGAGGGTACATAGGTGTCACTTAAGAACTCCCCCCCAATTTTCCACCTCACAGGCTTCTGAAAGAGCTAGTGTTCCAGAGACATACTCTTTTCCAGATTCATCTAGCTCCATAGCATGGGCCACACAACTGCCCCACTTCAAGGTTGGTTTATCTATGTGTATTTTTTGGACTAATCAGCACATTTGTCAAATTAGACTATTAATATCTTTTGCAAATCGTGTTTCAGGAAGAAGCAAAAGGATAAATTACTATCAGACTCAGGATTCTGAGTTTTCATTTAACAAATGTTTTCATCACAAAGTTTGATATGTATATCCCATACATACGTAAATACAGGTACCTATTTCTTTTCTACACATTTAGGTCTTTCACCTTCCCAGCGTCATACTTTAGCAGAAAAGTGAGACCATTGGCAACTTTGGTTGCAGTTTCAATGGAATGTCCCTGAATCCCCCATTTCACTGGAATTTCATTAGAATTCCCAGTTGCAATGGAATGCCCCTGAACTTGATTAGCCTAATGTACTAATGGAAGTTGCCAGTATCCTATCAGTGGTCTCTGTACCTTAGTATATTGTGTGCTTAGAAAATCCTAGATTGAAACTAATCTTCTCTAGGCTACAAGGTCAAGGCTCAGTCCCGTTACTCCTTACATGTACAAACTTACGTTTATTTTTCACTCATATCCACCTTTTCCTTACTCATTTCAGTAGTTCGGTTTCTCTGATCTAATATAGCCTTCAGCCTGCATAGTCAGTGTGGGCTTTGTCATGTCTGCGGGGGGGCTTTCTGTGCACAGCAAAGCTCATTTACAGATATTTAGGTCTTCAATTAATGTTCAGTATACTAGAGATACAAATTCAAAGAATCAAATTTTCCTTTACTAGAGATAAAAATGGAAAAACCGAAATTTCTTTCAGTCTTGAGTTGAGTTCATTCTGTTTGTACATTTGTTTTTTTTTGTTTTTTATAAAATAGTATTTTTCTTTTTTTTTAAATAAAATAGTATTTTTATTTTTTTTTTAAATAAAATAGTATTTTTATTTTTTTTTTTAAATGGGGAAGGGGAACAGGACTTTATTGGGGAACAGTGTATACTTCCAGGACTTTTTTTTTTCCTCCAAGTCAAGTTGTTGTTCTTTCAATCTTAGTTTTGGAGGGCGTAGCTCAGCTCCAGGTCCAGTTGCCGTTGCTAGTTGCAGGGGACGCAGCCCACCATCCCTTGCGGAAGTCGAGGAATCGAACTGGCAACCTTGGTTGAGAGGACGTGCTCCAACCAACTGAGCCATCTGGGAGCTCAGCGGCAGCACAACTCAAGGTGCCATGTTCAATCTTAGTTGCAGGGGGCAGAGCCCACCATCCCTTGCGGGACTCGAGGAATTGAACTGGCAACCTTGTGGTTGAGAGCCCACTGGCCCATGTGGGAATTGAACCGGCAGCCTTCGGAGTTAGGAGCATGGAGCTCTAACCGCCTGAGCCACTGGGCCGGCCCCATTTGGTATTTTTTAAATAATAAAATAAAAACTAGTTCTCGGGGGCCTTTGAAAAATATTTGATCAACTCAAATGGAAGATTAAAGTCCCTTGCGTCAATAGTAAGGCCCATTTAGAAACACAGTTAAGCATATTTCCTTAAGAACTTAAATTGCATTTAGAATTTTGGTGCTACATTTAATTTTTAAAAAGTGCTTAATATGTCTGACTGGGAAGGCTTCAAACCCAGTCTTCCAGAGTTCTTAATTGGGCTTCATTGGTCATCATGCCAGGCACTGCTAGCCATAGATACAACTATGAACAAAAGAGAACAATGAATAACAATGCAGAAAACAGAAAGTATCTCTTGCCTTCATGGAATTTACAGTCTTATACCTCTAATAAATTCACTCAACTGTTGTAAATGCAATAAACCAAAGATTTAAATGTGGAGAATTTCGAAGTCAAAATTCTTATACCTTTCAACTTAAAATTACAAGTCTAAAATCAATTCTACATTTGAATTGAATCACAAAGCAAATGTGTCTACTTGGTGTCTCTAATCTATCTGATATATAAATACCAAATGTACAAATTATTCTTAAGCACGATTAAAAAAATACTCCTATAAAAATTGATTTGTTTGTCATTTCTCTATTTCATACTAAACTTTCCTAGTACTGAATACTGGGATTACACAACTGAGCTTACTTGGTGGACAGTTACGTGATTGTCTCCAGTAGGCTGAGAGATTTGAAAGTAGGTCTAGAGATCTAGGGGTTGCATATGACCAGAAATCTTCCCATAGGACAGATGGACACATGGAGTCTGATTTTAACAGGAGTTCCACTCCACCTTCTTTAGATAGGACGAGAGCCTCACAATATGCTATAACATTTGCTAGAGTCAAGTCTTACCTTCATAACCTCTTTGGATGTCACCTGATTTGGATGGATAAATTACTTAAGTGCCCCTTCCTCTCTGATTCGATTCAGCCACCCCAACCATGTACTGCCCGATTCTTCTGTGTCTGGCTTTTTGGCCTAGGCTTCATTCAAGGGCATCTGTTGAGAGTATGGACACTGGGTGATCTCACTTCCTCGCATGGTGATATCAAGTCCTCCATGCAGAGGTGGCTGAGTGGAGGTGTAGCTCTCCTTTCAAAATATCATCATCCCCCACCCCATTCTTTCATATGAACAATGAATATTTTCTAAGTCAAGTGAGATTCAGACTCACTCTCCAGAAAATTCCTGGCTGACCCCTCCCTTCAGATTGCCTCCTCTAAGCCCCGTCTGTATAGACATTCTAAAACATCACTTTTTTGCTTACAACCTTTCAGTGGCTCACACTGCACTTGGAATAGAATACACAAGTCTTAACATGGCCTGCAAGCCCTTGCATGATCTGGCTCTTGCCTTCCTCCATGACCTCATCACACACCTTTCTTTTATGCTAGAATTCCGGTCACACTGCCCTTCTTTCACCTCTTCCAACAGAAGCCAAGATTCTTTCCTACCTCAGGGCCTTTACGTGTACTTTGCCCACTTTCCGAAGCACCATTTTCCCCACTCTTTGCTAGGATGACTCCTCATCCTGTAGGTCTCAGATTAACTCATTTTTCCAGAGAGGTTATTCTTCATGATAGACTGTAGCACAATTCATGCGTTTATTTGCTTACTACTTAGACCATAAGCTGCATGGGGCCATGTGGTGTGTTGTTTGCCCAGCACCCATCCCAGTGCTGCCATATACTACACAATTATTATATTCTGAATGAATAAATATCACAGTTGTCACAGCAATCACCATTAGCCTTCAGTCATAACTGCTGTAATCATTCTTAGAACCACTTTTGTCTCATGGGAGATACTGAGTAATTGTTTTTTGAATTGAATCGAAATATCTAAATGTCAATATCATGCATTCATTAATTATTTTGTATTACCTTTATGTTTCTTTACACACTTAGTCTTCTATAGATTCTAAAGCTGTAGTCTTTCTGTTCTTAGTAGTCTTCTTACAGTAAAGACATTTTAGCAAAATGTGCCTTTTGGGAGACTATCCTAACTTTAAAAAAAGTCACTGAACATTAGCTAATAGGTTTACAGTTAGTAATAAATTTTGGTTAGTGTAAATATAAGTTCCATATGATACTTAGTGATTTTTATTTGTTTGTTTTTATACCCCCGGCTATCCCAAGAGATAGATTAGTTACACTAGCCTCAGGTTACAGAGGACAGCCTTGAGAAATTGAATGGGAGCCCTAGTTATGGATTCTGTAGTGTATGTGGCTTAAACCCCGCCCCTCTGCACGGTTCTCCAAAAACCTTCCTGCCCCCCAAAGAATGTAAGCCTTGGAATAGCACCGAATTGTGCGAGAGCTGAATCTTTTAGAACTCGCTGGCTTTTGGGTTGTTTTTGTTTTTATTGCAGTATCAGCTCAATAAGAGCATAGTCCCATGTATTTCATATCCTTGTCCCTGCGCCTTGGCGTCTGTGAATATGAAACAGCGGCATAAAAAATGATTTCGAACCTGGCATCGTTACACATGCAAAAAAAAAAAAAAAAAAAAAAAAGCATGCAAAAATAAAACATGTCAAAAAAGAAAAACCAGGTTTATTTTTGGTGTTTATAATGCTAAAGCATTTTTGGAAACCCCAATGGGGAGATGTGCGGGTTTTTTTTGGAGAGTCGGTAGCAGCGCTTTGTCATGGGGATTCGCAGCAGTGTGTCCAAGCTCCTTTAACAAGTGTGACCTCGGCGACCTGGGCCGCGTCTCAGGCCGGGCACCTCAGCTGGGGCGTCGTAGCGCCCCCTCCTCCCCTCCTTCCCTCCGGCTTAGCGCGCATTGTTGTCCTTTAGCGATTGGTGGTTGGACCTGAAACAGCTGTGCTGAGCCGCGCTGTGCGGAGGAGCTGTGGACCTGGATGCAGGTTAGCGGGCTGGTAGTGACTCCCACCTGGGGCTCGACGAGAGAGGAAGAGCTGAGGCCACCTCCACCGCATTTTCCCGGCGGCGTAGACCAGGTGTCCGGGTGTTTGAGTCTGTAGGAGGAGCTCTCGGTAGCGCCCCTCCTTGGCTCTAGCTGATTTCGAGGTTGGCGCAGGTGGGCAGAGCCAGGCACCGCAGATCTCCCTGTTCCCACCGATGAGTTGCTCTCCCTTTCTGCGAGGGGAGGGGCCATCCTAAAAATACGTAAATATCCCCGCTTTGACTCCAGGCTGAGGCACCAGCCAAGGTCCAAACGTCTCCGCTGGGTGTTTCACTTGAAAACGAGAAGACGGATGGGATCCGTACTCTAACTTAAGGCAGCTTGATGATTAGCATGAGACTGGGCGGCTGCCCTGCTTCCTGCCCTTCAATAGCCATTCAGCTCGCTCGTGGCTGACCGGGGCCGCCGTGCGGGTGTAGATCGGCAGGCTCCGCATCCTTGGCAGCCATGGCTCCCGTCGCTGCCTCGGACAGTAAGTAGGGGCATGCATGTGTATGGGGGCACATGCGTGTCGGGGCACACACAGACGCGCGCACAGACACGTGCGCAGGCACGCACACCACCCTGAGCCTTGGAAGGACCGAGATTGACAAGACGCTGCAGCCGCGAGGACGACTCCGGCTCTTCCTGGATTCGGCAGAGCCCGCCCGCGGCAGCTGCTGCCTGCAGAGCCTGCTTGGATCCCTGTGCACACGCGCCCCCCTCCCCCCCATTCGAGCCTCTGTAATGAAGACGGCCTCCCAAGGACTGCAGGGGAAGCAGAGCCCGCCTGCGTCCGGGACTGCGATCCGTGCGCCTGGTAGGCCCAGGGGGACACGACTTGGACACTGTCATCCCCACGCCTCGCGCTGAGCTGCCTGGTGCGGAGGGTCTGTCGTCGCCGCCCCTCCGGCTTCCCGGGCGCCCGATCCCGGGTCAGCCCCGCAGGCCTCTGCTTCCTCGTTTGTTTGGGTCTTTTGTGCCGGGGCTCACAGTTGGCTAAGCACTCCTGCGCTGAATCGGGCCATTGTCTGCGCTCCCATTGCTTTCACGCTGCAAGTCTCGGCGCCCCCACCCCGCCCGCCCCCTCCCCGCCTCCTCCTGGCCGGGGAGCCTCCTAACGTGCCTTTCCCCCCCAGGAATCTGGAAGCTATAAGCCGGGAGGATTGCAAATGAAGTGTAATGCATTGTGGGACGTGTGTAAAATCGGAGCCTTCGCCGTGGGGGTGTGTGGGGGCGTGGGGAGGGCCGGACCCGCTGCTGGCGGTGTAGACGCCGACGACGAGGGGCTGGGAAAATGTGCGCAGAGTCGGCCCGGGTCGTGCCCGCTGTAGACGAATGAAGCCGCGCGCTTGGTCCTGGCGCTGAGGCCCCAGGATCGGGGCAGCAGGTCGCCCTCCCCACCATGAAGAAGACTCGGAGCACAACCTTGCGGCGAGCCTGGCCTAGCTCGGATTTCTCGGACCGGGCCTCGGACCGCATGAGGTCCCGCAGCGAGAAGGACTACCGCCTACACAAGCGCTTCCCCGCGGCCTTTGCGCCCCAGGCTTCACGGGGCTACATGACATCAGGTTGGTAATCGCGTTGCTGCCCCCGGGCCGGGACCGCGGGGCGTGCTCGCTGCATCGCTGCCGGGGTGCTGGCAAGGGAGGCCGGGCGCTGATGGATGCGATAAGTTATGGGGAAAGCAGGAAAAAAATTAGCTCACATCCACCATTTTGTACCTCCGCAAGATCCACAGCAGGCCCTCTCAATATGGGGTTTGAGAGCTATTAGTTAGGTAAAATAAGGGAGGGGGACGTGCCGGCGTTTGGGCTGCAGAGAGATAAATGACTGCAAGCTCCGCGCAGCAGCCTCCTTGAGCATTGTGGGAGAGCCTGCATCCAGTGTCGCCTGCAGTACCGGGCTTGCTGGAGCCTGCATTGTGGCCAGTGATCCCAGTGGGCATTTAAACAGCCCCCTTTTCTGAAAAGGGAACAGGTTCCATCTACAGTTCTGGATGGTTTGAGTCAGGGAAGAGCTCCGCATACATCTCCGGCTCGTCCGATTTGTACGCAGAGAACTCTGTTGGAGCTCAATGAATGCATTCTGTGGGGTAATGGTGTGTATGCGCATGAAATGCTCACATGATTCGGCGTGGATTTAACCTGTGTTGCTTTGAATTAGGTTGTATGGAAAGAATGGAGGCTGTGTCGTGTATTTGCATGTCAGACAGAAAGGACAAACAAAACGGTAAATGGAAATGAAGGCTTCAAAAAGGTTTCATCTCAAAAGGCTGTGCTGTTCAAAGCAGCATTTCCGAAGGAGCCAGTTCCCCTTGGAAATACAACAGAATGGCTTTGGTGTGTGACTTGGGAACCCAGGGATAAAATCCTGGAGGGAATGCTGAAGGAGGAAAAGGCTGACACGCTTTCCTTGTTTTCTCCTGACTTATTGTTGACCACTATGTAATCATGTGTGAGACATCAATTTTTGTTTGTTTTTCATCCTGAAAGAATTAATTTTCGTCTAAACAGCATAATGGAAGAACTGAGATTATATTTGAAAGCATATACTATATACCCAATCATTCTAAGTCCTGTCTTAACTGGGAAGGTTGCTTTAAGCTTGCGGTTGGTACTGACAGTCTAGCACTACTATCTTTCTCCTAAAACAGCAAGTTTTAAAACACTGAGGCCGGTATCTCATGCTTTAAAAATGTCTTGTGACCACATTTCCATGAATATAAAACCTAAATAAAATAACCATCTTTTTTTATTGCAAAATCTGGCGACATAAGGATGTTATACTATTTTGGCAACAAGGCTCCCTTGATTTTCTCTTTCATGAAAAGCCAAATTTGTAAAGGAAGTGACAACTGCAGTTTATACTTCAGTAATTTAAGTCAATCACTGCTGTGGTTGCTATATTCTCCAGGCTTGTACAGTAAATTTTGAAATACACCTAAATCCAAATCTAACCTCAAAACACATAAACCCATGTCTTCACCGAGTGTTCAGATAATCCCAGGTGTCATATGCTTCGGGGTTGAATGTCTTCATTTCACACTGAATAAATACTTCCCCTCTTTTTTTTGCCCCTCTTCAGTACCATATAAAGTGCAAAGCTATAGGAGGGCAGGTGGCCATAAAAATCTTCAACAAACCTGTAAGACTCTAATGATTTCCAGCACATTTCCGTGGAGTCTGTTTTTATCTATCTTGACATAGCTTCATATGATCACATTTTCATTCTTTCCTAAAGAAATTATCTGCCGTTGCCAGTTCTGCAAGGCATTTTTGAGGGCTTGAGGAAGAGGCTTTTAATTGTATTTGATTCTCTTTTCTTATTTCATTTCTTGACCTGCAAATGGTAAGCTGGTCTTATGGTAATACTGAAGGATAAGCTGTTTCTGGCTGGTGGTTTTTCTATGCAGGTTTAATGTTAGTTTACTACTGAAAAAAGCAAAGCAAAAGATGGGGGAAGAAGAGCTGTGTCATTAATTCAGCATTTTGTGGAGTGCCCCCTGAGAGCTGAGTGCCTGGCTAGATTCTCATGGGGCTACAGGATTGAATATAATGTGACTTTGTCCAGGAAGGGAGGGCTATTATTTCTTCTTTATTTTAAATGTTAGCTAATAATTCTAATAAAAGGTGTTGTGCTAATGGAAGGAAATAGTAAATTTTCAAACACCTACAGTGAACATTGGGAGAGTAGGTGGAATCTTTCTCATATGCATCTTTTTTTGGGTGGGTGGGATGGAGTAGGAGAGTATCTCATCAATTTCCTTTTCAAATATGACTCCTTTCCAAATATGAGTGTTGATGAGAATAGATGGTATATTGAAACACTTTGAGATCATTTACAAGTAGTTCCCTTCCTGGTAAGAAATGTAAAGGAAATCCACTTGTATCAAGTTAGTGACTCTGGATACAAACAGAGCCTTTGTCACTTAGAGTCAAATAGAAAATGAAGCAGCTTAGAAACACATGAGGCTTTTCATATTTCTTCTTTCTGTTTGTCCACTCATTTGGCATAATAACTACTGGTATTACTATACTTCATTTTAAGTAAAAAGAATTTTTTGTTGTTGGGTTCAAAGGACAAGATAAGCCTCTTCAGAGATGTACTAAATAAAATAACTTCAGTTGAGAATATTTTTAGAAATTTCTCCCCAACAAATATTCCTTAAGAATATAGGGAAAAACTTTGTTTTTAAACTGTAGGAAAGGAGAGATCCTTGCAAATTTTATTAATAGCTGTCCTTGTAGTCTGGTGTACCTATCACACAGTGGGTACTTCAGGTTTAACTGTTTATTTAAAGGCAAAATTGCAGGCGTTCCATAATAGCTTTCTAATGAGACAGCACCCTTTCAAACAGTCTTTTCTCTGCTAATAAGTAATTACCAGTTTGAAATGTGATTTACACCAACAGCCTTGGCGTTTAGCCTGTGCTTTTTTTCATATACCTTCAGGATAAACTACACTTAAGCTCAAGAGGTTAGAATAGGCATCTCTAAAACTTAAAGAGATCCTGCAAAAGGACAGGTAGGTAGAGAATTCTGAAACTTTAAATCTTGAAGACCATGCCTTTTATGACTGTGTAAGCCCCCCCCAGTGATGCTACCAAATCTAAAATAATCCTAAGAATTCACAAGCCTTGGGGGTAACCAGCAAGTTCACAGGCTGCGAGATGAGTTTGTTGTTCATCTTGAAAATTAATTTCCCTATGGTGGTTTCTGGGCAGAAAGGGGGGGAGGAGATCTTGCCTTTTGTTCAAATCAAGATGAATAATAACATGTGTGCATTATCTGAAGAAGAGAAGGGTTTAGACCAAATGGATGTGGGATCATCCTTATTTTCTAAAATTAGAAATGATGCTATTAATAAACTAGACAGAAAAGTAAAACTCCCCACAAAGAGGGAAATATCTGTATAATCCTTCGTGCTTTGTGTATGAAAACATGTTCATGTACCTCCATGACATGATTTTCAAGGCCCTGAACCTTTTGTCAATGAAGCTATGAGAGCCTCTTCTGTTAGAACTGTGTGAACTATGACCTCTTTGCACAAAGGGTGCTGCTAACTTTTAATTTTCTTCACTCTTCTTTTCCCTGGTCCTTTATATTACACATGTAATGCCACCAAATTTGCGGCATTCTATTGATCAAAATTGGAAAGTAATTTTTCCACTACAAAGGTTCTACAGAACATGTTCATAAAAGGTATCGCTTATGAATGAGACACCCCCAAAGTCAGGATACTTTTAGTTTGTCACTTCAAAGAACAGTGAAGCAGACATTTTTAATAATAGGATCTTAAAGGATTTGAAAAGAAAAATAAAACAAAAGCTCCCACACTGACAACTTAAGAAAGTTTACATCAGCTTTGCCTGCCGATCTAACTAATATAATCAGTAAGCAGGACTAGCCGACATAGCACCTTGATTAGTTTATTAGTTTTCATTTTATAGAAACTAATTTTGGGGCGCAGTTGAAGGTGTCCCAGTTCCTTATGTTCTGTTATTTTGAGAGCCGTGAGAGTTTTCTGGAAGCAGAGAATGGATACTTGAGGTTCTAATCTGGGCCTGTCACGGACCAGCTGTGTCCCAGGTGAGTAACACGACCTCCCTCCCATCTGTAGCGGGTCCTCCTGGTCGATGCTTTCGTTACAGAATCCGGCTCCGCAGTGGCTCTATAATGAGTAAGCACAGGATTTCCGAGCACTTACACAGAAATTGTTAGAAATCACCTTTGCCCTTTCTGCTTATTGGAGTCATGTGCTTCCGTATGTGGGATATATGGCAAAAGTGCTCATTTTGCAAGGGAATCCTATTTCCTGTCATCCCCGTATGTTACATTAAATGTCTGCAGCTTAGGGCTTGTCCTGGTGACCAGAGTAATGGCAGTGGGGAGATGATGGATGAAGACCTGGCAAGTTATAATCATATGCAAGGTTTAATAAACAGCACCCTGTTGCCTTCGTTTCCCTCTTTGCAGAGAACCATTTTCAGCCTCGCTGCTCCAACTGTGTTTTAATTTGAAACTACCTGTGTTGATTCCTTTCACCAGGCAGGTGGAAGTGAAGAATATTACACTTGGTGGTGAATGACTTTATTCTTTATTTCCCAGGAGAACATGAATGTACTTACAAAAGGTCACCTCTCTTGGTAGTTCAGTATCTTTTACACTTGTGAACGTTTTTATTTGAAAAAAAGGAATATGAGTATATTGTATAAAACCCTTAGCATTTTTACACCTTCGGAGCAATTCTGGCCTAAATTCCCTGTGCTCCGGAGAATTGGGAGCGTTCAGACAGTGGTTAAGTTCTTTGGTACAAGATTGCTTGTGCCAGTGTAGATGTAACTAAGGAGCAAAATCTGGTTAGACCCTTGCTGGTGGGATAATATGTGGACATTTGAATTTAGGACAAACTTGTGTAGATTAGTCATAGAAACTGTGTGATGCCTAATCTGTAAAGTGTAAAATAGAAGTTCTTGTAGTTTGTAGGAATATAGAGTGTAGTCAACTCTAAATTAACCTTAGTCACAGTAACACAAGAAAGAGATGATATGGGTCATTTTTTAAGTAGATAATAAACTTTTCCTTAAGTAGTTAATCCCTAGACTATTTTTATTTGACATTGGAATGCACAACCAGTTGGTCAGAAAATCCTATTGATTTCGACCTCCTAAATATTTCTAAAATCTGCCCCTCCCTCTTCATCTCTGTTGTTGAAATCTTCTGTTACAGTATCTTCCTATGTGACCTGTCTTCTAGTCCAGTTCATCCTTCACATATCCCCAGAGGTTTATTTGTTTTTGTTTTTTTGTGTTTTAATTTCTCCTAAAGCAAAGCTGGTCATGTTACTTCTCTTGTCAATGTCTCTCATGCCTGTGGATGAAGCCCTAGAGCAAGGCTCTTTATGGCATGACCTCCCCAGTTTTCCCACCGCTTGTTCTCTTTCTTCCCTACCACCCTGTGCTCCAAGCTCTGGAAACTCTTTCCCTTCCAGAGCCAGCTGACACACCTCTTCTCTTTCAGTTTTCCTTTAGATCCTTTCTAGAGTGAATCACTCGAATGACATTTGTTAGGTATTTGTGTTATGGCAGCATGGTCATATTGTGTGGCACCAGGAGTTTACATGTGTGTCTCATGTACTAGATGGCAAGTTCCTCGATGGCAATCTGTGTTTTGTTCACTTCTCTACTTTGCCAGTTACCACAGAGCTTGGCACCTACCAGATACTCAGTAATATAATGTGACTTTGTCCAGGAAGGAGGGCTATTATTTCTTCTTTATTTTAAATGTTAGCTAATAATTCTAATAAAAGGTGTTGTGCTAATGGAAGGAAATAGTAAATTTTCAAACACCTACAGTGAACATTGGGAGAGTAGGTGGAATCTTTCTCATATGCATCTTTTTTTGGGTGGGTGGGATGGAGTAGGAGGGTATCTCATCAATTTCCTTTTCAAATATGACTCCTTTCCAAATATGAGTGTTGATGAGAATAGATGGTATATTGAAACACTTTGAGATCATTTACAAGTAGTTCCCTTCCTGGTAAGAAATGTAAAGGAAATCCACTTGTATCAAGTTAGTGACTCTGGATACAAACAGAGCCTTTGTCACTTAGAGTCAAATAGAAAATGAAGCAGCTTAGAAACACATGAGGCTTTTCATATTTCTTCTTTCTGTTTGTCCACTCATTTGGCATAATAACTACTGGTATTACTATACTTCATTTTAAGTAAAAAGAACTTTTTGTTGTTGGGTTCAAAGGACAAGATAAGCCTCTTCAGAGATGTACTAAATAAAATAACTTCAGTTGAGAATATTTTTAGAAATTTCTCCCCAACAAATATTCCTTAAGAATATAGGGAAAAACTTTGTTTTTAAACTGTAGGAAAGGAGAGATCCTTGCAAATTTTATTAATAGCTGTCCTTGTAGTCTGGTGTACCTATCACACAGTGGGTACTTCAGGTTTAACGTTTATTTAAAGGCAAAATTGCAGGCGTTCCATAATAGCTTTCTAATGAGACAGCACCCTTTCAAACAGTCTTTTCTCTGCTAATAAGTAATTACCAGTTTGAAATGTGATTTACACCAACAGCCTTGGCGTTTAGCCTGTGCTTTTTTTCATATACCTTCAGGATAAACTACACTTAAGCTCAAGAGGTTAGAATAGGCATCTCTAAAACTTAAAGAGATCCTGCAAAAGGACAAGTAGGTAGAGAATTCTGAAACTTTAAATCTTGAAGACCATGCCTTTTATGACTGTGTAAGCCCCCCCAGTGATGCTACCAAATCTAAAATAATCCTAAGAATTCACAAGCCTTGGGGGTAACCAGCAAGTTCACAGGCTGCGAGATGAGTTTGTTGTTCATCTTGAAAATTAATTTCCCTATGGTGGTTTCTGGGCAGAAAGGGGGGGAGGAGATCTTGCCTTTTGTTCAAATCAAGATGAATAATAACATGTGTGCATTATCTGAAGAAGAGAAGGGTTTAGACCAAATGGATGTGGGATCATCCTTATTTTCTAAAATTAGAAATGATGCTATTAATAAACTAGACAGAAAAGTAAAACTCCCCACAAAGAGGGAAATATCTGTATAATCCTTCGTGCTTTGTGTATGAAAACATGTTCATGTACCTCCATGACATGATTTTCAAGGCCCTGAACCTTTTGTCAATGAAGCTATGAGAGCCTCTTCTGTTAGAACTGTGTGAACTATGACCTCTTTGCACAAAGGGTGCTGCTAACTTTTAATTTTCTTCACTCTTCTTTTCCCTGGTCCTTTATATTATACATGTAATGCCACCAAATTTGCGGCATTCTATTGATCAAAATTGGAAAGTAATTTTTCCACTACAAAGGTTCTACAGAACATGTTCATAAAAGGTATCGCTTATGAATGAGACACCCCCAAAGTCAGGATACTTTTAGTTTGTCACTTCAAAGAACAGTGAAGCAGACATTTTTAATAATAGGATCTTAAAGGATTTGAAAAGAAAAATAAAACAAAAGCTCCCACACTGACAACTTAAGAAAGTTTACATCAGCTTTGCCTGCCGATCTAACTGATATAATCAGTAAGCAGGACTAGCCGACATAGCACCTTGATTAGTTTATTAGTTTTCATTTTATAGAAACTAATTTTGGGGCGCAGTTGAAGGTGTCCCAGTTCCTTATGTTCTGTTATTTTGAGAGCCGTGAGAGTTTTCTGGAAGCAGAGAATGGACACTTGAGGTTCTAATCTGGGCCTGTCACGGACCAGCTGTGTCCCAGGTGAGTAACACGACCTCCCTCCCATCTGTAGCGGGTCCTCCTGGTCGATGCTTTCGTTACAGAATCCGGCTCCGCAGTGGCTCTATAATGAGTAAGCACAGGATTTCCGAGCACTTACACAGAAATTGTTAGAAATCACCTTTGCCCTTTCTGCTTATTGGAGTCATGTGCTTCCGTATGTGGGATATATGGCAAAAGTGCTCATTTTGCAAGGGAATCCTATTTCCTGTCATCCCCGTATGTTACATTAAATGTCTGCAGCTTAGGGCTTGTCCTGGTGACCAGAGTAATGGCAGTGGGGAGATGATGGATGAAGACCTGGCAAGTTATAATCATATGCAAGGTTTAATAAACAGCACCCTGTTGCCTTCGTTTCCCTCTTTGCAGAGAACCATTTTCAGCCTCGCTGCTCCAACTGTGTTTTAATTTGAAACTACCTGTGTTGATTCCTTTCACCAGGCAGGTGGAAGTGAAGAATATTACACTTGGTGGTGAATGACTTTATTCTTTATTTCCCAGGAGAACATGAATGTACTTACAAAAGGTCACCTCTCTTGGTAGTTCAGTATCTTTTACACTTGTGAACGTTTTTATTTGAAAAAAAGGAATATGAGTATATTGTATAAAACCCTTAGCATTTTTACACCTTCGAGCAATTCTGGCCTAAATTCCCTGTGCTCCGGAGAATTGGGAGCGTTCAGACAGTGGTTAAGTTCTTTGGTACAAGATTGCTTGTGCCAGTGTAGATGTAACTAAGGAGCAAAATCTGGTTAGACCCTTGCTGGTGGGATAATATGTGGACATTTGAATTTAGGACAAACTTGTGTAGATTAGTCATAGAAACTGTGTGATGCCTAATCTGTAAAGTGTAAAATAGAAGTTCTTGTAGTTTGTAGGAATATAGAGTGTAGTCAACTCTAAATTAACCTTAGTCACAGTAACACAAGAAAGAGATGATATGGGTCATTTTTTAAGTAGATAATAAACTTTTCCTTAAGTAGTTAATCCCTAGACTATTTTTATTTGACATTGGAATGCACAACCAGTTGGTCAGAAAATCCTATTGATTTCGACCTCCTAAATATTTCTAAAATCTGCCCCTCCCTCTTCATCTCTGTTGTTGAAATCTTCTGTTACAGTATCTTCCTATGTGACCTGTCTTCTAGTCCAGTTCATCCTTCACATATCCCCAGAGGTTTATTTGTTTTTGTTTTTTTGTGTTTTAGTTTCTCCTAAAGCAAAGCTGGTCATGTTACTTCTCTTGTCAACGTCTCTCATGCCTGTGGATGAAGCCCTAGAGCAAGGCTCTTTATGGCATGACCTCCCCAGTTTTCCCACCGCTTGTTCTCTTTCTTCCCTACCACCCTGTGCTCCAAGCTCTGGAAACTCTTTCCCTTCCAGAGCCAGCTGACACACCTCTTCTCTTTCAGTTTTCCTTTAGATCCTTTCTAGAGTGAATCACTCGAATGACATTTGTTAGGTATTTGTGTTATGGCAGCATGGTCATATTGTGTGGCACCAGGAGTTTACATGTGTGTCTCATGTACTAGATGGCAAGTTCCTCGATGGCAATCTGTGTTTTGTTCACTTCTCTACTTTGCCAGTTACCACAGAGCTTGGCACCTACCAGATACTCAGTAAATGTTTGTTGAATTCATGAATAAAACATGGCTTCTATTAAAAAGTTGGATGAGTTGGATGAAGAGATGTTTTAAACTCCTAATGTGAGTCATTCTTTAGTAACTATGGAAGATATGTATATATTTACTCTTCAAGTATCTCCTATTGTAGTAGGTAGACAGGACCAGCTTTCAATGAGTTGACCTTTGGAAACCAGTAAATAATAGCATATAATCAAGAGTCAAGTGGGGTGGTTGATATGGTTGGTATAAGTGGAATAGGAGTTCAGAGACGAGAAAGGTGTCAGTTAAAAAAGGCTGCCCGGGGGGACGCCTTGCTTGTGTCTTGAAGGACTGAGTAGGATTAGAAGAGACAGAAAAGGAGAAGGATTGGGGAAAGGTTGTGGAAGTAGTAGCAACCCAGGCATGAAGCTGGAGGTGAAAATATCTTTGTGGGGGTGGCCAGTTAGCTCAGTTAATTAGAGCATGGTGTTAATTAACACCAAGGTTGCCGGTTCGATCCCCACATGGGCCACTGTGAGCTGCGCCCTCCTTAAAAAAACAACAACAAAAAACTATAGATAGATAATCTGATAGATAGATAGATAGATAGATAGATAGATAGATAGATAGATATCGATATCTATATCTATCTATATCTTTGTGAAATCAGTCATGCTGTAACTTCGGGATGAAACTAGAAATAATGTGTAGGTAGGCCAGGTGGGATCTTTAAATGTAGGTAGAATTCAGAGTTCATGGGGTAGGTAATAGATTTGTGAGTTTTGGAGAGAAATGATGAAAGAAGCATTTTGGGAAAAGGTGTCTGGCTGTGGTTTGCAGGATAGATGGAAGAGATGAGAGTTTCAAGGCCAGGAGACCGGGAGGTAGTTGAGGGGGTGATGTGACTGGTGATCAAACAATAAATGATGAGGGACCCCCACTGAGCAGTGTTTCCCAATACTGCTAGGCATTAACACACCCCCTCAAGATTTTCTTAACCATGTCCGTATACTACTTGTACTGTTACTTTATATTTTTCTTTAACTTGACCTATTTTTTTATTTGAATTAAAAAGAAAAGTTTATATTTTATGGGTTTGAAGTTATGGGTTTCATTTGATAATTACATTTTTCTAATCCCCATTAAAATTAATATATTACTCTTTCAGTGAAAAATACTCAACTAGGTACCACCTAAAATGACCTCATGTACCTGAGTGGTACTCATGCCACAGTAGTGGAAAACCTGTATCAGCCACGGAAGGAGAGATGGGAGTGAAGAGGAAAGGGAGAGCCTGGGAGAATGAAGGAACTGACTTCTTTGTAACTGGATTTAAGAGATGAAAGAAAATTAAAGGTGAATCAGAGATTTTTGTTGGAAGAATTCAATAAATACCCAGGAAGCTGGGGGAAATGAAGCATGATGAGTTCCGTTTTGGGCATAATGGATTGGTTGTCCAAGCAAGGGGGTCCTTTAGGCACACAAGTGAACAGTAAAGGTTAGAGGTATAGTTTAAAGGTCATCCACTTAGCAATGTTAGTTGGAAACACAAGAGTAGCTTAGCTTTTTGTACTTCATGTTTTGCTTCTTAGAGGGGAGCAGATGACAGCATTATTTTTATTTCCAGCAGATGGAGGTGTCAGTTGGATTCCCTTAACTTTGAGTCCTACTCTGTTTTCCCAAAAATAAGATCTAGCAGGACAATCAGCTCTAATGAGTCTTTTGGAGCAAAAATTAATCTAAGACTGGAAATTATATTACATTATATATTATATTATATTATATTATATTATATTATATTATATTATATTATATTTATTATATTATATTTATTATATTATATTCCTGGTCTTATAGTAAAATAAGACCAGGTCTTATGTTAATTTTTGCTCCAAAAGATGCATTAGAGCTGATTGTCTGGCTAGGTCTTATTTTCGGGGAAACACAGTACTTGGGTTTCTGAAAACCTGGATAGTCAAGGTTAGGATTGCTTGGAGATCATCTGCTCTCCTGTTTCTAAAAGTAAAGTGCTTTCTAATTCTCGGATTTTTTAAATTAATGTTTGTATATTCAGAAGCTAGTTTATTGTTGATAAAAGGGGTATGTTTTTGATATCTGTAGTCAGGTTTGAAAAGAATGAGAGCTATATTAAGTAGCAGCACAAAAGACTAGCTATGTAAGTAATGTATATTTCAAACACCTGTCATATATACCTATTCAGTTGAAAAAATATGGCTTAGGTAACTCATACACACAATTAAAATCTCCATCTATCTTTCTGCTTCAATTCATGATAGCCCCTCCAGGCCAAATTTACTCTTTTTGAAGATAAAAGAGAGCTGTTTGGCAGATGTCTGTTGGGCATTAGGGGGGGAAGGCCTGTCCTGATGGGCATGGTTTCAGAGGGAGGCACCATCTAGCTTTGCAGTTAACACCCTCACTGCACCCCCACTGCAAATTCCTGTCTGGATAATTCCCCTAAGAGAGCTATTAGACCCTTTATTGCTTTCGGGCATATCCAGCTTTTGCTTTGAAATCATTTCATTATTAGATGAAATGAAGGCCCCTATAGTGATGGAGGTACATTGGATATTTGTCATTTTTTGCTGCCCATCATGTGAACCCCCTTCCTGTGTCTGTAATTTCTAGCTGTGATGGGTTGAATATATCCTCCAAAATGATATGTTCGAGTCTTAACTTCTGGTACCTGTGAATTTGACCTTATTTGTAAATAGGGTCTTTGCAGATGAAATTAAGTTAAGATGTGATCATTCTGGAGTAGGATGGGCCCATAAGAAGCAGAAAAGATACAGATACAGGGGGAAGGACCTGTGAAGACCGAGGTAGAGATTCAGTGATATGTCCACAAGCCAAGGAAGTCCAGGGATGGCTGGCAACCACCAGAAGCCAGGAGAGAGGCAGGGGACACATTCACTGTGAGAGAAAATTTTCTCTTGTTTTAAGCCACCCAGCTGTGGTACTTTCAAATGCACTCACCTTATGAATCTTCATGGGAGATGGAAACCTCATTTCTCCATGTAGGTGCTGAACTTGCCACGGGATTGCTTTCTTGGACTGCCTGCCCTCGAGGGCACGGGCACGTGACCTAGGTCTCACCAATAATAACTTCTCTTTTAGACTTTGAATCTGGCACGTGTTGGGCAGGGCAGTGGGGCTGTGAGCCATATCCCTTGGGGCAGCAGTAGTGTTGCAGGAAGATGGCATTCCAGAGGCAGTAGGGGCAGCTGGCAGGTGGTGCCCGTGTGGCAGTGTTGCTGGTGCCAGCTGCAGTGTTTGTGCTTACCGGTGGCGGTCGGGTATTCCTCACTGAAGCGTCTCTGGCTGCGGAGTTCGAAGCCTGGATCTGCACACCTCCCTGCCATCCTCTGAATGACTCAGTACATCTCAGTAAATCCCTTTTCTGAGAAGCCATGTAGCATAGTGATTTAGAGCAGGGCCGCAGACCAGATGGCTTCATAATCCATTTTTTCCATCGCTAGCTAGGTAAACAGACAAATTACCTATGTCCTCAGGCTCTCAGTTTCCTTACCTGCAAAATGGGTATAATAATGGTACATACCCATTAGGTTTTGGATGAATTATGTGAATTAATATCTATGAAGCACTGAGAACCAAGCTTGGCACATAGGAAGCATTATATCTGTATCATTTGTCATTAGTATTATTAAAAGAGCCAGGCTTGGTTTCTGTCACATATAACTGAGAATCCCAAAGGATACAAATAGAGTCTCAGTAGTCGTCCCTTCAGAGTATGATATAAAGAATAAATTGCATCTAAGCTGCACCAGCAAGTATAGTTAAGTTTTGCTTTACAGCCATGTCGTCTTTATTTTGTATGAGATTTCAGAGTGCTTTGTTTTTCCCTCTGCGGTTGTGCCCAATTTTCCTCTGCTTTGCGTCTTGCTACCTCCTGGTATTGAAACTCAGCTAACACATTAGCTCTTGAGGGAGCCTTTTTGGCCTGATGGACAGACTAAGCTGCTCCTTCTTTGTAGTCACATAGCACCTTTTGTACATCTCTGAGATGATTTACACGTCGGTCATCATTTTTTGTCTGATCCTCACTCTAGACCAGGGGTGTCCAAACTTTTTTCAACGTTTTTCACCAAGGGCCATATGCGGTAAAATACACAAACAGCCGGGCCATTCACTCGAGGTGAAGTACGTATTGCCTCACCTGGTTTATTTAACTAGATATATTTTTGGAATTTGCTGCGGGCCAATGAAAAATGGATAGCGGGCTGCAGTTGGCCCGCGTGCCGCAGTTTGTACACCCTTGCTCTAAACTGTGTGATCTTTGAGAACATAGCTCATGTCTCATTTGGTTTTGATCTAGCAAGTGTCAGGTACGTAGTAAGTACACAGTAGGAGTTTAAACGTACAGCTGTGGGGACTCCTTGTCTTGCTAACATTCCCCATAAGGTCAGTGAAAGCTGTGTTTCACTTCCTTTCTTAACCATATTCATACTTGGTGCCCTGGGGATTGATTACTACATTGTTTTGTACACCTGAAACTTAAAAAAAAAAAAGAAGGCCTCCAGGGTAATTGTGGCTGATCAGTAATCTTGATCCGGTCACACTGGGCCAAAGGAGAGATCTGGGGCAGGTTAGATAGCCACTGGGGTATACATATCTAGACTTCTGTCTTGGGATTTAAAAAAATTCCAGCATGGACCTTTGGTGAAATTATAAAACAATAGAGCTTTTATGAATCCACCAAACCTCGAATCTAAAACATCACTTTAGATCAGGTGCTGAAGCTTATAATTATAGTGGGGCTTCCTGTGAACCTAGTGAACTCATTTGGATTTTCATTTTGATTGGTTTTAGAATAATTGAAAGGAGTATTTGGAAATTTCCCCCCCACACTTGCTAACTGGTTATTTATAATGAAGACAATGGATAACTATTGATAAACATTTAATAAATGCTTTTAAAAAGTCTGCCTAGCCAGGGAGTGAACGTGCCCAGGAGAGCCAAACAGTGAGGGTGGTCATGGTATCACGTGGGTCTTCCCACATTTGTAATGGTGGCTCTGTCTTAGGTTCATAAATGCCTTTATATAGCAGTAGCGCATTGTGATTTGGGGCTTGAAGTCAGACGGTCTTACGTTGGTGTCCTGGCACTCACTTGCTGGCTGTGTAATCCTGGCATTTTATATGATCAATCTATCCTGTTTCTCATATGTAAAATGAAGGTAACATTATATCTAACTTATAGTTATGTGGATACAGTGAGCAAATGCTCACAAAATAATTAGCATAGTGCCTGACACAGTAAGAACTTAGTACATTTTTGCTGTTATATTATTCGTTCTTTTGGGACATAACTCTGCAGGATTGACTCGTTCCTAAATGTTTTACACTTGAAGATTCAGAAAGAAGGGAGACAGCGGGCAGTTGGTCCAGGGTCAGCTAGAGTTAAAGACAGGTAGAGTTACGTTTGATTCTTAGACTTGGTGCTCATTTAATCAGAAACCAAATATTCCATTCCATATTGATTTGGGTATGAAATCTTCTGAGAAATCTACAGATCATTTACCTAAGTGAGCTTTCTTGTCTTTGAATTTCCATCTGAGGAAAAATGGTCGAGTATTGTTGTGTATTCAGTATTCCTGTGAGATAATAAATCTAAGAGAACTTGGCTTCACCTAAAGTCAGGGCATTCGAGCTCTATGTAATCAGACATGGTTTAATCTGAGATTCGTATATTGACTTTTCAATTGAAAGTAAAGGGAAAAAAAGCCTCTTCAGCGCTGAGGGTTGAGCTGTATAGTTGTGTGTGTTCGAGTATACAATAAAAATGATGTCACCAAAATGCAGCATGAGAAAGGAAAGCTGTGAGACCAAGGTCTGTCTTTAAAGGCCAGTTTTAAAAGTAAAGCCCAGTGGCCTCGCCTCAGACCACTTGGTGATGGTCCCAGGGCATCTCAGGTCAGAATGTCCCCTGGGTTGGGTAGAAGATCATGGGGTCCACTTTTCACATCTTATTATTTCAGCAGCTTTCCTAAGAGCAGATGGTTTGGCACCAGGACTTGGGGCTCTGGGACGACAGCCTAAGTTGGGGGAGGAGAAAGGGTTTCCCTCCTCCACTGCTTTCAAAGCTGCTACCACCTCTGCCTCACCTGACTTTCCATGCAGACATGGGCACCAGAGCCAGCCAGGATCTGGGAACTGGAAGCTTCCTGCTTCTCCTATGTCCATACCTGAGTTTCCATTTCACCTATTTATTTTCAACACTTCGCCCCCTCACCAATGTGCCTTCCTTAAAGTCAAGGGAAATGTACCTAAAAGAAGAACTGAGGGGTATTGAGTATCTTGCTTTATATGGTGATTGCCAACTCTAATTATGATTAGAGTTGCCTCCTCTAATTATGATTCCGAAATACAACAAAAATACTGGCTTTTGTGGTTAGCATAACTTTTGTAGACTATAGGTCTTGTTTTCCCATATGCTGTATTCTCCTTGGTGTGGGTGATGTAAACATTTGGAGAATTTCAAAGAACATTTGTTTGGGATGCCAAAGGCATGATAAGTGGTGGTATATCATCCTGATCTTAAGGGCCAGAAATGGAGGTTTCCGTCGTCTGATGCAGACGGAGGTGTGAAAGCGCGTTCTCTCCTGTGCAGCCTTGTAGCATGTTGTTAGGCTGGGACTGATGCTGTTGGCTGGTGAAAGGTGTGGTTTATGGTTACACAGTGTTTGTCGTGCAGTCAGGCCCTGCAAGCCTCTGCTCAGCATGGTGGTGGGAAGCGAGAGGTCGAAGGGCCTGAGACAGAGGCACAGGCTTCCTCTCTCAGTCTGAGACCGTGCTTCCTAACAAGATAACAGAGTTCCCGTGCACTCTTGATATTAAGAGGGAGTCTTTTTACCCTCAATTCGCTTTCCCCCCACCCCCGCCCCAAGGGAACCATTGTTTATGGAGCATGTACTTGGTAGCCGCCAATGCGTAAGAATGACCTCATTTCGTCCTCACAACAATCCTAGTTAATATTTTTAAGCAGCACAGATTAAAAAAACAGATTTTATACACACACAAATATACTTTAAGTCATGTGCACAATACACTATTAGTCTATATATTAAATGTTAGTAAAATTAACTTCTGATTTTTAAGCAAATATTAAATATTTTCTTCTTCTACTCCAGGGGTTCATCTTGCACTTGCTCTAGGGATCCTCCTTGAGAGGGCTGGGTTGTACTGAGAGGGAAGATTTTAGAGTTCCCTGAATATTTCTAAAAAGTCCAACCTCAAATATTTGTGTATAGTAGCTGACAATAATCTCTACTGTGCCAGACGAAGTTCTGAGAGTTAACCTTTCCTTACCCAAAGAACAGTAGTCTCCTAGGGCCAGCAGGGGGTTGGGGCGGATTAGTGGGAGGGCTATGGCTGGAATATTTCCCTGCCACTGTTTCTTACCTTCTCTTCGGATCACCTTGGAGTGAGTTTCTTTTCCATTCTTCGGAGCTCCTCAGCTTCCTTAATTGGCCCAGTGTTATCAGGAGGTATCATTCATGACGTGAGCAGCCCTGGTTCTTGGAGGAGATAAAATAGTTGGGGTTGCACAATTCCGAGGGCTAACTTGTTTGGCACAAAGGGACCTGGCAACAACATTTGAAGCTTCAGATGGAAAGAAGTCCCTCACACAAACGTAATTTCATTCATTTGTAAACCATTTTCTTCTTGTATTCTTCTTTACTTTTTTAGTTATGAAAAATTGCAAAAGAAACATAGATTTAGTGCAGTCTAACTTGAGCCATCTGTTGTTATAAGAGTTTAGACTGAACATTATTCTGAGCATAACAATAGGCCAGGATCCAAATAATTGAATGTGACAGTACCCAGCGCAATAATTTAAAATGATGGTATCACGAGGCAAAAAGGGAGGACTTATATGGGTCTGAATGGTGTAAAATAGGGTTAAGTCCAAGGTAATCAAGAAGTTAATAAGCTAGGAATTTTGGTGAATATGATAAAAAATAGTATACATGGTTGAAATTGGGTAAATGGGCTGTATCTTTGATAAAAATCAGTTAACTGGTTTAAAGTACATCAGAGGTATATTATAAAATCTTCAATTTAGAAAGAAGGAAAAAAAAAAACGTGTCCTTGTGATTCCCCATAGGAGGGTCACTATTTGAGAAAATCCTTAACAGTTTCTTCCAGTTTTGATGTGGTCAAGGAGGATGGGTTCAGTAACCCATGGCAACGAAGTGACTGTGAATGATACGAAAAACATAATTTTCATTTAGTGCTTCTGGCAGTAGGAGGACTTGCAAAGTCGGGCACCCACATAATCCTTGGAGTGTATAACATTTAAAGTAATACAAATAAAGCAAACTCCTCTCCTTTAGAACATTTAAGAACAGTCACAAAGCTTTATGCTACACAGTGTACTTTCAAAAAAACCGAAAATTGCTTCTGGACACTATGTAATAGTTAAAAATTCTATCTCTTATTAACCCTCCCCCATTTTATGGCTAGTTAACTTAGGGAACACTTAAATTCTCTGTGCATACTGGACTTCAACATACTAAAATATAACGCAACGTTGTCAGCTCTTAAATTTAAAAAATGTGATTTATAGTTTCTCTGTATTTTTAACTTTAGGATCAAAGTACCAAAATAGATAAACTCACAGAATGAAAAAGGTCAAATTCACTTGTATGCAATTTCCTAAGATTAGAATTTCTTCTTAATATTTGCATATCTATTGTTTTAACTTCTTATTGCCAGGAAGACAGTCTGGGAGAGCTGTGATTAGCTAAGCGTCTTCTTTAAAGAAAAGAAGTGTTGAACAGTACACAGTAAATTAAACATATGGAAATGACGTCATTTGAACCAGAAGACTTCACAAATTCCTCGTGCCCTGCTGCTTTGAGAAGATGAACAGTTTGCTCCTCACGAGTACATTGAAGCCTATAGACTCATTTTTAGTCATCTATTTATTTTTTACCTTTTTTTCATTATGGTACGGTACACATACGTAACATGAAGTTTACCATCTTAATCATTTTTTAGTGCACAATTCAGTGGCATTAAGTGCATTCACACTGTTGTGCAGCCAACACTACCACCCATCCAGAGCTCTTTCCATATTGCAAAACTGAACGTCTGTTTCCATTACATAATAACTCCCCATTGCCCTCACCTCCCAGCTCATGGCCCCCACCATTCTACTTTCTATCTCTGTGCATTTGACTATTCTAGGTACCTTGTATAAGTGGAATCATGCAATATTTGTTCTTTTGGGACTGGATTATTTCACTTAGCAAAATGTCCTCAAGGTTCATCAATGTTGTAGCGTATGTCAGAAGTCCCTTCCTTTTTCAAGGCTGACTAATATTCTATGATATGTATATACCATATTTTGTTTATCCATTCAATTGTTGATGGACACCTGGGTTGTTTACACCTTTTGGCTTGTGTGGATACTGCTACTGTGAATGTGGATTTACAAATATCTGTTTGAGTCATTGCTTTCAGTTCCTTTGAATATATACCTAGAAGTGGGATTGCTGGATCACATGGTAATATTATGTTTCATTTTGTGAGGAACCACCGTGCTGTTTTCCGTAGCAGTTCCATATTTTACATTCTCACCAGCAGTGTACAAGGGTTCCAATTTTTTCACATCCTCACCAACACTATTCTCCCTATTCTCCCTTTCCACCCTATTTCCTTCCATAGTTCCATCCTAGTGGATGAAAGGTGGTCTTAGTCATGTATTTCAGTAAGTGTAGATATTCATAGCTTCACTATATTCCAGATGATCTTTGTTCGCCGGGAAGTTGGGAGGCGATTGGAGTGACCACTATATGGTCACCTCCTGCACAGGAAACATGATGAGTGTTGGAGACTTTCTGTATAGGAAGACCACAGTCCCCTGGTAGATGAGCACAGTGGAAGGTAAAGGTAGAGCTAATACCAAAAAAAAAAAAAAAAAGAAAAAGGATTCCTAGTTTCTTGTGCTATTATTTGAATACTATTTTCTTATTCTTTTCCCCAAATGACAGACATACTTAAATATGGGTAAAGTCAACTTCTAATTGTTCAAATGCTGTTTGTTAGCAGTGTATGCTATGAGGCGGTGCTGTGGGATATAAAGACATGAGGGCCCTTACCTTCAGGTTGCTTAAAACATAGTTGAGAGCCCAGAATATACTGGGAGGTGCACTGTAGGAAACAAAAGGTTGAACTTGTAAAAAGGCACAAGTCCTAACCCAGGGGTAACTAGAGGTGCCGAATGAAGTTGTCATGGACATTTGGCAGTGCTAGCTTTGAGTTGTTCCTGTCCTTGCATTGTAAATATACTCACCTGGAGGCAGCTAAGATAGGAACATTCAGTGTGGACTGTGGTTCCTTCCTAGACATCATCTGTGGGCCAGTGTTGACTTGGTTCCTTCTGCAGAGTCATCCAGGGAGCTTGTTAAGCAGATACACGTGTTGGCCTCATTGCTCAGTATTCAGATTTGTAGGTTTGGGATGAGGCCCAGAATTCTGTGTTTTTAAAAACTCCCTAGGTGATTCTGATGGACAACTCTACAGGTTTGGTAAACACTGACTTTGCATTACTTACCCAGGACAATGAGCCTCTCAGTTTATTCATTCATTTTACTCGCTTCCTCTCACATTCAACACACCAGTATCAGTTGTTGCTTGTGTGAGGGCCTCAGCTTGTTTTAGAGAATTAAGATCATTTTTTTGCTTACAAGAATCCCACAATTCTCTGGAGACACATGGGAAACAACTGCAGGACCGTATAATGCAAGCTGTGATGAGCTGAGGAGGTGACTCTGGGGTACCACATAGCAGGAGAGCCTAACAGAAACCTAACAGGGAGATTGGAAGGGACTTCAGAAGAGGTTCAGTGAGCCCCGCGTCGGCCCTTCAAGGTTCAGTGGGGGTCATCTGGGCAGGGAAGGAGCGCTGAGAGGAGAGAGGTGAGGAGAGGACGGTCGCACAGGCAACTCTCTCCCTTTGGAGGCGAATTGGAAGTCGTGAGAGATGACGGCAAAAGAAAGTAGAGGCCAAGATCTAGAAGGATCTTAAATGTCACTCTGAGGAGCTGTAGTTTTATTTTGAAGATGATGAGTCACAGAAGAATTTTCACCACGGGTGTGACATGCTGGGATTTGCATTAGAGAGAGAACACATCCTGGCTCCGGGGAAACTGGATTGAGGAAGAAACTGGTAGGAGGAGAGTGGACATAGATATGCTTATACGGGTAACAGGGGCCAGAATGTGCAGGAATTTCAAGCCAATGGTGTCTGTCTCCTCTTTGAAGCAGGAAGTTGGCATCTGCTATGAGAAGTGGGCGTCTAAATAGCTATGTTGGTACCAGAAGAGGGTGCATAGATGGATTGGTGACCAACTTGAAGAGGCCGGCTGAGGACAGATACCATGAATTTGTGGTGGCATTTAATTTTAAATTAAATTTTTATTAAAATTGAGTGGTTTTCATAACTGGTGCTCTTTAATCTGAATGCAGAAGTAGAAAAACTAGACATTTGGATTTTTGTAGGATTGGCAGTTCGCAGAATAAAGAGTAACAATGAAATTGAAGTTCCTCTTCTCCCAGTGTGGTAACCCGGGAGTGAAGCCAGAGCAGGACGGCTCATTTGGGGGTGTGGTCTGGATGCAAGCACAAGTGAGTCTGGGAAGGTACCCATGGATTCTGCTTAATCTTCTGGATAGTTCTCTGATGATGATATTCTGAATACTGAAAAGGTGAATCTGAATTAGAAAGAAATACAATAGACAAAAATCTGAATCTTGTTCTCAAGCTAAGTCATCCAAAACTCACTTTTAAAGTTATCTCAAGAATAATTCAAATCTGAGTATAGTACCACTAAGAATTTTTTTCTTAAAGGACCACTGGTGTTCTTCTGTAGCTCTAGTCAAGTAAAATTGATCATCTAATTAGGCCTTTGTTAGGTGGGACTTGCTATTTTTTAATGTTCCACTAGACAACGTAATAAATATAACAAGGACTGGAATTGCATTAATTTGGGATAATTACGAGGAAGACTTGTCTAAATAAGTGAAAGATTTAAATTTTATGGAATGTTTAATGAAATGGAGTCATTCCTTTCATGTCCTTACGCAATCTAGGG
This sequence comes from Rhinolophus sinicus, assembly GCF_036562045.2. NCBI lineage: Eukaryota > Metazoa > Chordata > Mammalia > Chiroptera > Rhinolophidae > Rhinolophus > Rhinolophus sinicus. The sequence continues at coordinate 77,123,808 of NC_133754.1, read as the reverse complement.
AATGGATAAATTATTTATAATTAGCATATCAATTGTTGCAATATAAAAGATTGCTCCTTTAGTATTTGAAAAAAGGTTATTTTTATTCCTTCTTCAATAATTGATATGGTGCCTTGAAACCTTATTTATGTCACTTATGTGTACTAACCAAAGTAAACATGACCTTCAGCCTAGTCCAATTCCATAATCCCTAAACTCCAAATGGGTAGATTTCAAATTAGAATGCAAGTTTGTTACATGGGAGATGAAGTAATGCTGCATCCTTAAAGACATCTTGCGTTTTTTGCTTTCTTTTGAAAAAGAAATGCTACCATCTGTATGAGTATAGATATGTTTTTAAAATTCAAAAATAATACATTAAAAATAATAACATAAGTATATAATACAAATAAATATTTAAGACAAATAAATTATTCAAGATAATTTTAAAAGGTAAAATTTAAAAAGATGATATTTAATGTAAAAATAAATAATAAAATAAAAAATAAGTGGAACATTCAAGATAAGCATTCAAAATGATAAATATCACAGAAGAAATAAATAATAATATTGTTATCTCCAAAGAATATTTTAGAATTTGTCATAATAATGTCCTTTATTAGTTGAGGGCCTGTTAGGTGCCAGTTGTATTCATTCTTTCATTTAATACAACAACAAATCCCATAAGGTTGGTACTATTATTATATTAATTTACTAATGAGGAATCTGAGGTTGACGCTTATTAACTAATAAATGTCAGAGCTAGGGTTCAAATCCAGATTTGAGTTTTCTTAGTAAATCCTTTAGTACTTCATCCTTTAGTTTAGAATTAGAATAAAGCAAATGGTGTTTTTAACCAGATCTGTAAGAGAATTAGGTGATGGAAACTAGGCAGTGAGTAAAGTGTCAGCATACTATTAACAGAAAGAACAAAAGTGGTGTGAGTGCAAATACGACCGGGTACCGTAAGGATCAGAGCAATATGTCATGATGCCTAATACTCGCTATTGACCCTGATCTTTTTCTAGCCAGTTATCAATGCTTTGCACACACAGACTTTTCAGTTGTTTTTCCACTGAAAAAAAGTAGAGTCAACGCCAACTAGTGATGCTGGGCCCTGGTTTGGGAACCGGCTACCGGAGTTTGACCACAAACTTAGCCTGTAGCCTGGTTGTGTCCCATGTGTAAAATGGGATAATAACAACACCTACTCATGGGGTTGTGAGGATTAAAATGCCTCAATAAATGCAAAACCTTGAGAATAGTACCTGGCATATAATTTGTGCTCAGTTAACAGTTAATAGTTATCATTAATAATAATAAGCTTATGGTCTGAGTATGGAGATAAGCAGCTTTGGGTCTCTAAAAAAGGGTCGTTTATTAGAACTATATCTTTTTTTTTTTTTTTTTTTTACAGGTAAGAAAGGCTTAACTGCCAGTAATTACAATCCCCCTGACCTATAGGGAGCAGTTTTAGATCGTGTGTTTAAAATAGATTGGTTTTGCGGGAAAGACATGGTACTTTTTCAGTGCACATGTTGCTGATATGGAAGTAGCAATTAGGACTTAAAAGTCATATGGTTGCCAAGTGATGTTTTTGATAGGAGGTAGGAGTTGTGCATGTGTGCTGGTGTGACATCCTAATTATTGCCTTGTTTTGCCCTTTCTGGGACTTACCCGGGGCTCTACATCTGTGAGGAGCTACATTGGTCTGTTCTATCTTCTCCCTTATAGTACCTGACTTTCTATAGGCTAGTAAGTGAGCAGACCCCTGAGCAGGGCACAGGTTTCCCAACAAGTCGCCTAGAAACGACCTTGGCTCTGTGCTTCCCCTTGCTGTGGACGGATTGTCTTGCAGAGGATGGGCTAGGACCAGTATGGCAGTCATGGTACTCTATAGAGAGGACAAAATTGCAGATTTGTTCCCTAAGGGATCCATAGTGTATGCTTTCAGTGGTTCCTTTTTGCACTGTTTACCAGCTTTGCGGCAGTGTCTTTCTAACAGATACGTTTTCAGTTCAGGCTCTCTGTCTTAAGTGTATTTGTTTCTTTTACCTGAGTTCGAAAGGGGAATAGCTCTGACAATGGGACACTTTTTATATCTGGTGTCTTCCTCCTGTTCATTGTTGCATCTTCCCAGTTACCCACTAACTTTTGATAGCCTCAGTTGCTGCCTGTATTTGCAGAAGATAAGCCTTTGGGATTAACAACAACAAAACACACACACGTAAATCTACTTCAGTGCCTGAAGGAGTTTGGATTTTGCCCTCTCAAGAGTCTTGAGAAATTTATATTGCTGGGGGAGAATACAATGGAGAGAATCATAGAGGAGAGCCTTGGTGTTCAGAGATTTACTGGAGATTTCAGTTATTCATGAGAGATCAGGAAGGAGATCTAGAACAAACTTGTAATTTTGCTGAGGCACAAATTTTAATCATGTGTCCTGTCAACGTGGGCGTAGGCCCCTAACACAGTGAGTGGGGCTGAGCCTGTCACCAGCATCCAATTCAGGATGCGCTCTGGCTCTGTTCCCAAAGTTTCTGAGACAGGAGGGAATTAAAAACTTGGTGTCCTTTTGGAAATGGTCCTGAAAAGAACACCAGTTACTACTTTTGGTGATAGGAATGAAAAGTAAATGAAGATGTCTGAGAAAGCCATAGTTCTTACCAGATAAAAAGAAGTTTTGGATAAAGTGTGAAATACAAAATTTGGTGAGTTAACTCAAGCCCAGAAAAAGTACTCCTTATAACTATCTTGAGGATGTACTCAAGTGAATATATTTTAATTGCTGTCTAAAGTTTCATGTATAATCATTAAAGATATAAAAAGATAACTTAAAAGTTTTAGTTATTGAGAACACTATATGGAATACAGTCATATTGGAAAATGTAGAGATTTGCTGAAGTCTGGGGACCTATCCATTACTAGTGATTAGTTTCTTTTGCACTGCACATAGGATGAGATCAAAAGAATATAGAGCTATACCCTGTATATCAAGTAAGTAGCTATAATTAAGTCAGATACTTTGTGCTTTTTTTTGATTCTGTGGTAACATTTGCCCTCCCTTTTATAATCCAGTATATATTTAGATACAAATGTTTTAGGAATTCAAGGAAAAGAATGGTGGGTTTGGAAGAAGTATGATTCTTTCCTTATACTACAGTAAGTGAAAATATATTGGGTCATTGCCTACCTGAGTATAATTTTGAGATATAATCTATATCAATAATCAATTGATTGTTGTGCATATTTCAAGTATACTAAATGAGACTGAGAAGGTGATGGAATCTCTGGCCATAGATCAGGCCAGGTTCTTTTGAGCCTTTGTAAACATTAAAACCAAATAAACAAAGAAACTCTTGCTGAGGATTCATAACTCTCACTTCTCACTCTACCCCCACATGTGCCCAAAAAAGATCGCTTAGCACTAGTGTGTGGTGGAGGGCTGCATTATTGATGAGCTTGTGTAGTTAAATGTATATCTGAGGTACAATAGCTGGCTTGTTGGCATTATGTTCACTGCTTTCTGATTGTTTTTGTACAGCTATTTACAACTAATTATCCTACGTATGTTTTGTTTTAAAAAGGAAAATGTTTTTCAGTATAAACTTTTTTTTTTTTTTTTTTTTTTTATTAATTAGTTTCAGGTGCACAAGACAAAGCAAAACTTAGACATTTATCATTTATATCCCTCACACTGTGTGAACCCCCCTCCCCCCATCCACTATCCCTCTGAAACCTCTCACCTTCCCTTATCCCCACCCTCTAGCAACCCTCAGTTTTTCCTCCATGTTTCCAAAACTGTTTCTGATTAGTTCATTCACTTATTCTTTTCTTTAGATTCCACATATAAGTGAGATCATATGGTATTTGTCTTTCTCTTTCTGACTTATTTCACTTAACATAATGTTCTCTAGGTCCATCCATGTTGTTGCAAATGGTAAGATTTCTTTCTTCTTTATGGCTGCGTAATACTCCATTGTATAAATGTACCACAGTTTCTTAATCCAGTCATCTACTGATGGGCATTTCGGTTGTTTCCAGGTCTTGGCTATTGTATATAGTGCTGCAATAAACATAGGAGTGCATAAAGATTTTTGAATTGAGTTTTGGATTTCTGTTCAAATACTGACCTGTATCTACAATGTTTTTTGTGTTTTTTCTTGTATGATATTCCAAGAAACATATGTGGTAGAAAATATATTATTAGTATCAAAGTAGCCCTTAAAAATATTCATCTAGAAACTAGAGTTCGTTGTTGAAATGATTGTATTAAACCCAAACCTCATCATTCATATATTCCCAGACAAACTGAGACACATGGTTACCCTACTTAAAGGATTAAGGAATTTGCATGTCACTCAAGAGGCAATAAACAAGGAGCCATGGAAGGTTTTTCATGTAGAAAGTGATGTAATAAAACTTTGCATTGTGGAAGGCAAAAGGGAAGACAGGGAGACCAAGTGAGGGCTGTTCCAGGGGCCCAGGCCCGAGAAGGTGAGGACTGGGAGCTTATGATGCCCATGGAGAGGCAGAGAGCTGGACAGACATGAGATGGGCTTTGGAGACTCAACCGACAGATCTTGGTGATTGATTGGATATGGCAGATGAGCCGGAAGGAGGAGGCAAGGATGGCACCCAAGTTTCTGTGTAGGGGAGTGCTGTTATTTACTGAGATGGAAATGCGTGAGGAGGAGAAGGTGTGAGGTAGGGGATGGTGGTGAGTTCCATGTTGGATATGTTGTGTTTGAGGTACTTATGCAGATATGCAAGTAGAGATGTTTGATAGACATTTTCTCCACTTACGTCTTAACCTGAAAATCAGCCTACATAATAGTATTGTTACTTACGGTTTTAATTCCCCATAAAGATCTTGAGTGCAGAGATGTGTCTTGTTTCACTCAAGGATTCATGTCAGTCTTGAATCATCTAGTTACTGTTTTGAGCCTTATGAAAAGTAGTATGGCTGCTCCTCTTGAAGTAACTTAAATTTGGCTATGAAATGGGAAACCCAGCTTCCTACAGCAAGTGTTTCCCAACTGCCTGTCAGAATTGCAGAAAATGTGGGTGTTTCTGCAGCTTTAGAACTAAAGAAATGTCCCATATGAGTGCTCCTCATTTGAACAATATTTATGGCCTCTTGCAGAATACTTCTTCAAAAATACCTAGTATTTATAAAGCTCTTATTCTAAAAAGATTGCCTATGTTTTTCCATGAATCCTTACAACATATATGTGAAGTTGGCAAGGGGCAGATTCGCATTCTAAATGACCATGAAAAAATATAAATATGACAATGCTTTCTGAATGTTGGTTAATATTTATATTATCCTAAAACTTAACAATGTTCAGTGTGCGTCAGTATACAGATTTCTCTTTAAATTCCTAGACTATTTTAGAAGCAGATTATCTGGTTCCTGTCCAACATTTATTTGAACTTGTGGACAGATACAAATATCATACTTTTCCCCAACGTATTTTAAATGATAGTGATTCATTTTTAAATTCGATACTGTAGATTTGGGAATGGCTCTTCTTAAGCATGTTCAATCTTACTGAAATTAAAGTAATTACGTAAAAATGTGTATAAAAAAACCAGGAGAGTTTTATGTCATAAAACTGTGCCCAACTTGGGTATTACTAATGATTTACGTCCTGAATACTCATGTTTGCAAAAGCATTTATTATTTATTTATACTACACCTCATCCTTCTTCCCCGAAAAGGATTTTAGATGTCTTAGGTAGATATTTAAATATAATATGATTTTTAAAAAATTAAATAAATGGAAAATGGACAAATGGGACTAAAAGGAGGAAAGTAAACTGAGGGTAGGGTTCTTAAGAATCAGCCAAAAGAGGATATAGTGCTGGAAGTGACCAGAAACTCAAACCGGATTCTAACCTATTTAAAGATTAAAATATAAATACGCTATTTAATTGAATAATCTCTGCCCCTCGCTCCTGAATGCCGTCCCCCACTCCACCTCCTTTTCTCTTAAATCAGGGAAAGACTCACTTAACCACCTTCATTTAAGTATATAATCATTTTATTTTTATATAACCTATCTTTTATTTCTGTCTCCTTTCACTGACCTATGTAGTTGTACAGAAGTTAGTGACAGCGTTAATTAAAACAAATGCCTTTATCCAAATTCCTTTCTTCGACAATTCCTTGATTTAGAGCAGCGGTTTTCCTCTTAGCCTCAACAGACCTTTTTTTTTTTTTTTTTACAACAAATACTTTGGTAATGCTTCCTTTCCTACCCAGAAATATCATCTTACCTACACACATAATTTCAAAAAGTCAATGTGTTAACTAATTGTAAAATAAGTGAGAAATACAGAGAATGTAATTTATAATAAAGTAATGCGTATTTTAATATGCAAATGCTAGGACAGGGCTTCATTAGAAGATAGGAAGTCTTCAGATGCCTGCACTTATGGGGCATCACCACCAGTGCAAACGCAGGCTGATCCAGCTGTGTTGCCCGAGGGCTCCAACAATTGCTATTGCCCTGGGTGACACACTTTTCCGAAACGAGCAATAATGCAAGGCCACATTCAAACAAAACAAAGTTTGTTTCATGTCCAGTTGCAATCCTGGAAAATTCAGTGTTTATTAAAGCTGTGTTTATTAAAACAGTTTTGTGTTAATATATAAAATGGAATTCTGTTTTAAGTGCAAATAATTCCAAATAAATATGTTACAAAGGGTATGTCCATTAGGACACTGGGAAGCAGGAACACACATTCTCAGGTCTGCCCTATGCACTGCAGAACCTGCAGCATCCCTTGAGCCTCAGCCCCTGCATACAATGAATGGCGCTCTCTCTAGCATTGCGGCAAACAAAATCGCCTCACAGTTGTCCAAAACTTCTCTAATTAAAAACTTGGTGTCCTTTTGGAAAAGGTCCTGAAAAGAACACCAATTACTACTTTTGGTGATAGGACTTAAAAGTTAATGAAGATTTCTGAGAAAGCCATAGTTCTTACCAGATAAAAAGAAGTTTTGGATAAAGTGTGAAATACAAAATTTGGTGATGGTTTGGATCTGTGAGTTAACTGAAGCCCAGAAAAAGTACTCCTCGTAACCGTCTTGAGGATATACTCAAGTGAATATATTTTAATTGCTGTCTAAAGTTTCATATATAATCATTAAAGATATAAAAAGGTAACTTAAAATTTTTAGTTTCTTTTGCTGAGAGAGAAGAAGAGGAAGATGTGAAAAATTTATTGCAAGCTCATATTTCGGGTTGTCTTTCACTAGGCCTGGAATGTAATATTAGGGAAATGTAGCATTCCCCAGAGAATCATAAGGGTGAATATGTCCCTGTTCCAGAAAAAAATAGAAGGGAAACTGAGGTGAGAGGGACAAAAAGTGGGGTGAGCGGTCAGTGGCAGGACACAAGAAGGTCAGAGCTTCATGGTAACGCGGGGAAGTCAAACCAAACTGAATTCTAGCCCTGGCACTTGGTAGCTGTATGATTGGGAAAAATCTTTTTAAATTCTGAGTCTCTTTCTTCTCCTGCATCACAGCTACTTATGCCTCATTTATAGGGTGATGATGGGAATTAAGGGGATGAAAATATATTAAAGTGACTGACATTGTGCCAGTATCTCAGGATATACTTAAGAACTGCGGGGTTCCTCTGCTCCCCTCTTCTCTCACAGGGATTGATAATGATGGAGTTTGCATTTCTGTGGGCGGGGGACGTAAGAGTAGTAATTAGGGAAAATTTATTCTAGGTTCTTAATATTTAGGTTCTTAATTTTTAAGGTAGAAAACCTGGTATATGGTACCTTATGTACCCTGAAGCATCCTGCATTTTCGTTGAAAGCAACCCTCTCTGTGCTTCACAATTTATACTTCAAAAATTCCTTGGAGAAAAAAAAAGGTTATTTTTTTAAAATTACAAAAGAAATGCTTTGCTGTAGGAATTTCAAACACTGCACTTGTAAATAAACTAAACCGTCCCCACCCTAATCCAACTCCCTAAGGGGGACCAACTGCTAATAGAATTTGAACTTAAGTGCTCCTGCAGTCTTCTTTGTGGCCACGGCAAAGGCTGTTCTTCCATCTGGAGTCCCTCTGCTCTGTCTCTGTGAACCTGTCTCATCTGTCCCTCCATCGGGGATAGAATGCCCACCTGATTCGCCTCATTCATACTGCTCCAGCAAGGCTCTTTGTCCTAAGGGCTGTGACTGATGTCTACCGCTTTCTTTCTCCTATAAGGGTTTTGCAATTTCTTTTCTTTAACAGTGGATCATTTTATTGAATAAACTATTTTACTTCATTATAATAAATTATTCTACTTAATTGTAAGATCTTCTTTTTGAATTCAAGTTTATTGGGGTGACAATGGTTAGTGAAGTTACATAGATTTCAGTGTACAATTCTGTAATACATCATCTATATATCACATTGTGTGTTCACCACCCAGAGTCAGTTCTCCTTCCATCACCATATATTTGATCCCCTTTATCCTCATCTACCATCCCCACCCCTCTTACCTCTGGTAACCACTAAAATATCGTCTGTGTCTATGAGTTTTTGTTTCTTCATTGTTTGTCTTGTTCTTTTGTTGTTTTCAGTTTTATATACCGACTTATTTCGCTTAGCATTATAATCTCAAGATCCATTCATGTTGTCACAAATGGTGTTTCATCTTTTCTTACCGCCAAATAGTATTCTATTATGTGTATATACCACAACTTCTTTATTCATTCATCTATCGAAGGACACTTTGGTTGTTTCCATGTCTTGGCCACTGTAAGTAAAGCTGCAGTGAACATTGGAGCACATACATCTTTGTGGATAAATGTTTCAGATTTTTTGGGTAGATACCCAGGAGAGGGATTGCTGGGTCATATGGTAATTCTATTCTTAATTTTTTGAGGAACCTCCACACTGCCTTCCATAGCGGCTGCACCAGTCTGCATTCCCACCAACAGAGTATGAGGGTTCCTTTTTCTCCACAGCCTCTCCAACACTTGTTACTATTTGTCTTGTTGATGATAGCCATTCTGACTGGGGTGAGGTGATATCTCATTGTGGTTTTTATTTGCATTTCTCTGATGATTAATGATGTTGAGCATTTTTTCATATGTGTATTGGCCATTTATATGTCCTCTTTAGAGAAATGTTTGTTCAGGTTCTCTGCCTCTTTTAAAAGTTGGATTGTTTGTTTTTGTTGTTGTTGAGTTGTACGCTTTCCTTATATGTTTTGGATATTAATTAGCCCCTTATAGGAGGCGTTGTTTGCAAAAATCTTCTCCCATTCAGTTGGTTGCCTCTTTACTTTGTCGATGGTTTCTTTTGCTTTGCAGAAGCTTTTTAGTTTGATATAGTCCCATTCATTTATTTCAGCTTTTACTTCCCTTTCCTTTGAGGTCAAATTCATATGGACTTTGACCCAAGATCCATGTTTAGTACCTATGTTTTCTTCTATGCAGTTTATTGTTGCAGGTCTTATGTTTAGGTCTTTGATCCATTTTGAGTTAATTTTGGTATATTGTGACAGATAGAAGTCCAGTTTCATTCTTTTTCACGTGGCTTTCCAATTCTCCCAGCACCATTTATTGAAAAGGCTGTCTTTTCTCATTGTATGTTTTTGGCTTCTTTGTCGAAAATTATCTGTCCATATTTATGTGGGTTTATTTCTGGGTTCTCAATTCTATTCCACTGGTCTGTGTGTCTGTTTTTCTGCCAATACCATGCTGTTTTGATTGCTGTTGCCCTGTAGTACAAGCTAAAGTCAGGGACTGTGATGCTTCCAGCAGTATTCTTTTGTCTTAGGTTTGCTTTGGCTATTTGGGGTCTTTTGTAGTTCCACACTAATCTGATGATTTTTTGTTCTATTTCTTTAAAAAATGCCATTGGGATTTAGATGGGGATTGCATTAAATTTGTATATTGCTTTGGGTACTACGGCCATTTTAACTATGTTGATTCTTCCAATCCATGAGCACGGAATATCTTTTCATTTCTTTGCGTCTTCTTCAATCTCTTTAAAAAATGTCTTATAGTTTTCAGCACATAAGTCTTTCACATCTTTGGTTAAGTTTATTCCTAGGTATTTTATTCTTTTTGTTGCAATTGCAAAAGGAATTGTTTTTTTAATTTCTTTTTCTGAGATTTCATTGTTATTATATAGGAATGCAATGGACTTTTGTACATTGATTTTGTGGCCAGCAATTTTACTGTATTCATTTATTGTTTCTAATAGGTTTTTGGTGGAGTCTTTAGGGTTTTCTATATATAGCATCATGTCATCTGTAAAGAGTAACAATTTAACTTCTTCATTCCCAATTTGGATGCCTTTTATTTCTTTCTCTTGCCTGATTGCTCTGGCTAGGGCTTCTAATACTGTATTGAAAAGCAGAGGTGATAGGGGACAGCCCTGTCATGTTCCTGAACATAGAGCAAAGGGCTTTAGTATTACTGTTAATTATGATATTAGCCGAGGATTCGTCATATATGGCCTTTATTATTATATTATGGTATTTTCCTTCTATTCCCATTTTATTAAGTGTTTTAATCATACATGGATGTATCTTGTCAAATGCTTTTTCTGCATTTATCGATATAATCTTATGATTTTTGTCCTTTATTTTGTTTATGTGATGTTATCACATTGATGGATATGCGTATGTTGAACCATTCTTGTGCCCTGGGGATGAACCCCACTTGGTCGTGATGAATAATCTTTTTAATGCATTGTTGCATTCTATTTTCTAGAATTTTGTTTAGGATTTTCGCATGACATATTGGTCTTTAATTTTCTTTTTTTTTCCCTTTTTTTTTTTTTTTCGTTATCCTTACCAGATTTTTGTTATCAGGGTAATGTTGGCCTTATAAAATGAGTTATGGAGTATTGTCTCTTCTTTAATTTTTTTGGAAGAGTTTGAGTAGGACAAGTATTAGATCCTCTTTGAAGGTTTGGTAGAATTCACCAGTGAAGCCATCTGGTCCCGGACTTTTGCTTTTGGGCAGGTTTTGGATGACTGATTCAGTTTCCTTACTGGTGATTGATCAGGTTGTGTAGATTTTCCAATTCTTCCTGATTCAGCCTAGGAAGGCTATATGTTTCTAAGAACTTGTCCATTTATTCTAGGTTATTGAATTTGGTGGCACATTGTAAGGTCTCATGGTGGGTTTTTTGGGGTTTTTTTGTATTTTAGTGTAATAAAGTTGCTCAAAAATGGAAAATCTGGACCAAAGCATTGAAATTGTGATTATCCATGATATTCTGTAGGCAGAACTGTGCCTGAAGACCATGAATGGAAAAAAAACAGATTATGAGAAACTAAGAATTTTTTTCAGTACACTTAATTATAAATAAGTTTATTTTAAGAAGAAGTATAGGTGTGTGGAAGTCTAATATTTAGAATTACCAGCCTGCTTCTGTCCTTACAGGTATGTTATGGACGTCTGAGGCCTGTGTGACAGTTTGCCTTATTCCGTAACTTCATGCAGTATTATCTCTTGTAACCACTTACATAGTCGTATCTTGTAAACACGGTGTCACTTATTCCCATTATAACTAATGATTGAAAAAGCCTTTTTAAGAATGAACAATTCTTAAAACATTTAGAGATGTACTTTTGTGGCCAGAGGATTGATACTTTTGTGTATTACCAGTTTTCTTTATAAAGGCATTATCTTATTTTAACAGAATTTAAATAGGCATTGTAAATAAGGAGGGAAATAATCATGATGATATCTTGAATTGACACATGCACATATTTTTGTGCACTCAGAGCGATGCCTGGATGTCTTTGATGCAAAGTTAAAGCATCCTCGTTGGGGATTGTGGTGATCTCCTTTCCTTTTGATGGATATTCATTGGCCTTTTTCTTCCCTGAGTCACACCCTGCCTATGAGAAAGCTTAGTAAAACGCAAGGAAAACCCCACATTCATTGAAACTGTTTAACCTATGGGATGCTTCAGCTGAGATAAAAACCTGTCATTAAAAAAATTATTAATCCAGAATTCTCCTAGTTAATTTCAGTTTCCCATTTAGACATAGATTTCTTGAAAGACTGCAGTCAATTCTTCATCTAACTTGAAGGAGAGAGTTTCCAGTGGAGAGAAGACCATCTTCTTCTCGCCTTACTTCTAACACTCAGGAAGCCATAGCTCCTTCCTCTATTAGATGAGGCCATCGTGCTTGTATAGGGACGACCACAATGGTTTGAGAGCTGCTCCGAATGGGGTTGGTGGACAGGTCCGTGAGGAGTCACATTCAAAAAACTGAGAGTAGGCATGTCGTTTATATCTCAGAAAAGCTGAAATAGTCTTCTTTTGAAGGCAGAGCTAGAAATGGTGTAAATCAAGGCCATCTGAAACATAATCTTGTCTCTTGCTGCATACGTAAGTTTTTACTCTTTAGTTTGTGAGTTGTATGCCCATAGGCTTGAAATCAAAGTTATAAAAATATCCATCACATCCAAAAATTTCCTTCTTTCTTCTTTGTTCGTGTGTGTGTGTGTGTGTTTGTGTTAAGAACACAACATAGGATCTACCCTCTTGGCAAATTTTTAAGTATACATTACATGTTGTTAACTATAGATATCATGCTGTTCCACGGTGTACTTATCTCCAAAGTCATCAAGTTGTATACATTACACATATGCAGCCTTTTGTATGTCAGTCATACCTCAATAAAGTGGTTTAAAATATGAAAAAATATTGAGAGTAGGCATCTAAAAGCTGATAGCAATTTGACGTTTGAGCAATGTCCAAGCATGTTATTGGTGGACTGTCTCATTGGGTTCAGGTGTGGTGTGAGCTGCATCAGATAGTAGAATGTCATTGCAACACGCTCTGTTTCAAGATTAGGTTCTGTAACCCAAAAGGCTACGAAATCTGGAAACCATTTATTTCATCAATAGATGATTTAAACTCAGCTCTAACTCTTGTGAATAAATTGTTGGCTTTGAGTACTGATAAAAGATTAAAGATGAATTTTGAAAATAAAGCAACCCGGGCTTTATTTTGAGTAAAAGTTAAAAAAAAAAAAAAATCCCAAGGCTTGCTGAAATTGCTTTAAAATCTTCATTCCCATTAACACACCTTTTGTGAGACTGGTTTCTCTACTATGACTGTTACTAAAACAAAACACAGAAGCATTTTAGATATGCATTATCCCCTACAAGTAGCACTGCCATCCATCTAGTTTAGATTAGTAAATTAACAAGCAAGAAGCAAGCTCATTTGTCATATTAAAAACTTTCCTGATGTATTTAGTTTAGTCAGGGTGTGAGTATAGACATTTAATATGGGGAATACTATTTCATAAATTTTGTTTCATTACAATTACAAAAAGAGAGAATTACGAGTATAATAGCATTTCTCTAATCATCTGTGAACACACTTTCAATGAATGGTATGTAATATTTGTCTTTTCTTTTTTCCTGTGTTTTATTTGTTCTGAATAGATTTGTTGAAATGTAATTTTATATCTGCATGTAATAATAAAAATTTGGAAAAATAAAAAAAAAATTAGGGTTGCTTTTTGGTCTTTCATTTCCTTTCCCTCCAGTAATTCATTTTTTAAATAATTTTTTATATTCTTCAATTACAGTTGACATACAATATTATATTAGTTTCATATATACAACATAGAGATTAGACATTTATGTAACTTAGGAAGTGATCACCATGGTAAGTCCAGCAACCATCTGACATCGTACATAGTTATTACAATGTTATTGACTATATTTCTTATGCTATACTTTACATCACCATGACTATAATGTAACTGCCAATTTGTACTTCTTAATCCCTTTCCCTTTTTCACCCATCCTCTCAATCCCCTTCTATCTGCCAACCCTCAAAATGTTCTCTGTATCTATGAGTTTGTTTCTGTTTTGTTTGTTTATTTTGTTCTTTTGGTTCCACATATAAGTGAAATCATGTGGTATTTGTCTTTCTCTATTTGACTTACTCGACTCAGTACAATACCCTCTAGGTCCGTCAGTGTTATTGCAGATGGCAAGAGTTCATTGTTTTTTATGGCTGAGTAATATTCCATTGTATGTATGTACCATCTCCTCTTTATCCATTTAGCCATTGATGGACACCCAGTTGCCTCCATATCTTGGCCATTGTAAGTAATGCTGCGAACGTATGGATGCCCATGTCCCCTCAAAGTAGCATTTGGGTTTCTTTGGCTAAATACCCAGAAGTGGGATTACTGGGTTCTTTTTTGTCTTTTTGTTTTAAAGTCTATTTTGTCTGGTATAAGTGTTGCTACCCCAGCTTTTTTGTTTGTTTGTTACTATTTTCATGAAATATACAGAGGGTGACAAAAAAATGTATACACATTTTAAGAAAGGAAAACTGTATTAAAATTGTAATACTCGATATATACTGATAAAGGATGAATGCAAGTCACATTTGACTTCTGCAGTTACAAGAGTTGTTCAAAGCAGTTACCATCAGTGTCTGGACACTTCTGATTATGGCAAACTACTGCTTGAGCAACGTTGACCAAAGTGTCCACTTGTATACATTTTTTGGCACCCCCAGTATTTTTCCATCCCTTTACTTTCAGTCTGTGTGTGTCTTTCAATCTGAAGTGAGGCTCCTGTACGCAGCAAATGTAAGGGTCTTGCTTTCTTATCCATTCAGCCACCCTGTGTCTTTTGATTTGAGCATTTAATCCATTTACATTGAAAGTAATTATTGATAGATATATAGTTATTGCCATTTTAGTATTCATTTTTTTATTTTTATTTTTCTTGTCTTAAAGAAGTCCCTCTAAAATTCTTTGTAATAACTGGGTCCCTGGATTTGTTTGTCTATTTCCATTGTTGGGTTAAGGAAGTTTTCCATCACTATTTCTTCAAATAGGTTTTCAATACCTTGTCTCTTCTCCTTCTGGTACCCCCAAGATGCAAATGTTGGTATGCTTGATGTTGTCCCAGAATCCCCTTAAATTATCCTCATTTTTGTTGTTCTGTTTGGGATTCTTTCTGTTGTTCTGTTTGGGAGTTTTTTGCTACCTTATCTTCTGAATTGCTGATTCAATCCTCTGCTTCATCTAATCTACTATTGATTCTCTCTAATCTGTTCTTTATTTCAGTTCCTGTATTGTCTATTTCTGACTAGTTTTTTTTTTTTTTTTTTTATGTTTTCTATCTCCATTTTTATATTACCTTTCTCTTTGTTGAAGTTCTCACTGAGATTATTGAGCAGCCTTATAACCAGTGTTTTGAACTGTGCATCTGGTAGATTGCTTGTCTTCATTTTGTTTAGTTCTTTTTCTGGAGCTTTGTTCTGTTCTTTCATTTGGAACATGTTTCTTTGTCTCCCCATTTTGGCTGCCTCCTTGTGTTTCTATCTATGTATAAGGTAGGGCTGATATGTCTCCCAGTCTTAGTAGAATGGCCTCAGGCAGTAGGTGTCCTGTGGGGCCCAGTGGCTCAGTCTCCCTGTTCACCTGAGCTGCGTGCTGCAGATGTGTCCCATTTGTGTGTTGTGTGTGCTGTCCTGTTGTAATTGAGCTTTGGTTGCTGTTTGCATGTCAATGGGAAGGATTGACCTTTGGGCTTATTGATTGTGAGGATTGGCCGTGACTACAGCTGTTGTGCAGGGGCTGACTTTTCAGAGCAGGATTCACTTTAGCAGGGCTCTGGTGCCTGTCCAGTTTGCCCTTTAGGTGTGTTGTCCACAGAGGCAGCCACTGGGATGCTTGCTCCTGGGCCTCCTGGTAGGGGCCATGATGCATGCTAAGTTCAGCCTCAGTCTGTGCCCTGCCTGGGGCTACCTGGAATAAGTCACAAAGCAATCTGCAGATGGCACCACCTATTCTGGCTTTAGAGGTGCCTGGGAGTGGCCAAGCTGCAAACCAAGGCTAGCTGTTGCTCGTGCAAGGGGGCTGATAAGTAAAAGTTATGGGCTACACCAAGGTCACATGCTGCTTGTTTGGGGCTTGTAAACCTTTGAGAGATTTTAGGAAAATCCAAAGCAGGAGGCAAGGTAGGCCATTTGTATGGAAAAACCACTGGAAGTGGCTTGGGTGGGTCTGCAAGTTGGGTGGGGCAGGGTCTCAGGGAATCACCAGGGCGGGGCAAATGGTGTTAGCCAGTTTGATGGAGACTCAGATTCTGTGGCTGCTTGCATCTCCATGCTGGGTGAGAAAGGAGTGCTCAACAAAGGAATAATGGCTTCTGCCAGCCTTCTGTCTGGGAGAAATCCTTGCCCTGAAGCCAGACAATTGAGTTCCTCTTTGTATTTCCCCAGTGCCTTCGAGCTGCTACCCCAGTCCTGGGGCTCAGAGCAAGTGAGTCCATCAGTGAGTAAATTTGTGCGTGGGCCCTTTAAGAGGAGTGCCTGGGACTGTAGCCCCCTTCCATCTCACTCAGGTACAATCTCCACTGGTTTTCACAGCCAGAAGTTATGGGGACTTGTCTCCCTGGAATCCTGGGCTGGGAAATCTGTTGTGGGCCTGGGACCCCTCACTCCTCAGGAGGGAGCTCCACAGCTGAGATATCCCTCCTGATTTTTAACTGCCACACACAGGTGTGGGACCTCCCCATTCCACTTCTCTGCCCCTCCTACCAGTCTCGGTGTGGCTTCTGATTGTCCTTAGTTGTAGAACTTCTGTTTATCTAGACTTCAGGCAGTTCTCAATGATGGTTATTCTATAGTTTAGTTGTAATTTTGATGTGGTCCTGAGAGGATGCAAGTACAGCATTTACCTACTCTTCCACCTTAACTGGAAATCTCTCTCCAGTAATTCATTTTTTGTTATATTTTACAAAAGTATCCTTTGCCATGGGTAATTTGAGAAGCACCATTACAATGAATCCATCCACAATTGAGCAATCAAGCAGCCATTTGGTTTATAAGCCCATCTTAAAAATTTTTTCAATTACAGTTGATATTCAATATTATATGAATTTCAGGTGTATAGTATAGTCATTAGACAGTTATATAATTATTTATTTATTTATTTATTTTGAAGGGGAACAGGACTTTGTTGGGGAACAGTGTGTATGTACTTCAGGACTTTTTTCCAAGTCAAGTTGTTGTCCTTTCAATCTTAGTTGTGGAGGGTTCTGTTCAGCTTCAAGTTGTTGTCCTTTCAGTCTTAGTTGTGGAGGGCGCAGCCAAGCTCCAGGTCCAGTTGCCGTTTTCTAGTTGCAGGGGGCACAGCCCACCATCCCTTGCGGGAGTCGAACGGGCAACCTTGTGGTTGAGAGGACATGCTCCAACCAACTGAGCCATCCGGGAGCTCAGCGGCAGCTCAGCTCAAGGTGCCGTGTTCAATCTTAGTTGCAGGGGGCAGAGCCCGCCATCCCTTGTGGGACTCGAGGAATTGAACTGGCAACCTTGTGGTTGAGAGCCCACTGGCCCATGTGGGAATCGAACCGGCAGCCCTCGGAGTTAGGAGCACAGAGCTCTAACCGCCTGAGCCACTGGGCCGGCCCCCGACAGTTATATAATTGTTGAAGTGATCACCACAATAAGTCTAGTATCCACCTGACACCATACATAGTTATTACAATATTACTGACTGTATCCCATCTTATAAACATTTCCTTTTTCTAGGAGTTTTTAGTGAATGCTGTACTTTGTGGTTTTCCTGTGACATGTAGGGTCCTACCATTTTTTTCTGTTCTTTTTAAATAAGGTAGGTAGTTTTCTTTCGAGTTATTTTTTCCATCACTTTGTTTACAATAAGAATATATTTTATTCCCAGAGTTTGCTCTTTTAAATGCCATGGCTTCTATGTGATAACTTCGTTTCCATAAGTTACCATTACCTTGGAGACCACATTCTGCCTAATTTTAGGATGATTGTTTTGAAGTGCATTTTAGATTTTTTTCTAGCCTTCAACTTGTAATATCAGTTATTACATTATATCAGCTCTGATTTTTAAAAAATGCTGGTCTTTTAATAGGCGACTGATTATGAATATTTTTTATTTAAATGAATTATTTTAAAAATGAGAGCTATGTGATAAAATTGATCAAAAGAGTTAGCTCTTTGATATATACTGGTTAGAAGAATGTTTTCAGATTTTGGACTTGTAAAAGCTATCATAGTTAACCAGGTATGGATTTTTAAGTCATTTATAACAAACTTAATTATTCAGTGACTTGGACCTAAGGGTGGTGTATTAGTTTCCTAGGACTGCTCTAGAAAAGTACTATAAACTGGGTGGCATACAACCACAGAAGTTTATTTTCTTATAGTTCTGGAGGCCAGAAATCCAAAATCCGGGTGTCACCAGGGCCTTGCTTCCTCCGAAGGCTCTCAATGGTGAGTGTTTCTTTGCCTCTCCTAGCTTCTGGTAGCTCCAGGCCTTTCTTCGCTTGTGGCTGTACCACTCCAATGTCTGCCTGTCTCCTTCTCTTCTCTGTGTCTTCTCCTCTTCTGTGTCTTCCAGGACCCTTATTGAATTTACAGCTCACTGAGCTAATCCAGGATGATCTTCTCATCTCAAGATCCTTAACATAATCATATCTACAAAGACCTCCTTCTAAATAAGGTCACATTCATTGTTTCTGGGGGTTAGAACTTAGACATATCCTTTAAGGGGCTGCCACTCAATCCACCACAGATGGTAACAGATTTTTTTATAATTAATGAGCATTTCTGGAGTGTTGTGTATAATGTGCCATAGTGGTTGCTGGAGCTGTGGTAGAGTGAAGAGTGCCTACTTTGGGGTAGACAGTCCTGGGTTGGAATTCAGGTTCTAGTGTTCTCCTGGAGCATGTTTCTTAACCGCTGTGCATCTCAACTTCCTCATATGCAAAATGACGTGGTGAGGAAATGTAGTATTCCTGAGAATTCTGAACAGAATGGTAGATGCATCCGGGGAGATCATAATTATGGTATTCCCTCATTTGAAGATGCACACCTTTATCATTTCTGAAATTAAGGTGCCCTTTGTAATTAACCACCAGTTCCTTGACTTTGTGGATTCATGGTCCCTTTTATGCCTCACTAAGTTTTTCATGGTACCTCCTAAGGCAACAAGCAAACAAACCCTCATTCTGTTTACTGATTAGTTAGATTCAAATGACTAAATAAGTATTTAAGTGATGTCCTAAAAACTTAGTAGCAATTTGAAAAATATTTTATGCTTAAATAACTCCAGTTACTAAGAAGATGTGTGCACTTGCTGGGCACTGCATAACTTCTCAAACCTGGGAATTGGGTTGGACACTGCCACCCTTTGTCATGCTCCACACTGAGTTTTGCACCATACTGCTCTTCATCACAACAACCACCAAAAAACTGGCTTCTCAAGGATGTTGCCATCACCAGGAATGTAGTGCAATCTAATTTGAAACTATAAGGTAACTCAAGCTGTTTGTTGGCATGATGTCTGACTGAGGTCAAAGGTTGTTTTCTAATTTTGGTTAGACTATATTTACTCCCTAATCAGCAATGTAAAAGTCTGACTTTCTTTTTCTTTAAGAATTTTCTAGTCCTCATTACCCTAAATAATTTATATATTATATTTTCTTCTAAACTTACTGCTTCTGCTAAATTTCCAACCCTGTTTATTTTAATGTTTTAAAATTTTGTTTTATAATTTTTACATAAAGTAATTGTTCAATACATGCTTGCCGATGAATACCATGTCAGACAAAAATGACTTTTCGTTCAGGCTAACTGAGATGAAACATTCAGGAGACACAAAGCTTGCTGTACTTTTTTTGATCTGGTATGGCTAGCCAGCGTCTTTTTATGAAATAAGCTCTCATCTAGCTTCTCTTACGTAGGCCAGAGATAGGAATGATGAGTTAGTAAAAAAAAAAAACAAAAAAAACAAAAAAAAACCAAGCATTATGTCATCTTTAGTTTATTTTTTCATGAACTAAATTAATGACTCAGTGAGATGATGTAGTGAACTAAGGATTCAGTGCACTGATGGAGTGTTTGAATAATATGCATTTGTTCATAATATCCATTCTCATCCATTCTTCTGCTTTTCCTACTCTTCACTTCTTTCATTGATGCAAAAAATATTTCATGAGCACAAATACTGGGGGTGTGGGCCTACTGAGTATACTGAGCATATAGCGAGTAACAAGACAGACATCACATTGATGTGTTTAAACTACTCAGCCCAGTGCCTGGCACATAGTCAGTCATCAGCGAATGGTAGATGGAATTAATATTATTATGTATGATGCATTAAGAAGCTCTGTGAGAAGGAACAGAGATGAAATATAAATCAATAGATCGTGAATATTTTATTACAAACTGGCTAGAGAGAGAATGCAAGAATTCTCTCTGACAAGAGACATAATGATTCCCTTGTTGACATTTGTCACATCGTCATGCCTGGCAACCTACTATTGCTCTTCCGTTATTAGATTGTACATGTGTTGAAGGATCTGTCTTCAATCCATTAAAAAATATGTATCGTCCTCAGGGGTATTTAGTACATCAAAGTGTTTAAAACCCTCAAGAATTAGTAAGTAATTAGCCTTCATGCCTAATGTGTAAACAACAGAGGACTCTTTGATTTGGGCTCAATCAATGTAATTTTGATGTTAACAGATCAGCAGCCAACAGTTAAATAAACTTTGACACTGGGAGTAGACATGTCAACAAAGGCACAATCCAATTTACCATTGATGGATCGACCAGCTAATTTACTTTCAGTTTAGACATTTGTAAGACACTTTTCTCACCTATTTGTGATATACATATGTGCAAAGCTTCTTGCTTAAAAGAACAAAAAAAACTTAGGTAACTGTAGAACACTCATGACTTACCCCATCAGACCAGACTTCAGGTTGTTAGATCTGGATATTATGCATCAGAGGCTTCTGATTCTTCTGAGCGCGTATCCATGAGATACCTCACACTTTCTGCTTTCATTTTTAGAACCTACATACAAACACCTATGGTCCTCCAGCTCCTCTTTAATTATGTTCCTCCTTTTCTTAAAAAAAAAAATCCATATTGCATAATTTACATTTGTAAATGGACGTTTTAGGCACTCCAAAAAGAAAAAAAGCTCTTATTTGTAAAATATGGGCCAACTACTGTTTCCTCTGGAGAAAACAAATGACACTCAGGCCCTTTACAGACCTGCAAGGATAATACAGTTTCAAATGGGGAGACAGACGACATTTACAGGGATTTTCTCTATCGTTGGTTTTTAAAAAACATTTCTTTTTAATAGTTAACTTTTGAAAACAATTCTTATGGGCTTGAAATTAGTCGTTATTACTGTCCTAGTCACATACTTTCATTTCATAAAGGAATAGGCCTCTTCCTTTGTATTTTGAAAAGCGTTGCTTAATAGTTCATCTAATTGTTGGGGCTTTGAATTCCAATTCTGGCAGTAGTTAAAACTTCTGGAAAAAATCTGGGATGTAGTCGGCTTTCAGAATGGTGTACAAAGAAACTGTGAGATTCCCAATTTCATAAGGCTCATTATTCTAGATGAAAGTTTAGTCTGGAAGAGAACAGTGAGCCTTCATTATTTAATGTATTTAATCATTTAACTAGCATTAATTGTTGGTATGGATATTATGAGACAGTGACCTTGTGTTTGCAAAGTTGACAGTCTACAAATAGGACCATAACTAGTTCTTCAACTGACAAACAGCTAAAGCAGGGAGCCATTTTTTTTTAAATTAAAGTTTATGGGGGTGACAGTGGTTAGTAAAGTTACATAGATTTCAAGTGTACAATTCTGCAATATATCATCCATATATCACATTGTGTGTTCACCACACAGAGTCAGTTCTCCTTCCATCACCACATATTTTTTAAGAATCTAAAATATTTTAACTGAAAACACCTTTTTGATGTAGGGCCAAAGACTCTTCTTTGCATACGAGTTTGTATAGGTTTTCTTGAATAAATCATACCTATAATATATCATCGGTGATTTCCAGTTTTAGTTTCTATAAAGAGGGATGAATTTCATTCCTCTTTCATCAAAGCTGGGTGATAAGTACATGGGTGTTCAGTATAGTATTCTGTCAACTTTGAAATATTTGGAATTCTTCGTGTTAAAAATGTTTTTGAAATAAAAATGTAGAGAAACGAAGTGATCAAGAATTTAAAACATATGAGGAGCAATGGAAGCACAGAATCATTCTTGAATTATATTTTTAAAAACCTACTCAAGAGATTCAGTTCACTGTAGCTACTGCTGAGCTTTGAGCTAAGTGCTGTGGATTCAGATGTATAAAAATCAGTGCTACCCTTGAGAAACTCATGGTTTGGTGTACAGAAGACAGACAATTACATTGCAGTGTCATAAATGCTGTAACAGAGTAGAGTGTATACAAAGAGAGAGGAGAGAACTAAACCTCTATAGGAAGTTGGGGATAATTCACAGAATAGTTGACAATACTAAACCAGAAAAAAAAAGTAGTTACTTGTTAGTTCATCCCTATTGCAGTGTCTTGGTCAGGTTCTGCATAACAAAGATGGTAGCTGCCCTATCCCTCCACATCTCGGAAAATAGGCCTTTCTTTGAGCATAACTGGAATAGTTCACGTGGTATTGACATATGAGTCCTCCAAACTCTAGTGAATACTCAAATACTACATTAAGGTTATCTCATTCCCCATCAGGTATTTATTAAACATGCATTTATTTTTTTAATTTTTAAAATTAACCTTCCCTCCCTCTTTCCCTCCCTTCTTTCCTATTGGGATATAATTGACGTTAATATTGTATTAGTTTTAGGAGTAAAACATAGTGATTCGATATGTACGCATATTGCAAAATGTTCACCACAATAAGTCTAGTTAACATCCATCACCTCTCATTGTTACAGTTTTTTTCTTGTGATGAGAACTTTAAAGAATTACTCTTAGCAAGTTTCAAATATGCAATAAAGTATTGTTAACTAAAGTTGACTAAAGTATTGTCAGCATACTGTATATTACATCCCTAGGACTTACATATTTTATAACTGGAAGTTTGTACCTTTTGATCCCCTTCACCCATCTTGTGCACCCACGAACCCCTGCCTCTGGCAACCACCAATCTGTTCTCTGTATCTATGAACTTGTTTCTCCCCCCGCCAGGCGCCCAGATTCCACTTGTAAGTGAGATCATACTATTTGTCTTTCTCTGACTTATTTCACTTAGCATAATGCCCTCAAGGTCCATCTACATTGTCACAAATGGCAAGATTTTATTCTTTTTTTATGGTTGAATAATTTTCCAGTATATGAGGTGTGACAGTTCGCAAACTTGTTGCAACAATGTTGCTAACCTTTTTTTGATATCAGAGGGATTATTCATTGTGAATTTGTACCAACTGGACAAACAGTTAACCAAGTTTACTATTTGGAAGTGCTGAAAGGCTGCATGGAAAAGTTAGACGACCTGAATATTTCTCCAACAATTCATGGCTCTTGCATCATGACAATGCACCAACTCACACAGCACTGTCTACTCACTTGATCTGGCCCCCATTGACTTCTTTCTTTACCCAAAGATAAAGGAAATAGTGAAAGGAAGACATTTTGATGACATTCAGGACATCAAGGGTAATACAAAGACAGCTGTGATGGCCATTCCAGAAAAAAAGTTCCAAAATTGCTCTGAAGGGTTGACTAGGTGCTGGCATCAGTGCATAGCTTCCCAAGGGGAGTACTTCAAAGGTGACCATAGTGATATGTAGCACTTTTTCTAGGATGTGTTTGCAAACTTAATTGTCCGATCTCCTATATAATATATATTGTTATATATAATACATGCATATTGCATATATATATATATATATATATTTTATTCATTCATCCATTGATGACACTTAGGTTGTTTCCATATCTTGGCTTTTGTAAATAATGTTGCGGTAAACATGGGGGTGCATATATCATTTCTAATTAGTGCTTTCATTTTCTTCAGATAGATACCCAGAAGTCAAATTGCAGATCACATGTAGTTCTATCTTAATGTTTTGGGGAACCTTCATACTGTTTTTCATAGTGGCTACACCATATTCCCGCCAAGAGTGTACAAGGGTTCCTGTTTCTTCACATCTTCACCAACACTTGTTATCTTTTGTCTTTACCCTCTAACAGGTGTAAGATGATACCTCATTGTCGTTTTGATCTGCATTTCCCTGATTATTAGTGATGTTGTTGAGTACCTTGAACATGCATTTAAAATGAATGAGAAAGTCATTTAAAAATAAGTTCTCTATTTGCATTTGAGCACCAAGATGTCTACTAGTAAAGAATGTTTGGAAGAATTTATTTACTCAGCAGATTATGGAACTGCCCTATTACAAACCTAGTTTTCATTCTTTCAACAAATATTTATCTAATATCTACCATGTCCAGACCTTGTACTAGATACTGGGCACACCAATAGAGAAGATAGACACGGGTATAGAACAATACACAATATGATACAGTTTAGTTAAATCTTTCATTTTGCACCTAAAAAATATCAGATATCATTTGTGCATACATTCACATATGTGAAAGTGTTTTAAATGTACTGGAAGTATTAACATCAAGTTCATGACAGTTATTTCCTCTGGGTATGGAGACAATGAATTTTACACCTTTACCTGAAAGATTTCATTTCTTCTCTAGAAAAAGATCATGACAACATTTCAACAATTGCCAATTTGAGGTGGTGGCTATGCAGATGTTTGTTATTTTTCTAATTTCTTTTGTATTTTTAAATTAAAATTTAAAAAAAAATATCTAAAATTTGTGTATTTCCAAAGAGTGAAAACACAGGGAGGTCCCATTTACAGAATTTGGGGGATGGAGGTGGGGGAGACAGAAGACAGAGCTCATTTTAGCTGAGAGAGCTGTGATAGTTTAGCCATTCACTTGTTAGAAAGCAAGAGCAACGTGACTTATTGATTATTGATTGATTAGAATGGTTTATTTATTGAGAACAATAAGTAATTTTGTCCTTTAGATTTTATAGATCTTTCCCAGGTTGCATTTGTATTTTGAACAAAAGCTAGTTGTGCTCAAGTTAGTTCTAATGGGCATAAGATACTGTGTGTGCCCATAGGCTTGCATTGAAAATGGAACCCATTGCCCTTCTCGGCAGAAAAACTTTTGTGAAAACAAGGAAGGTTCGGTTTTCTTGGGGACTGAATGTTGCAGAAGGTTGCGGGGAAACCATGTAGCATGGCACAGTCAAGTTGTTTTACATCCCTGAAATCACAGCACAACATTTTAGTGGCGACTAAAGGATACTGTAATGCAAGTTCTAAGGCTTTTGGAAGTGATCTCTTGTCCTCATTCAGTAATATATTCTTTTATATTTGGTTTGTTTTGCTGGGACACATTTCCTCTTTCCTTGCAAAGAACTGCAGTCATCTTATCGTCCTTTTAGTATGGATTTCTTTAAGCTCTTTAAAAAACTTCAGTCATGAGATACTTAATGTTCTAAATCTGAATAATACATTTTGAATGTAGCTGCATAGCTCCCTTAGGACGACGGTTTTTTAAATGGAACAATTTAAAATATTTTCTATGTAAATGGGCACTCAGGGTAAATGATTTTGGTAAGAATGCAGTAATGTTCCCCAAGTATAACTGGTCTTGTTCTAAAACAAATAAATATGAGGTATTGGCTAAATTCAAGGTAACAAACACTTTTTAATCATTTCAAATGACCCCTCAGTGTTTAATAAAATAGCAGGATAGTATAGTGGTTAAAATCACGGGCTTTCTAGTCAGACTGATTTGATTTCAAGTCCTGAATGCAGCCAGTATTTATTTCTTGTGACCTCAGGCAAATTTGCTATCTTTTCTTAGCCTTAATTTCCTCACTGTAAAATAACTACTATGAGAATAGCTACGTCAGAGATTATTGTTGTTGGGAGGATTAAGTGAGATTATGTGAAAAGTGCCAAGCACAGTAGCAAGAATTTAATTCCAAATACTTAACTGTTGGTGCCAGCATTTCCTGGTATGCTGATTGTGCAGTTAGCCTGGCTGGCTTGTCTTTTACTTCTCATACAATACGCATCCCGAAATACACCCTGTTGTCTCATCTCTGGTTATACACAGAACCCCCTCTCCCACTAGCTGTGTGAAGTATTTATTTCTTTGTGCTTCTGTTTCCCAGTCTGTAAAATCTGAATACTACTACTAGTACCACCTCATTGGGTTGTTGTGAAGGTTAAAGAAAGGAATAGTTGCCGCTTCCTGTTTTCGTAACACACACACGTTTTTCTTTGCTTGAAATGCCTTTCCCCTTTATTCCTTCCTGAAGACTCCTCAGTGGGCACCTTCTCTGTGGCATTTTTTTTAGGGCTCTCCCAAGCAGGGTTGAATGTTTTCTCTTGTGTGTCCTAAAACCACGTCCCTACTAATATTGTAGCAGCTGGCATATTGTATTATAATTAGTTGGCTTTTTACTTGATTCTGTGCTATCCTATGTTGATAGAACAAGGCTCCATTGTAACACGCTTACATTTTGGGGTAAGTAGAGAGTGATAGCTAGCAAGTATGTGGTGCCTTATTTTCTTTCAAACGAAGAAGCCAGTAAATAGAATGCTTTTAAGTTGTACATTTATTGTTGTCCTTATACTGATATGTAGCATTTCAAAATGAGCAGATTGTGTGTTTTCCAGTTTAGCTCCACGTTAGTCCGTTCAACACACAGTTTGGGGAGGCATCATTAGGCAGGCTCCTCTCAGGCTGTTTCTCTAGGAACTGTGTAGCCTCTGGACAAACTATCAACGTATTAATACTTTATTCTTAACATTGAGATAATGAGACCTCACTTACTGGGTAGCTGTTATGATTAAAGGAGAGAACCTGTGATGTACAGTGCCCGGGACTTCAGGGGTGCTCAGTGAATCTTAGATCTTCTCCTCACTCCCAGTTTATCCACTGCAGAAATAAGATGCTAATTCTCAGAGATCGTGAGGAAAAATAATGTGATATCTGGTAACTTAAGTTCCACGCAGTAGTGGTGTTTTTGTTTTGATAATGTTTTAAATGTCCTCATGGAGAAATGGAAGGTATTGGTGTCATAGTAGGGGTGCAGCAGGGTTCACAGCCACCCACCAGACCTCAAGATGAGGCACCCGGGAAGAGGGAGAAACCTAGTGACAAGGACAGAAGGAGGTCTCAGAAATGATCTCCTGTTGTAAAAACTCAGGAGCCAAATTACTAAACAAATGCTCAAATAAGCAAGCTTTAAAAGAATCACAATATTCATTCTTTAAGCATGGGAATTCAAAGCTGTCATTTTTACTTCTGTTCTCCTTTATCTTTAATTTCAAGAGACTGCCATTATAGTCCTAATATTTTGGATTTGTGATTTGCTATACTGTCGTAATTTAATATCAATATATTTCAGATTTTTGTATTTTTAAATTATATTTCTTTATTGAGTTCTTGTTGTTGTTTCAGGCTGAGGGTCTTAGTAATTTAGCCAAATTCTACTTTACACTTGGTGCTTTCATTTTATTCAGCATTTATGCTCCACCTCTGGCCATGTCACCTCTCCCCACTTTTCTCATGTGGTGTACCGCTGAGGGGTTTAGAGTCTCCCAACGATAGTTAATAAATTGAATTAAAAATCATAAAATTTTCATTTTAGGCGTGTTCTTCTCACCATTGCACTGCATTTTTATTATATTTGATTAATGTGCTAACTGCATTACGCTTATTAAATTACATTGCTATTTCATACAAAGGGTAACTAAAACCGAAATTCTTTTAGTTTTATTTCTCCAGGTAGATTAAGACTCTTAAAAATGAATTCACTCACATACTCAGCACTCATTGTGGGCCAGATGGTGCTCTAAGTGCTGGGGATTTATTTGAGGCTATCTGCTGATGAGCAAAGATCCTTCTTGGACCCACAGTTTAGTGGGAGAGAGAGAGACAAAATCAAACATGAAGGAAACTACACAGGCTGTTATGAAATATAGAAGAGGGGGAACCTGACCGAGGCAGGACTTGGGTAGGGAGTGTCAGGAAGCAGAAACTTCTCCTTCTTCACAGATTTTTTGTGTGACAGATCCCCTGAGGAGACCATGGGGACAGGATGGAGGGTAGACTGAGTGCCCCAGTAAATCACTGGCCGGGCCGTCCTCAATTGAGCAAGTGGCCTGCCCTGGCTGAGTTTGTTTGGAAGGGCAGGCAGCTGGATGGTTGTGGGTGTGACAGTGAATAAGACCTAGGACTCCAAGAAGCTCCCAGTGTCCTGGGGACCCCAGACAAGTAAAGGGCAGCCTGTGGAAGCCTAGAGAAGACTGATTTCAGGAGCTCCAAGGCCTGTGGGACAGGATGTGGGGACAGAATGGCTGCCAACAGATGTTAGCTGGTGGCATTGCATAAAGCTCCCTGCAACCCATGTGAAAGAGTTTTTAGTTTTAGAAAGAAAAGCAAAGGGGAGCAGTTGAAAGGCTTTACTTAGGGGAGTGACATGACCACACTGAGGTATTTTTAAAAGCCACTTTCCCTTCAGCATGGAGAAAGGATCTGGCGTGACGGGTGACAGAAGAGAAGCATGGGAGGAGAAAAAGAAATCACTGCTGCCTCTTCAAAGATTATTTTCATCAGTGATTTAGAAGAAGACCAGTTTTCTATCCAATTTTTACAAAGTAGGTGATTGACTGTTTTCACTGCCCAGTACTTCTCCCATAACCCTTTTTCTTTTTTTACACATTCAAGCAGTTTTGTTTTCTAGGAGATAAACAACACTGGATTTCTAGCCTCCCTTTCTCAGAAAACCTCAGTACTGAGAGAATGTGTTTATGAGTTTTCTCAAAAGGCAAGAGAAGCAAGTGAATGTTAAATAACCCAAGTCGTGCATAGTTCAAAACAGGAAAACTGCTGCAGAACCCACTTGCTACCTTTGTTTTAAAAGGTGTTTGAACTGAGGTCTTAAGACGTAGGCTCGTTATATATACTTTAAAAGGCACAGCGCATCCCATTTCACAAATCACCCACAATTCATAGTATCTATCCATCTTCTAAATATAAGAGTAAAGAATCGATTGCGGATTTTACCTGTGTTCTAAAGACTTTATTGGAGCTTTTTCTTGGTTCTGAATTATTAGAAATCAACTATAAATCACTTCAAAAGTATATACAGATCTCATCAACACAGATTCCTTTTCACAAAAGTGATTTAGTTGGGGGACTTTCTACTAAAGTAATATTTTCACTACTTTAAAAATTTGGAAACTTAGCATTGTCAAAATAATTGGGTTATATGAAAAGGGAATTTAAAAGGCTATGAACTAGGAGGAGCAGAGTAGAAGCTTCTCCATTTTGACAGTTTTAAGATCTGCGCAGTGGCTCCCAGAACCTTTTGAATAAAAAAGAGTTCCCTGGCCAAATTTGTTTGGGAAGACTGGATTAAACAAAGTCAAAGCATTTTCTTTACTGTAGGAAGTTCAGAGCCATAAATATGCTAATATGGGTGGTAACTCTCCCAAAGGGGGTATAACTTGTACTTTCCCAGGCTGATTTGACCACAAAACTTTCTTTTTTTTTTTTTAAGAAGTGTTTTGTGGGACTAGTGTTTTCTGAATATACTTTGGAAATGCTGATCTTTCGTGCAGAGTTGCTGAGGGGAAGTGGGGGACATGAACATACCTCCTACCCCCATACGCCTTTACCCCTTCATGGCCTTGCACTGGAACTGCCCTTTACTATTGTCACCTTCCCCCGAAGTCCTGGAAGGCAGGGCCGTCTCTTGTTCATGTTGCTCCCCAGTAGCAAGCCCAGGGCCCCACTTGTACTAGAATGAATAATAGTTTGCTTGATTGAGCATTTTTTCTGTGCCACATGCTATTAATGATGTATGTGTTATTTTCATACCCATTTTACAGATGAGAAAACCAAGACACTAGAAGGTTAAAAACTTGCCCAAAGTCACAGACTAGTAAGTGCTGGGTCCATAGGAGATACTCAGTAAAAGTATGACTAATGATTGATTTCTACCCTATCCAAGTCTATGCTATGCATCATAGTTTTATTTTTATAATTTAATTTTTATTTTTACAAAGGTAATTATGCATGTAGTTTAAAAAGTCAAATAATACAATTATTATAGCAAGTACACATCTACACACACACACACACACACACACACACACCTACACACCTACACACTCTCCTATCTAGTACAATAAAAAATACCAATCACCTGTCACCCTCTGCCCTCCACCATTTCTGATTCCCACTTCCCAGGGTCAATCCTTTAAGACTCTTCTAGTAGTTTCTTTAGTATTTATTCAGTTTCTAAATAATGTGCTTGTAATTCTGTATCTTGATTTATTAATTTTGGGTTTTATCTTTTGTCTTCCTGGTAGGGCAAATGAAATTTTAGCTTTCCTTATATACTTATTTCCCCTCCCCTTGTCCTCTCAACGCAGTTATATAAGAATTTAAAGATAAATCAATAATCAGCATTCATATTATGATGATTACATAACTTTTCTTTTTTAGAGCACCCAGTATTGTCCTACGAGTAAATTTACTGTCTTATATGAGGTGTGATCAGAAAATACGGTGAATGTTTAAATTTAAAAAATTATTACAGTAAAAGACACATTGCCATTAATACCCCTCAGAATAACTGCCCCCTCGCTTCAAACACACTTATCCCATTGTTCTTGCCACTTTCTGAAGCAGTTCTGGAAATCCTCTTTCGTGAGTATCTTTGCTTCATCCTCCATCATGACAACGCTCCATGTCACACATCGCTTCTGGTACGGTGATTTCTGTCAAATAAAAACATTACAGTGTGTCCTCATCCACCTTATTCACTGGATCTCGCACCACGTGACTTCTGGCTCTTCCCCCAAAGTCAAAATGACCATGAAAGGAAAGCGTTTTGAATCGATTCAGGACATCTAGGCAGCCACTACAGCGCAACTAAAGACACTCACGAAAGAGGACTTCCAGAACTGCTTCAGAAAGTGGCAAGAATGATGGGATAAGTGTGTTCAAAGCGAGGGGGAGTATTTTGAGGGGGGTTAATGGCAATGTGTCTTTTACTGTAATAAATTTTTTTTTTCTTAAACATTCGCCGTATTGTTTGATCACACCTCATACAACCATTTGTTTTGCCTGGAGTTAATGATTATCTTTTTTTTTTTTTTAATTTCATAGATTTTTATATATCTGCCTTTACCTTTTTCCTCCAAATGCTCCATCAGATGTGCCATATACCCACCAGTATTTATTTTCTCAAAGTGCTCTAGTATTTCAAACAATCGATCCATTCCCCTAGTTTCTTGGAGAATTTCCTTTGGGAGCTCCCTATCCTCCTCCCCCAACCTGGACTAATTGCTTTCTAGGCTGGCTAACAGCTGTTATCTGGGAGTTTTCTTCTCACCACTCCTATGTTGGAACCACTGTTTTCTAGGCACCATGACTTTGTATCACTTGGTTTGCGTCCTTATTTTGCTAGGGCCACATCGCCGGGAGCTTCCTGGGAATATAAATTTTAGGCGCTGCTCTGTGCCTTGTCTCAGTTTCTTTAAATTTCCTTTTCTAGTTTCTATTTTTTATTTTTGATCTCTACAGACACTAAAATGCTGTTTGGAAGTTCTGTGGGGGATAGAACTTGTCCTCTGTTGGGCCTTCCTGCACTGGAGGGGCTACAGTGGGTCTTTTATACCAGCCAGTTTCCCTAGAAGAGTCTACCAGTCTCAAGATTTGCTGTCATCATGCTAGAAATTGAGTGAAGTATGGCACTTTTTATGTAATCCTATATTATTTAGTATTTGATTATCTCCTTCAACTGTGCGTAGACTCGCCAAATTAAAAAGCTGCCTGGTTTAACCTCTCCAGAAAGTAAGATTTCTGTTGTTTGCCGAGGCTGAGCGGTAGCTGTATTAGGTAAAGGAGTGGGACTGAGTGCCTCAATTCTCCTTACAAAGTTTATCAAACAATAGTTCTCTTTTAGCCCGTTCCATACCTCACCTTTAACAATACCTGCATTCTACAGACTTTCCAGACTTCTTTACCCTCTACAACTTTTAATTTATTTTTTATAACATAAAAATTATAAAATAAATAAAATGAATACCAGTGTACTCTTCATCTAGTTTTGCTAATTGTTAACATGTTGTCACATTTGTTCCTTCCATCCATCCATCATCCATCCATCCAGGTATCTATCTTCTGTACCATGTGAAAGTAGGTGCAAATCATGGCACTTCACCTTTAGGGGTACAATTCCCAAGAACAAGGATATTCTTTTACATGATAAAACTAGAGTTACCAAATTCAAAAAGTTGAACATTGATATAATGATAATATCTAGTGTACAGTTCATATTTAAATTTTTCATATTATCCCAATTAATGCCCTCTATAATTATCACAATAATGCCCTGTTGTTGTTGTTTTTAACTCTTATTTGTAAATTCCAAGCTCTAACCAAGCATCACGTTACATGTCTTCAGCCTCCTTTAAGCTAGAACAGTTTTCCAGCTCCCTTTCATCTTTTATGATATTAACCTTCTTAAACATTACATACAGGTTGGTTGTTTTGCAAAATACTCCTCAATTTGAAGTTTGTTTGGTTATTTTTTTCATGATTAGATTTAGATTAAATTTTTTTTTGAGGGGGTGGGGAGACGTCAGGGAAATATTCCATAGGTTATGTTGTGTTCTTTTCAGTGCGTAACAAACATTAGTAGAGACATGGTGGCTCTTCGACTCTTCGATGATGCTAAGTTGGTGATTTGATTGTGGTGGTATATCTTTTGTAATTAAAAAGTAATCTATTTGTTGACATTTTGAGATTGTATGAATAGCTTGTTTTCCAACAATCTTTTATGCTATGGTTTTATCATATATCAATAATTCTTGCTTGAATTACTTTTATTACAGTGGTAATTAGAAATGCAAATTCTATAATTTCTTCTGAAGTGTTGAATTGGTGTTCATTTGTGGGGAAAAAAGCACTATCCTTTTGTGCACACGCTACTTTTTCTGTGTTTTTATTTGTTTTTGTATCACAGTGTACTCATGGATTCTCTTTTATTCAATGTGTCATAGTGTTTTGCGTACACACTATTAGACATTCAACTTGTTCCTGATTTTGGCCATGGAAATGCCTTCAGTCTGGTTCCTGAGTCTTTTGAGATGTCCCGTCAGGTTTTGAGCCGTTTCCTGCTTTTCTGTCACAAAAAGATGTTCCTGGGTTCATTTATGCCTTTCCTGAGTCAGACCTGGAGTCAGTAATTTCTCTATGGAATCTTTTTCTTTTAAGTGGGGAGTAGCATTTGGAACCCAAGATCATAAGTGCTATATGGGCTAGAGAGTGGACAGAACTAGGAAATCAAGAGTTCCTACTGATCTCCCAGGGCTCTTCCTCCTTTCCTCAATGTGCATTTGTATGTTTCTTCTCCCACAATATATTTACTAATTTTCTCAATCTCACCATACACACAAAATTGTTTCAGAATTGCTACACCCACACCACCATCCGTGCTTTGCTTTTCCTCATGTATGTATATTTAAACTTTCTTCACTCTCTTAACTCAGCTCCCTCTCATCCATCTGTTTTTCCAGCTTCCAGAATTATTTAATGGTTCATCTGCTTTCATCTTTTCTCTCATTCTCTTCTTTTCTCTTCCTCTTGCTGTCACTTCAGTGGGAGTCGGGAGGTACTGTTTACAGTCTACCATGTTTAACCGAGAGCCCCATCATAGATGCTCCATCTGCTGATGACTTGAAGAGAGAAGACAGGGAAAGAGAAACACTATTTGCCTTTAATACCCCAAATACCTCTGTCCGTCATCTCTCCTTCACTTTGCAGGCCGGCATTCCTCCCATTTCCCTGGTAGGCAAGTTAGAATTCTATATGCTTGTTTGACATTTCTACTTCTAACCATCTCAGGGGGGTGGGATTTCTTTTCAGTGGCATTTGGTGGTAGACCTGCAAATTCAGAGATGTGGGCAATACTAGAGAGAATATGGCCTGCCAGTCTGATTACATATTTACACCGTGCTTGAGGACTGAAGTCAGACAGCCCTGGATGACTTCAGACAGAAAAATTAGTAGAGCTATTTGGAGTAAGCCAGGCTGCCTCTCCAAGCCTGTTTTTGGTATCTTGGTTTTCTTATTTAATTGAAATTAGTGCAGACTTTTTCCATAAACTGGAACGCTTGGATTTTCAAAACCATTTTGATGTCTCTTATCTCCGCTTATTCACAATGAGCATAGTTTCAAATTTTAATTTCTTTCTACTTTATGAGATAGGTTAAGTGGAAAGCTGAAAAAGAAAAGCACAACAAATTTTTATCTTGGCGTCCTAAGAACTCCAGTTATAGGTATAACTAGGGTTATAAGGGGAGTGTTTTAAAAGGTGTTATCCGTGATGCAGCCATCATCTCTGAAACCGTTTGGGAGGGTTAATTGATTTCTCTGTGCTTTGCTAAACA
This sequence comes from Rhinolophus sinicus, assembly GCF_036562045.2. Taxonomy (NCBI): domain Eukaryota; kingdom Metazoa; phylum Chordata; class Mammalia; order Chiroptera; family Rhinolophidae; genus Rhinolophus; species Rhinolophus sinicus. The sequence goes on along the minus strand of NC_133754.1, from coordinate 77,089,474 downwards.
AAAGCTGGCATTTTCTTTCCATGGGTTTTCAACTGCAGACCTGCTGCTTCCGTCCTGCCCCAGCAGTGGTCCATTTTGGTGGTCAAATCTAAAACATATGGCAGTTTCGCAGATACGCTTTTTGCTGGCACCTCTTTTAGCACTTGCTATATTGGCAGTTTTTACAGGATCTTTTTTTCTCCGTGCTTTATTTATTTATTTACTCTGCTTGCGTCGTGGAATTATGGGTAAAGCTACTTTACATCAGAATCATGTTCAATAAAAATATTTAAAGAACATTTTGACCAGGAATAATGTGAATATTTCAACATAAATCATCGATGCTGATTGGCTTACATATTTCAAAACAGGAAGAACATCTTTAGCAATGCTCATGGTTTGGTTTTGCTTTGCTGCAGATTAGGTTTAGCGACAAATTCCATCTGGCTAGAGCTACATGCAGTCTCTCTATTGATTGGTTATATTGGGACTTCATGGGAGTGTCCTTCACATCGCTTTTCCCAGCATTTTTCAAAGCTCCATTGAAAAAAAGAAAGAAAAGAAAAGAGAAAAAGGACCCTGCATTGTTTCAGTTTGCATCCAACATGCAAAACATGGTCCTAAATTTTTAATTAGCTAAGTGAGTGGTGAAAAGAAAAAGTAATATAACAAGCCTCGGTGAGCAGCTGGGATGTGTTGCCATGACGACAAGTTCAGCAGGCTGCCAGCGAGCATGTCAATGGGTAATACTGGGAGAGGGCTTTGAAACAGTGACTGCTAGCCACAATGTGATTGGTCACGCCTCTGTTGTCTTTGTGTGAACCGGAGGATGCTGGGTAAGACCTAGAGTGAATGCTCAGCTTGTCTCAAGGCTGCAATGAGGTAATGCTTCTGAATCTTTGGGGATTATGAGCTCCTGCCTCCAAAAGACTGCAGTCTAGAGTGTTTTCATTCCTATTTGCTTTAATTACTGACTATAACATGTTAAGAAGTTTTACAGCTGCTTTTATTCATTCTTCTATATGTGCATGTGTATATTAGAGATAACTTAACACGTGTGTATGTTGCATATAGAATCTCAGGCGTATTCTAAAAAAAGAGATAACCCTCCATATTAGTCATTCTGCTTAGAGTCAACATTTCTTTTGATTTCTGGCATCAGTGACAATAGCTATTGATGGATAAATGATATATTAAAGTGCATTTATGTTGGGTAAGCAAATTTATTCATTTCTAGAGAATATTTTGGCATTGATTACTTTTTAAAGTCTTTTATTTATGGTAAATCTTTTAATAGATATACAGGGGGTTGTAAAGAGTGTCGGATTTGCTTGGTCAGGAGGTTTAGTTCATTTTAGATTCCTTGAAGTTGGCCGGTTTATATCCTAATATTGATCTTATATAGTTTTTCATTAATTGAACATAATGTCTGACTGCTCCAAAATTATTTGCTGAATAATGATTTGACAGTTGAAACTTAAAGCTGTAAAGGGAAGCTGTATTTACAGATGCAAAGATCTAGAAATGTTGATGGTAGGTTTGTGAAACAAATACATCAAGATGCTGATGTGACAGAGACACCTGAGCTCAACCCGAAGCCCTAACTCTGGTCCTCTATGATACAGGGACTTGGTTTCTCTCTTTTGGGTGGTTGGAGAATGTTTCATCACATTCATAAACAGTAACCTCGTGCCCTGGAAAGGTTAAGACACATCTCCAAATGCTGTGTGGGTCACTAGGGGGGAAGCTGAGTAGATGACCTGGTTCATGCTGTCACAAATGGAAAGCTTGTGAGCTACCTTTTGGACAGAGCTCGTCGAGCTGTCATATTGCCACCCTGTTGTATTTACCTCGCAAAGAGTTCATAAAAATTTATAAGCCTTTAAATGGATAAACAAAGAATCAAAGCACCTCGAACAATAACGAATGCTTTCTGCTGCTGCTGCGGCGGCTGCAGTCCAGTGAACTCTGTCAGTTACCTGGCTTTATTTAAGGTCAGGCCACAGGCATGTGGTTGAAACCGGATGATTGACCAGCTCAGCCATCACAGTTCACAAAATACAAGGTCACAGAGCAGGAGTCAGTACCTGGTCTTGCTGCAAACCACACTTCGTTATTCTTTTAAAGAATTAAAAACCAGCTTTAATTTTTCTCATCTATATGATTACTGTTTATAAGTCTTTGTAAAGAAAGACCTTACCAAGGATAAAGAAATGTGAACGTATGTCTAGGTTTTAAATAATCTGTTCAGAATACTTGTGGCACAAATAGGACATTAGGTTGTGACTTTTCACCACCATGTTGATTCTGTCTAGTGACATAAATGCCAGAGCCAACGGGCCTGCGCTTCCTCCATGAATGGGGAAGCCCTGGAAGTAGGCTGGAGTTCTTTGTCTAAAACAAAGCAGGGTGCAGTGACCCTGTGAAGAATGCAAAGAAAAATCCACCTGTTGACAAAACAGATACATTTTCTTTATGAAAAAATTGGATGTTCTGTTACCTTCATTTCTCTGGGGAGAAATTAATTGTGTAGTTTCAAATCTCAGGCATGCCTTGATAATTTAAATAGTGTTCAGGTTCATTAATCATTCAGTTTTCATAAGATTGGATACTCTGTAATACAATCCACTTGTTAACTGGCAGGATTTGTTACATTTGTTATCTTGCAGGCTATAAAAGATCCTTACTTTAAATTTTAGAAATCATATTTATTAATTTCTGTAGGAAGGCATCTTTATTTTGTATAACTATGTGCTGACTTGTTTCCTTTAATCAAGTAGCACAGTTCTAATCTCTTTTATTTAGGTGATTTGATATGTCCTTGTGGATCAGATTATGATCTTGCAAAATCTTCATTATTAAGTCATTTCAGAGCATTTAACATATGCCAAATTAACATTTGAAAGATTAAGTAAAATCGAAAGTAAAGAAACTTTATGTTTAAATTACTGTTTCACAAGCTTTTCACTAGTTCAGAAGCCCTCTTGAAGAGGAGAAATTGCAAGTTCCAACTAGCATGAGTCATTATATCTTGTGACAAGTTCCACAATAAATGACTTCTGATTGATGCGACGCCTGGTGCTCAGAGATTAATGACAGATACAGTATTGCAGTCCTTTACTTTCATCTCTAATATTATCAAATGAAGTTAGTAGCTTAGCAAAAGGCTTTGCTCAAAAATAACGTGCACTTGATAATACTAATGGTTTGTAAAGTTTTCAAAATATGATCCTTTGGAGAAGTCTAAAGGAAAAAACAGGCTTTTAGATAATTTGACGGATTCACAAAATTAAAAAAAAATACTTTCTTTAGAAATTCAGCCTTTACAAATAAATCACAAGCCCACCGCACTTATAAAATGGGGTTTATTGAGCAGTAAAGGCAAAAGTTTTTGCAGGAAAAGCAAAACTTTAAAAGGGGGAGAATAAAATTAGGGGCTCTGAAAGGTAGACTATCCAAAGTATTATTAAGGCATTCGAATAAGACAAAAACCTAATTGTTCTATGTTCGTTCAGTGTAACTTTTGGTCACTTACCCTCTCCAAGTTGATCCTTTTCCCATATTCACCAGTCACAAAAGTCACTGCCTCTCAGGGGTAGGAGTAAGGGGACCCTTGTACACACCTGGGTCTTTATTCAAGGGAAGTTCCTTCACATGGAAACATGACGAACAGGGAGGAATTGTTACCCCAGTTACCCCATGGTCTCTGTTCTCATGGACTTCATTATGACATCAAAGAGTTGCACTTGTATAACAATTAACTTCATTAATAAAATGCCATTAAAATAATTTTTGTAAGTGGCACAACTTTTTGTAATAGGGAACTCAATGTTACATGTTGATTTCATCCATTTAAAAATGTTATTTCTAATATGATTTTTTAAACTTACAAAGTTACCGTATGCTAATTCAAAATTTAATAATTGAAATAGGGACTAGTGTGAAATGTACTTCTCTGCCATTTATGAAGAATGGGTTTTATAGTTGAGTTAATGGCACAAGAAAATATGCAAGGCAGAGTTTCTGCTTTAGAGAATAAACTTTGTAAATCTCTTCAGTTATTCAGATGAGTTACTAATTAATATTCAAATGTTATGTTTAGAAAGGACTATTTTTCAGATCTTTATGATGTAGAATCTCCCTTACTATGGTGTAGTTTACACATTTGCGTGGTTTTACTATATCAAATCCTTTTGTAATTGGAGCTATTGTTGCTTAGATTGAATATATGGTGAGGTTGTATGTAACAGAATGATGGAATAGAAAATGCTGCCGTTATCAATTCTTATATCTCTATCTTGGCATCCCTGAGTTGATAGTTTACTTGTAGGATTATATTGTGTCTTTGTTTTATTTTTGTCCTCATAGTACCTAGCCCAGTGCTAAGTATAAAATAGGTACTGATACATGTATCTTATCTAGTTGTTAAAAAAAAAAAAAAATTGGTGGGTTTTTTTGTGGAAAAGTTACTCTTGACCTCAGACACATGAAATGGAAGGGTTCTGTGAAATATTAGATATGTTGCCAGTTGAATTTTCTTATCGTCAAATAGCATTTCTCATTTTTACCCAGTTCCTCTTTCAGTTAGCATACAAGTCTTATAGACTTGAAATTTGAAATTTAAACAAAAAAGGAAACATTGTGGTTGAATTTGAATTAAAGCAATTATACCATGTACTTGTATATGGATCTTTTAGCCACTCACTGCTTCTGTAAACGTCCACATTTTCTTGGTGAGAGAGAGGATATGGGATGGCGACAACTGTGTAGGTTTGGGATACTAGACAGAACCACATTTGAATCCTGGGTGTACCACTTACTTACTGGGAGACATAGAACAAATTACTTAGTCTTAGCTCTTTAAATGAGGATTATCCCTACAGCAGAGACTTGTATAATATTAAGGTAACCTACATAAGATACCTGACATATAGTACCTGACAGGTAGTAGGTGCTTAATAAATGTTGGTACTCTTTATCTCTATTTGCATTTAATTGCTATAATGACCTAATTCTTTTAGCCTTAATGGGCTATCTTTCCTGCTGGGAGAGGAGGAAAATGATTGGTTCTTCAAGTTTGGTAAGTTATTCTGGAGTGATATCTTTCTGATATGAGAAATTTCATCACTTGTATGTATGTAATAGTCTTGGTTTCATTTTCTTGAAAATAAGGATGTAATGATATTAACATACTCAGAGCATTTGATATGGATTACATCCCTATTTTCAAGTGGATGAAACCAAGGATATTACATGAATATGGGAGCCTCAGACAAGAAGCATGCTCTGGCAGCCATGCTTAGGGTGGGTGGAAGAAACCCGCAGGAGATTTCTCTAGTGGTCCAGGTGAAAACCAGAGAGGCAGAGATCTGGCCAACAGCAAAGCAGAAGAAAGGGAACAGATTTAGAGACTTACAGACAGTGAGTAGACTGGCTTTATTGATTCTTTAGATTATGGGGCAGGGGGATGATCAGTGAAGAAAAGACAGGAATCTGACATTCACCAGTCTCACGTCTGCATCGATGAAGGTGTGTAATCCAAGCTCAGAGATACAAGAGGTAGCAGGATTTATGGGAAAGCTAACAAATTCAGTTTGGGAAATGTTGAGTTTGAGGCTCTGGGGACATTAAATGGAGATGTCTATAAGGAGAGAGGAGAGAGCGGTGGCTCTGGAAGTCAGGGGGGAGATTTAGGACCAGAGAGAGTGGTTTGGCCTCCCTCAGGTATATATAGCTAAGGGTTACAACTGGGATAGTGGATGGCAGGTGCCTCCGCTGGGGCTGCAGGTGGAGAAAAGACGGGAGCTAAGGTTGGAGCCTTTGCCAGCAGCACTCCTTTCTAGAAGCAAGCAGAGGAAACTCAGACCCGAGATGTGAATTTAGAATCTAGATTTTCTTTTAATGATTTACACATGACTGGTTTCCCCAAAGAAATTTATAAGTTTACTGTTTGGAACTGAAAAGCCAAAGCTGGAAAGAAGCACAGTCCTCTAATTCAGCTTTTCTGCATTTGATTGACAGGCTGATGGGTCTCCGGAGCCTGTGGGAGACCTTGCTGTTTTATCACATCGCTCTCTCTCAGTAACCAAAAGGCCCTTTCTGCAAAAGCTGGGCTCAGTGGTGGCTACACACTCAGGCCAAACCACACAGTACATTCTAACTTTCATGAAATAAAAGTACTATAGATGGCTCTAGAAAATAGAAGAGGATACTAAGCACTAAAACAGAAAGACAGAATTAAAAATAATTTTTATCCATCTTCAGTGTGAGTGCATACATAAGTTTACAATTAGAGGGAATGACTTAGGAGTCGTGTGAAAATTGTGACTTAGTGCTTTTAAGAGCTATTACATCAAGCGAATTGTTCTCTACTATGTTAAATTTTGCTTCAAAACTTTTTTCCATTAATATAACTATATCAATATCGTAATTATTATGATTCGCTGTCGTTAAAGCCATTTATTAACTGTGACCTTGGGCAAGTTACCTAACTCTCCTGGATTTTATCCATAAAACAGAGACAATAGTATCTATTTCAAAAAGTTCATGACAAATAAGTGAAATGGCATGTGTAAAGCCCTTTTAATAATGCTTGGCACAGTTAAGCACTCCAGAAAGTGTAGATATTGTTATTAGTAGGGAGAGGAAATGGATAAATATTCTGAGGTACTGAGTAGGCACCAGGAGTGAGGTGTGTACACAGTGAAAACGCTTACGGGGGCATTCTCAGAAAAGTAAATGGCTCAAGAGAAAGAAGAGGAACACGATACTATTTGGTGTCCTTAAAGATAAGTGAAGGACGGATGGGAAAGACGCAGCAACATTCACTGGCCACCCAAGGGTGTTGTTCACACCTCCCACTTGGATGTTTGCGAGCCAGGGTATACCTAACTTAGACAATTTGTTTATTGCCCTGCGCTCTTATTGTTTTATTTGTTTTGTTTTCATTTACTGAAATCAGACATAGTTGGATTGTAAGATATGGTGAAAATGGTGATACTAAGAAGGAAAGTAGTTAGAACCCAGTTTTGGATTTAAAAGATCATCAACTTTGAATCATGTAATAGCTAGTGCTAAAATAGTACAGGACATTAAAACTTTTAAACCAGTGACTTAGTAATGTTAATTTTAGAAATTGAAATCCAAAAGTCCAGTTTTTATGTAAGCAGGAAGATACAAAAGAAAACAAAGGTTAAGGAAAAGTAATGAGGCGATTCAGTTAAAAAATAAGTTGCTTGGTACATACTGATTAAATAGCTGAAAGCAATGCCTTTCATTAATCAAGAAGATATCAGGGTCAGTAGCACTTAGCTTTCGAAACCCTGGACATCGCAAATGGGGTAGGGAATGGTTACAGGATGTACAGGTTAGGACTGTAATACCTCTGCCCTTCCTCCTACTCGTCTGAAATCAAATCCAAGGCTTCTCAGCTGGTGGGACTTCACACCCCAAAACATTTCATTAAAATTCGTGGGGCCCAACATAAGATCACCAGCTATTAGTTCTGGCAAGTAAGGACTTAAAAAAATATCGTCTATTATCATCATAAAAGAGAGGACTGTTAACATTAAAAGAAAGGACATTCTCTCTCTCTCTCTCTCTCTCTCTCTCTCTCTCTCACACACACACACACACACACACACACACACACACACAAACTATAGGGAAGAAGAGCTTAGTAAAAGATAGTTTTTAATCAAGTAAAAGTATCTTTATGAAAAATTTTCTATGTCGTCCTGATTTTTCTTTCTTTTTGTTATGGACCTGTTGAAATAATTGTCCACACAAATACAGATATAACCAGAATTTGGGTAGTACTGGTCCAGCTGTCATTTCCCGCTCCTGGGTGACCAGCCCAGGACAGATTGGGAGACAGAAATCCTGCCACCTCTGCTGCTACTAACCCAGTGCTGGAAAGACTAACACTTTTCTGGACCACTTGGTGCCCCCAGGCCGATTTATCAAAAGGATCTTTGTTGCCAGGGCATTTTTTTTTCTTTCTTTCTTGAGACTAGGTTGGGTTAGGGAGGGGATCAAAGTACAAGGGATAAAGGGTGAATAGTACAACACATGACGGTGAAATTTTAAATACTGACAATGGTTAAGTACATATGACTTTAAGCAATGGAGGCAAGAATGTTAGATACTGGCATGAAGTAATATAATAGTACGTAGTATCACAGTGAGTATAATATCTTTCTTCATCCGTCGTTTGGTCTTAAAGTACGCATTTTATGGGGTGTGGAACTTTAAAGAGGACAGTTTTGCTAATCCTATGAGAATTGACTTAATTATTTCAAAATATGAAGATGGCAGACATACGGATTATTTTTACACAGAAAAATTTACTAATCTGAGCACATCGTTAAGAGTACAGTTTCCTTCATCAATGTATACATTACCCAAAAAAAGACATGAGCGAAACAAATAAAAAGGATGGTAAAATTTAAAAGCTTGGCATGGCAGTGATTTGTCAGCAAGAAAAAGGATAAAAGTTAAAATGTAGAAGAGTTTGCAGTTTTCAGATGTTAAATTTATGTATCTGGTGTTGCGGAAACTATTGATCTAGGACTGCAGATCTAAACAAACCAGCGTATAAAGGAGCTGATCACTCCCCTCTCAACACAGACTGTGCCATGTTGTTCTTTGGCCAGACAAGGTTTATACCACCTTGTCAGCTCTCTTGTTCTCTAACTCTGTGTGTGTGTGTGTGTGTGTGTGTGTGTGTGTGTGTGTGTAGTTTCAGTGGAATTTTCTGTCCTCAGTTTGCGGTAGAAATCAGATTTGACTCACTGTTTCAGAAGACAGTGGTGTTCAGTGTATTTCAGACATCTCCTGTGGCCTTTGCCCTCTAATTACCTATCAGAGATGTCCACATGATAATTCAGTTTAAATGGTTCCCCAGCCACAGGGTGGCCAGTGAAAGCTGTGCTTGCTCAGTTCGGTGGGGAGTTCCTCAGGGCACCCCATGCTGCAGAGCAGTCAAGCACAGCTTGTCAGTCTCTGAAGGGAAACCCCTGGGGTCCCATTCCCTGACCCAAGGCACATCACTGTCTCCTAACAGACCCTTGCCTACGTGTACCCCTTAAGTGTCATGGGAGAGTCATGCAGGGGGAAAGGTGGTCACCACGGATGCTCAAGGGAGATGTTTGGGTGACTCCTACTAATAGTAGGGAGATCCACATGAGATGATTTGAGCTGAGTGGCTTTCTTCTCTGCCTTCACTCTCTCCCCCACCAAAGTGCTACTGCCATTAGCCAGAATTAAAATCCTCATTTGGGCTGAGTAGGAAAGTTTATCCATTTTACATAAACCTTTGCTAACAAACCTGCTCATGCCACAGATGTCACTTTTAGATTTTACTCCGTAATAAAGTAGCATTATAAATATACCTTGCCCACCCATCATGCTATCCACTGAAGATTTCTGCTCAACTGGCGTTTGCTGTCCTGTGACTAAACTGCCCTAGCTACGCCGTACTGAATGATCTATGCGATATAAACATTGTCTTCAGAGAGCTCTTTTTGATGTAACCATTGGATAATACCCCCCAGTGAGAAGGCCATTAGAATTTTGGGGTCAAGTTGTTTATGGTTGGGAGCATAATTCTTGAGCTGTAATATTGAAGAGTTTTGCTTTTGGTAGATTTTTTGAGATGATAGAGTATAGAAGCTAGTCATGCTCATATACTGAACAAATTTGAGTGACACACCTCTGAGGACCACAGATCCCAACAGTTTGAAGTAAAAGTAGGAGGACCAAACATATGTACTTGAGCAAAAGTCTCAGGCCGCTCTTGTTTCTGCTTTCAGTTGTAATGGCCTCAGCCAAGCCTATGGAGGGAGTCTTTGACGCACCCATTGCTCCTCTATGTGTAGTGTAGATACAAGAGAGAGGGTCAAAAAAGGGAAGCAATGAGCACAATAATTACACTTGAGGCTAATCAACTTTGTGGGTGCTGTGAGGGCCTCATTTCTCCTGGTCCATTTAATACTCATGGCAAAGCTCATGAATCCGTGTGCCAGAGGATACACTTGGGAAATGAGAGAGTAGCATTCACGTCAGTCACTTTAGCGTCTCATTAGTAACTATAAGAAAATACTGTGCCAAAGAGGCCAGGACCAAAAAAAGAAAAAAAAGGGAAGGGGTGTAAATTCTTGTCAATCAAGTCTATCTACCATTATCACAGAGGTAGGTAAGGAGGAGGTGTTTGGTATGTGGGAAATGGATGAACTGAAATGAAACCTTTTTGAGACGGAAAAAAAAAAAAATCCTCAAGTACACCCTAAAATATAAGTAAATCTTTATAAAAGGAAAACAAAAACCAAAGGTAAAACATGTTTACTTCTATTATGAACAGTGCTTATTTATTATTTATTTATTATTATGGTTATTTAAACAGTAAAATAATAATTGCAATAAAAAGAAATTTCCACTCTGAGCAAGATAGAATAAGCACACTCTGCCCTGTCTCTCCCACTGAACGTAGCTGGGACCCTGGACAGAAGGCAGGGAGTAGCCATCTGAGAGCTCTGAAAAGTAGATGGTAACAGGCAGGTTGGGGAAGGAGACCAGAATTCCACGTACTAGCAGACTAGTTGTGTGTTTCCATTCTTTCCCCTCTCTGGTATCACCTCGCATAGACTCAAAGGTAGCCCCAAACCCAGTAGGGCACACTGGTGTGGACAGAAAGATCTTTGAGAGAATTCTTCACTCTAACCTGGAGAGCTGGAAAGAGACTCCTACATTCACAGTGAGTGGGGGAAGTTACTGTTCTGTTCCTTTGTTTTTTATTATCTCCTGTCCAACCTATACTCAGCCCTGTGGAGGCACAGTAGCCATAGGGTTTGGGCAGTCATTGAAAACTGTGAAGGTAGGGGAATCGCTCTCTCTGATGAGAGGAGCTGTGATTCCAAGAGTATTGGGTGAATTCCCATTACCTTTTTTCTTTCTCTCTGTCCTCCTACCACTTGGCACCAGACCGAGACATAGTTGTTGGAAGTATATGGCTGAGCAAGAAAAGTAAAGTCCCAGCCTTCTGGCAGAAGGACCATAAAAGGGGACTCCAGGGAACTATAAAGTGTTGAGATCACAGAGGGTAGGGAGCTCAAGATAACTATGACATAAAATATTATATGAACTCCTGGGCTCACTTCTGTGTTATGCATGTGTGGATCTGACCCTAAGCAGCAATCCAAACACTTGGAGATCTGAGATACACACTAGATTACCGCAGAGGTCTCAGACTGACCACTGAATAGTACACACCGGGGACAGATCCAGATAGCATTGCAAAGGCTTGGAGCACACTGACACTCAAATCACACCAAACGGAAGGTAGTTTGCAGTTTGCAGCCTGAATGTAACTGAGTTGACCACCTCCTTAAAAGAAAAAAAAAAAAAGAAAAAAAAAATATATATATATATTCCTTAGGATTTAAAGACTCAGAGTCTTATAGCATAATAATTAACATTACTCAAAATTATTCAGCATATGAAGAACCAGGATAATCTCAATTTGTATGGGAAAGAATCAACAGTTGTCAATGATGAGGTGTCACATGTTAGAATTATTAGTCAAAAACTTTAAATCAGCTAATATAATTATGGCCCAAGCCATGTGGTTAAACACTCTTGAAAAGAATGGAAAGGTAGAGTGGAAAAGGAATAGAGGATATAATGAAGAACCAAGTGGGCATTTTAGAACTGAAATATATGATAACCAAAATTGAAAATGTATGGATGGGCTCAATAACAGAATGGAAAGAATAGATGAGTCAGTAGACTTGAAGATAGATCAATAGAAATCATCCAATCTCAACAATAGAGAACAAAAGATTGGGGAAAAAAAGCAGATTCATGGTGTATGGGACAATACCAAAAATGTCTAGCGTTTGTGTCATCTGCCATCTCTAGTGTGATTTGAAAACATATTTGAAGAAATAAATGGCTGAAACTCCCTAAATTTTATAAAAGGCATAAACTTTCAGATTCTAGAAGCCCAACAAATCCTAAACAGGATAACAGAGAAATCAATACATAGACACATAAACTGCTGAAAACTAAAGGGAGTAAAATCTTGAAGGCAGCTAGAGAAAAATGATATAACATAATAAAATAACAAGTTGAATGACTACAGGTTTTTCGTTAGAAACCACAAAAACCAGTATGAAGTGGGGAAAAAAATGTAAATTATCCAGTGTACATATCTTTCAGATAAGAAAGTGAAGTAATGACATTTTAAGATAAAATAAATTTTAAAAACTTCACTGCTGAAAGACCTCCTCTTTAAAAGAAAAGCTGATGGGACAGAAAACGATAACCAGAGGAAAATTTGGAACATCAGGAATGAAAGAATGGTAAATATCTGGTTAAATATAATTAACCATTCTTCTCTTAAGTTCTTTAAAATATATATAATAATAGAAAACAAATATTACATTGCTGGAGTTTTCAGTTTATATAGATATAATACATATGACAACTATAATATAAAGAGAAGAGGGCAAGGGGACCCATATCGCGGTAAGGTTTAATCACTTTAAGTAGTAAAATATTAATTCTAAATAGACTGTGAAAAGTTAAGTATATATACGGAAATGCTTAAAGCAACAACTGAAAACACTATACAGAGAAATATGCTAAAAACTCAGTAGATAAATTAAAATAGAATGCTAAAGATATTCAAATAATCCAAGTGAAAGTACGAAAGGAAAACAGAGGAACAGAATGAGGGTAAAAATGTAAAACAAGTAATAAAATGGTAGATCTAAGTCCCAACCTGTAAGTAACCACATTAATTATAAATTGTGTAAACATACCAAATAAATAACAGATTGTTAGAATAGATTTTTTTAAATGAACAAAGGATATGTTGTCTACAAGTAACACATCTTAAATATAGTGATATGAGAAGGTTAAAAGCAAAAGGTAAAAAGATATACTATGCCAACACTAATCAAAAGAAAGCTGGAGTGGCTATATCAATGTCAGAAAAAGTAGATTCACAGCAAGGAAAATTACCAAGGATAATCAGGAACATTACATAAAAATAAATGGATAAGTTCACCAAGGTGACATTAAAAAGTGTATGTTCCTCTTCCACCTTACACAAAAATGAACTCAAACTGGAATTAAAGACTTAAGCGTAAGATCCCCAAACTACAAAACTTTTAGAAGAAACCATAGGCAAAAAGCTTCATGACATTTGTCTTGGCAATGATTTCAGTGATTTTCATTGCATATGACACCAAAAGCACAAGTAACAAAAGCAAAATTAGACAAGTAGGACTACACCAACTAAAAAGCTTCTATACAACAAAGGAAACAATCAACGGATTAAAAAGTCAACCGGTGGAATAGGAGAGAACATATATAAACCATATATCTGATAAGGGGTTAATTTCCAAAATACATAGGGAATTCCTATAGCTCAATAGCAAAAATCCAAAAACAAAAACAAACCCCTCAAAACTAGTAACTTGATTAAAAATTTGGCTGACATGAATAGACATTTCTCCAAAGAAGATATAGAAATGGCCAACAGGTATATGAAAAGATGCCAAACATCAAATCATCAGGGAAATGCAAATCAAAACCACAGTGAGATATCACCTGTTAGGATAGCTATTATAAAAAATTTAAAAAGATAAGAAGTATTGGCAAGAATGTAGAGAAATTGGAACCCTTGTACATTGTTGGCGGGAATGCAAAGTGGTGTAGCGACTATGCAAAACCATATGAATTTTCCTCAAAAATTAAAAATAGTACTACTATATGATCCAGAAATCCCACTTTTGGGTATTTATCCAAAATAATTAAAAGCAGGATCTTGAAGAGCTATTAGCACTCCCATGTTCCTTGCAGTGCTGTCCACAATAAGCAAGATGTGGAAATAACCTAAGTGTCCATGGCCAGATAAATGGATAGAGAAAATGTGGTATATACATACAATGCAATATGTTCAGCCTTAAAAAAGAAAGAAATCCTACAATATACAATAACATGGATGAACCTTGAGGATATTATGCTAAGTGAAATAAGCCAGACACAGAAGGAGGATCCACTTGTATGAGATATCTAAAAGGTCAAACTCATAGAGGCAAAGAATAGAATGGTGGTTGGCAGGGACTGGGGAAGTGGGTAATGGGGAGTTGCTAATCAACATGCATAAAATTTCAGTTATACAACATGAATAAACTAGAGATCGGATATACAACATTGTGCCTATAGATAAGAATACTGTATTGTACACTTAAAAATCTGTTAAGAGGATAGACCTTACCAAAGTGTTCGTACAAAGTAAATTTTTAAAGAGTATATTAAAAGTGTATGTACCTAACAACGAAACTTCAAAATATATAAGGCATAATAGAACTGAAAGGAGAAATGGGTAATTATAGTTGGAAACTTCAATACGGCTCTCTCAGTTGATAGAACAAGTAGCTAGAAAAACATAAGGGTATAGGAAACTGAATGATACTATTAGGTCGAACTGACATTTATAAAATATTCCTCCTCAAAATAACAGATATACATTCTTTTCAAATCCTCAGAGAACATTCACAAAGATAGTTGATAACATAAAACAAACCTAAAAACAGTTAAAAGAATTGAAATAATCCAAAGTATGTTAGTTTATCATAAAGGAATTTAACTAGAAATCAACAACAGAAAGATAACCGATAAGCCTCCAAATACTAGGACCTTAAACAATGTGTTTCTAAGTAATCCATGGATCAAAGAGGAAGTCTCGGAAAGTAGAAAGTATTTTGAGATGAACAAAAATGAAAACACGACATATCATGATTCATCTGAAGCAGACAAAGCAGGGTTTAGCGGGAAATATATAGATTAAATGCTTATGTTAGAAAAGAAAAAAAGATCTGTAATGAGCAGTCTAAGCTTTCACCTAAAGGACCTAGACAAAGAAGACCAAATTAAACCAAAAGCAAGTAGAAGGAAAAATAATAAAGAGTAGATATCAATGAATTTGAAAGCAAAATTAATGGCGAAAACCAATGAAGTGAAAACTGGTTCTTTAAAAATACCAATAAAATTGATAAACCTCTAGCCAAATTGACAAGGAAATAAGAAGATACAAATTGTCAATACTAGGAGTGAAAGAGGGCGTGTCACTACGGACTCTACAGACATTAAAAGTATAATAAAGTAAATACCACTCTATGTGCACACATTCAACAATTTAGATGAAATGGACCAAATCCTAGAAAGAAGATATCAAAACACACTCAAGAAGAAATAGATTAAACGTACAAAAGTCCATTGCATTCCTATATACTAACAATGAAATCTCAGAAAAAGAAATACAAAAAACAATTCCTTTTGCAATTGTAGACAAAAGAATAAAATACCTAGGAATAAACTTAACCAAAGATGTGAAGGACCTATATGCTGAAAACTACAAGACATTTTTGAAAGAAATTGAAGACACAAAGAAATGGAAAGACATTCCGTGCTCATGGATTGGAAGAATCAATATAGTTAAAATGGCCATATTACCCAAAACAATATACAGATTTAATGCAATCCCCATCAAAATCCCAATGGCATTTTTTAAAGAAATAGAACAAAAAATCATCAGATTTGTTTGGAACCACAAAAGACCCCGAATAGCCAAAGCAATCTTAAGAAAAAAGAACAATACTGGAGGTATCACACTCCCTGACTTTAGCTTGTACTACAGGGCTGCAATAATCAAAACAGCATGGTTTTGGCAGAAAAGCAGACACACAGACCAATGGAATAGAATTGAGAACCCAGAAATAAACCCACATAAATATGGACAGATAATTTTTGACAAAGAAGCCAAAAACATACAATGGAGAAAAGACAGCCTCTTCAATAAATGGTGCTGGGAGAATTGCATAACCACGTGCAAAAGAATGAAACTAGACTGCTATCTGTCACCATGTACCCAAATTAATTCAAAATGGATCAAAGACTTAAGCATATAAACTGCATAGAAGACACAATCAACTGCATAGAATAAAACATAGGTACTAACCTTATGGACTTTGGGTTCAAAGAGCATTTTATGAATTTGACTCCAAAGGCAATGGAAGTAAAAGCTGAAATAAACGAATGGGACTATATGAAACTTAAAATCTTTTGCACAGCAAAAGAAACCATCGACAAAATAAAGAGACAACCAACTGAATGGGAGAAGATTTTTGCAAACAGTGCCTCCGATAAGGGGCTAATATCCAAAATATACAAGGAACTCATGAAACTCAACAACAAAAAAATAAACAACCTAACTGAAAAATGGGCAGAGGATCTGAAGAGACATTTCTCTAAAGAGGACATACAAATGGCAAATAGACATATGAAAAAATGCTCAACATCACTAATCATCAGAGAAATGTAAATGAAAACCACAATGAGATATCACCTCACCCCAGTCAGAATGGCTATCAACAACAAGACAAATAGTAACAAGTGTTGGAGAGGCTGTGGAGAAAAAGGAACCCTCATACACTGTTGGTGGGAATGCAGACTGGTGCAGCCGTTATGGAAGGCAGTGTGGCGGTTCCTCAAAAAATTACGAATAGAATTGCCATATGACCCAGCATCCCTCTCCTGGGTATCTACCCAAAAAATCTGAAAACATTTATAGATAAAGACACATGTGCTCCAATGTTCATTGCAGCTTTGTTTACGGTGGCCAAGACATGGAAACAACCAAAATGTCCTTCAATAGATGAATGGATAAAGAAGTTGTGGTATATATACACAATGGAATACTATTCGGCGGTAAGAAAAGATGAAATAGGATCATTTGTGACAACATGATGGATCTTGAGAGTATATGCTAAGCGAAATAAGTCAGACAGAAAAAGCAGAGAACCATGTGATTTCACTGATATGTGGTGTATAAACCAAAAACAAGAAAAGAACAAGACAAACAAATGAGAAACAAAAACTCACAGACACAGACAATAGTTTCGTGGTTACCAGAGAGTAAGGGGCGTGGAGGTGGGAGATGAGGGTAAGGGGGATCAAATATATGGTGATGGAAGGAGAACTGACTCTGGGTGGTGAACACACAATGGGATTTATAGATGATGTAATACAGAACTGTACACCTGAAATCTATGTAATTTTACTAACAATTGTCACCCCATTAAATTAAAAAGAAAAAGAAGAAATAGATTAGCTGACTAGTCCTATATCCTTTAAATACATTTAATTTATAGTTAAAATTTTACCCCAAGAAAACCAAAAACCAAAATCTCCAGATTCAGATAGTTTCACTGAAGAATTGTACCAAACATTTATGGAAGAAATTGCACCAGTTTGACATGATCTTTTCTAGAAAACAGAAGAGGTGGCAGCACCTCCCAACTTAATTTCATTTTATGATACCAACATTTTCCTTATGCCAAAGCCAGACAGATAGTACAATAACAGAAAACTACAGACCAATTTTCCTCATAAACATAGATGCAGAAATCGTCCACAAAATATTATCAGATTGAATCTAGCAATCTATAAATAGAAGAATAAACCATGACCAAGTGGGGATTAGCCTTGGAATGCAAAGCTAATTCAGCATTTGAAAATCAATGTAATCCACCATATTAATAGACTAAAGAAGAAAACAATCACATGATATCAATTGATTCAGAAAAAGCAATTGATAAAATTCCACATACATTTACGAGTATGATAAAAGCTCTTAATCTACACATAGAAGGCAACTTCCTTAACCTAGGATAAAGGACATCTGAAAAACTGCAGCTAACATCATACTTAATAAAGCCTAAATACTCTCCCCTTAAGACTGGGAACAAGGCCAGGATGTCTACCTTTACCATTCCTATTCAACATCATAGTGAAATTAAAAATAAAAAAAAATTCCTAAAAACAAAAAGGAACCAAAAATCTTAAAATTATAATTAAACTGTCCTTTTTTGCAAACAACACGACTGACTATCTCAAGAAAGAAAGAGAATCCCAAGAAAGAAACAAAAAACCTAGAACTACATTGCTGGTTGGATTGCAAAATTGTATAGTCAATCTGGAAAATAGTTTGGTGGTCTCTTATAAAGGTAAATCCACCCTTACCACGTGACCCAGCAATCTTGGTCCTAGTACATGCAACAAGGTGAATTTCAGTAGCGTTGTGCTCAGTGAGAGAAGCCAGTCTCAAAACGTTATATACTGTATGATTCCATTTATATGACATTCTGGAAAATACAAAATAATAGGGGACAAGGAACATAGCATTTGTTTCCAAGGATGAGGGGTAGGTAAGGAGCATCATGAAGGAGTTTTTTGGGGTGATGGAACTGTTCTATATCTGACTCTGTCCTGATTCTGATGGTGGTTACACAAATCTACGTATGTATTAAAACTGATACATCAAGAAAGACCTTGATTTTGTATATGTTAATTTCTAAAATTATGTTTAAAAAATGATAGGTTTTCATGGTAGAAGTGAATGGTACATGATGCTCTTGTGATTGCTTATTGGTTATCTAGACCAGTACCGTCCAATTGCGCTTTCTGAGGTGATAGAAATGTTCTATATGTGCTGTGCCCAATACGGTGAATACCAGCCTGTGTGGCTACTGAGCACTTGAAATACAGGAACTAAAGTTTTCATTTGATTTAATGTAACTTGACTTCAAGTTAAATCGCCACGGTTGGCTAGTAGCCACTGTATTGGACAAAGCAAATATAGGTGGTTGTATAATCACTGTGATCCCAGACATACATTTTAGAGACAAAACAGAATATAACTGGTTTGTATTTTTTGCCATCAGAATGTTATGATTTTTCCCCTTGTTTTATTAACACTTTATTTAATAAAGGTGTATGATCTAACTTCCATGAGATGATGATGTGTGGAGAGGTGGCTGAGGATTAACCTAATGTCAGATAAAGAAGTTAGTGGATACGTAGAAGTTCATGATAATGAGTGGGTAGAAGATACCAAAGTCCAAATATATATATAACAATTATTTGACTGTGTAGGTGCTGAAACCACTGTTTTTGGTACTAAAAGTACAGTCTGAATCCTGTTCACATTTTGGTCAGCCAGAGTAGACATTCGGAGTCAGTTCAAGGTCTGTTGACATGTCAGGGAAGTAGCACATTGGATGTCCCTCAACTTCCCTGAAGCGTGTGTTCAATTACATAAATAGAGGCGTAGCCTTTCTCACTGGGTTCTGCTGGGGCCCATAAAAAATACGAAGGCGACCCAGGCACACAGAAGTCCGCGTTGTGCTGGAAATGTTTGGCCAGTATTTCTTTACTTTACACTCCGTCTGGATTTAGTTTGCAGTAAGTTTTCCCCTTTTATTCATAGTTTTGGGGGGAAGTATTGTGATACCTTCTTTTCATGTGTGTTTACTTTTCATTCCTTAGTTAATTGGAAGCACCTTGAGGTCAGAGGTTAGTTCTGTAGATGTGCCTCCTTTTAAAAAATATGGCAGCCTTTGCAACTTCCATATTTTTTCCCCTGATTTCATCTTACAGAGGAGGAATGCAACCCCCACACAGGCTAACCTGGCCATAATTAAATAAGCTGGTGATAAAATAATTCCGTTTCTTCTCTCTTTGACCTTCTAACTAATTCCAGCCAAAAGAGCTCTTAGGACTCAATAGTAGTATATCTTTAAAGCTACAGAAATATTGATGATAACTTTGACAGCTAATTGGGCAATACCACTTTCAGCTGTATTTTCAGATGCAGTTTTTGCTTCTCAAATTGGGGGCATATTTGCCTGCAGGGATTGGGGTGCTACTCTTCAGGTTTATACAAACTCGGGATAAGTGTGGACAGTCTGCCCGGAGGGTCAGTTCACTTGTAAAATTTGGAAAGTAATGTCGAATGGTATTCAGTGGTACCAATTTTTAAAATGTTTGCATTAAGACAAAAAGCGACGTAGTACAGAGTATAATGCACAGCTTGTGTGAATTTCAGGGAGCCTTCAAAACAGAATTATTTTTTTCCTGCATATTGTGTGATGCTTTGGGCATACCATCGCCATCCACTGCAGTGGAAAATACTAAGTAGAAATGTCTGAGATAGACTCAGCTGTGTTTTCAACCAGCAGGTTAGACATGAACAGGCCACAACTCCAAATGCTATTGCAATAAAATTATAATGGAAAAGGGTGACCTCTCACTTTCCCATGCTTTCCCATAGTTTTCCTTACCATTTACTGTCCAAACAACAAATTTAAAGTCTGTCTTTTTAAATGAAAACTCACAGGCTCTCAGATTTTCTCACTTTACTTCCATCTTTTCTTTCCTTGTCTTCTTTGGACATTGATTAAAAGAACTAAGGGCAGAAAAATAATTTATACCATAGTGCAGTATGGAAAATTGGACATCTGCCTACTTAATTTGTAATATCTTTTATCCAAAGTGTATCCAGAGAGGCCTTAGACTTTAATTTTCTTTTAGTAAATTTTACAAGGAATTGTGGAGCAATGGAAAGATGTTTGCCTGAGAATCAGGAGATCTGGACGCCACTTCTGGCTTTGCAACTAGCATTTTGTAACCTTGGGACCCTAAGGTCTTCCCCATTTGGACCCTAAAATCATCTTCTGTCAAACAGTAATATGCTAGATGACTTTCATTGTCTCCTGCAGCTCTAAAATGTCATTCTGCATTCCTAATCCTGTGACAATTGACCTGATCCAAAGACTTTTGAAAATTGTAGTAAGTGACACTAAATTTAGTAAGTAACAGACCTCTGTTCTTCACTTCATTGTTACAGTTGCGCTAGGGCCTGTAGGGATACCAAGGGCATTTGGTCTTTCCATGCTTAGCTTCCTAGCCTATACCATATTGCCTATAATCCAACTTTAATTGAAATTGTGTCTCCTACCATACCAAAAATGCACTTAGCTAAGTAAATACTGGGCTATGAAGGCCTTGAAAAACATTGAAACTGTCTGTTTTTGAAACCACTTCTGTTGAATTTTTATTTTGTGCCTTTTTATCAGCTTTCGTGCAACCAGGAAAATCTAATCTGTGATTGGTGCCCAAGGATTCTGTTCAGAGGATTTCTCCCCTTCCCTTTATTTCTCAACTTGGACTACTGATCTACGCTGGGCATGACTGCAAATGTCAAGACTCTCATCATAGCACAGCCTTCGGACAGATTATAGACAAGTAGGGTTAGGTGTCCATGATACTGCTGGAAGTGCATTTCTGATAGTATCCTACTGTTT
Source organism: Rhinolophus sinicus (assembly GCF_036562045.2). Classification (NCBI taxonomy): domain Eukaryota; kingdom Metazoa; phylum Chordata; class Mammalia; order Chiroptera; family Rhinolophidae; genus Rhinolophus; species Rhinolophus sinicus. The sequence continues at coordinate 77,068,283 of NC_133754.1, read as the reverse complement.
CATGCTGGGAACTTTGGAAAATCCCTTTGTGAAACAGAATAGTATCTCACATCTCCGTGCTCCGTTCTGTTCCTTGTTTAAGCACTCTTGGCATCTTGTTCAGTATCTCACAATAGGCTTTTCCCTGGTCTCAGTGACTATCTTCTTCTTTGGATGCCCCTATACCCTGTTGCCAAGGAGCCTAAACTTTGAGCCCCAGCACCATCACTCCCCTGTAAAAACCCTGAAGGCCTTTCTCCTACAATTTCATGTTCCTCAAAATCTTATCTCAGCCCGACTGACTCTTTGGCCTCATCTCTACCTGTCCCCTTCATATATCCTCCCGTGCAAGCCAAGCTAGGTGGACCACCAGTTATTCCCCGACACATCCTGTAGTCTCTAACCCACATCGTTTCTTCACTGCCTGGAAAGACTACTTTTCTCCTCCTTCCCCTTTACTTACCCATCTTTGGGGCTCACCACAACTGCTGCTTCTTTCCTGAAGTGCTGCCCAATTCCCGCCATGCTTCCTTGCCGTGTCTCTCTTATATCAGAAATACTCTTTGTTCTTGTGGTCCTCTTTCTCTCTCTCCCTAGAATGACTCAGAGAATGACTCAGAGGTTGACGCAAAACTGAGAGGATAGATGCTGTGACTTCTTCCTCTTTATTCTGACCTCAGCGACAAGCAGAGTATCTTACACGTTGTATTTAATAAGTGTGTGTTGACTTGAACTGCATTGAATTAGGGTAGGTTTAGTGTAATATTGCTACAGACTAGGATTTTTTCTCCCCTATTGCTACATTTTTGCAAAGGGGAGAGAGTCTTGGCATCTCAGACTTCTGTGTGGTGATATTTCTGCATGGTGATACTTCTGTGTGGTGATAGGCAGAAGAGAAGTTCCTGGGGGAAGCAGCATTGACCATCCAGTCAACATACCTCTCTCACATGAGCTGCCATAAGCTTATAAATACTTGTTTTTGGAGAACACAGGGTTCAGGGAGGGGTAATGCTTCTTTGGGAGGACACTTCATAATAGCTATAACAAATGCCAAGTGAAATTCATTGCAAATATAAACTGGGATCTTTATCCATTAAAGACTGTTCTTAATCTGGTCTTCAGCCACCCTTCTTGCCTCCTCTCCTCTGCTCCCCAGTATAAACCCTCCGCCTCAGGCTGCCCCACCTCATGTTCCCCCACCTCCCTCCCATCAATAACCCCAAACCTCGGTTCATCCTTCCCTCTCCAGGTCATTAATTCATTCATTCATTTGGCACATATTTTATTTAGTACCTACCATTGGCTAAGGACTTTTCAGGAACATATCTGTAAACACAAAGCAGAGTGTCTTACATCTGTACGCTAAATCCCTCTCTTTATGGAGCCCATGTTTTTACTTATGGTATGCCCGTTCCCTTTTCTTTCACTTCTCCAGATTCTAGAACAACTTTGCCTTTCCCTTGAAGCCTTTCCTCGCTGCTTCAGCCCAGGTTCTCTCCTGAATTCTTAGGGGTGCCTATTACCTATTCCTTCCTTTAGACAGACACTGTCTTTTGTTCTTTGCACTTTTTTACGTGTTAGTATCTTATCTCTTCAAGTACATTGTAAGCTTCATGAAAGTAGAGACCATGCCATTGGTTCAGGAAGAAGTTCGTGTACCAATGTACGTACTTTGCGCAATCCACAGTGTCTTCAACATTTGCAGTTTGGAACCCAATAAATATTTTTAATAGATTTCAGGGTATTTATTGCTCTCTGCTTTGTCAAGTACAACAGCTTGAGGCTGTGCTACACTATCAGTCATCAAAGCATTTTTTAAAGATCCTGCATGACTGTGTCACTATATGCTGCTACTTTTTAATCTTTTGCCATGGAACCAACCAGTCAAGGGCCGAGCACAACCTCTGCCCACACCTCTTCAACTGAGCAAATCACCTCTGCGATACGCTAGATGATGTTTGTGAATCTTTACTGTCGCACTGATGCTGTTATTAAAAGAAGCAAGAAGCACCAGGGAGAGGAGGAGACTGCTAATTATGTCTGGGTTGATTCGTGAGCTTCTCTGTCCATTAGAGACTGATATCTAAACCATCACAGTATCTTTCTCACCTTTCTTTCTGAGTTGAGGCTAATGGGTGTCCATCCTAAAACTCATCTTGCTATTGGTAGGACCACAACATGAGCTTATGGTTATGGTTTTGACTGATCAATTACACTCATTTGCATGGTCATTTAATGATAGTTTGTGGCTTAAGGCTGGAGGGCAGTCTGTCAGAGGTTGTAGAGCTGGGCAAACATGGCTACTAAAGGGACCCAGCCTGTGAACTTAAGTTCACTGGCCTCATGTGCTAACAAAATGAATGTGCTTCCATTTAGATTTAAAAATTGAGCTATAGGTTTTTAAAGAGTTTTTGTGTGTAGTGGTTATTTTCTTACAGTAGTTGAGAGGCAATATGTGTAGTGGTTAAAAGCACAGACTCCGGGGCCTCCTGCCCCAGATTCATATCTTGTCTCTGCCACTTACCAGCTGTGAGAGCCTGAGGAAGGCAGTTAATCTCTTTTTTTAAATGGGAATAAGAACAGTACTTACCTTATTGGTTGCTTGTAAAGTTTAGGTGAGTTTCTGTATATGGACAGAGTAGGCCCATAAATAGAAACATATATATTCGAATATTAGAAAATCGGAATACATTTTTCTTTGTATTTTTCCATCCCTTTTTCTTTGAGTATTTGGTTACTGTCTAACCTTTTTTATACCATAGAGAAAACTTGAGTTTTTAGCTATCAAGAAGTGGTCCAGTGACCTAGCACTTCCTCAGAGGCTTTTAAATTGCCAGAGCTAAAGATATATCTATTTAGATCTTAATTTTTAACCCATTTGTTATATAATTACATCATAGCATTCTTAAGGTGCAGGTGTTTGTCAGGCTCACTTTCTGACCTTATTGCCATCAGACTATGCTTGACAGGAATGGGTTGAATTAGGTGGATTTATAATTAATGATACAACCAAACTCAAAGCGAGTTGAGTAAAGCTGAGCTGCCGTGGCTGGAGGGCCTGGTGCTGGGCCGCAGGCTTAGTCTGAGGCATGAATGAAAACCTAGGAGGCACAGAGGAAATAATACACTGGGAGGGGAAATCAAGGACAAACCATTTATGATAAAACATATAAAGCATAATTGATGAGGTGGGTTTTTTTTTTTTTTTTTAAGTGCACAAATGAGACCTGTTTAATAGCTGTTCATGTGAAGATGTTCCCTGGGGGTTGACAGTGTGACACAATAGTCAAAAACTTGCATTAGTCTTAGACCATAGGTGAATATAGAATCCAGAACCAGGGAGGTGATACAGCCATGGGGAGAACACAGCTGGAATATGTTTGGTTCTTCCTACAACATTTGAAGAGGGAAATGGCTATGCCACAGCAGAAACAAACCATGAGGATATAGGATTTGAAAAGTGTCAGATGGTGGCAGGGGCTGAAGCTTTGTTTAATAATGCTGAGACCAAATGTATCTATCAATTGATCAATGAATGAACATAGAGTGTGCGTGCTTAGTAAATGTCCCAAACGGTTCACCACTAGAGGCAGGGTGATTTGGTATGTAGGGACTGGATCATCATTTGTACATACTAGGAGAGCTATCAGGCAGAAGAGGATTATACGTTTTCCCCGCTTTCCAGGGGGCAGAATGGGAATCACCGTGTCTGGTTACACCAGGGGTGTGTGCTGGCTTGGATGAGGCCAGGGTTCTGTGGGAGGAGGTGCCTGAAAACAGGCTAAGTCACAAGCGTTAGGAGAGGATGTGATTCTGGTGGAATTTTAGCCTGGGAAGATTTGGGATAGTCTTACTGAGAGATCCATGACATTTTTGCACTTCCTACCGTGTTTCCCTGAAAATAAGACCTAGCTGGACAATCAGCTCTAAGGCGTCTTTTGGAGCAAAAATTAATATCAGACCCGGTATTCTATTGTATTATATAAGATCCGGTCTTATATTCCAGTAAAATAAGACCAGGTCTGATAATAATTTTTGCTCCAAAAGACGCATTAGAGCTGATTGTCCGGCTAGGTCTTATTTTGGGGGAAACACGGTAGCTCTGGTTGTACCCTGTACTATGTATTCATCGTAACTTAGCTACTGTATTCATGAGGTTGTGGGAGAACTAGCTGTACAAACATCCTCTGCTACCAAATCTGTTTGGTTCCTGAGTATGGGTTAATTTACTAGTATCTGTTTGGTTCCTGAGTGGTGATAGTAAGAGGCACCTGCTTTGGTGTCTATTCATTTGGGAGACTTTGGTCAGTATTGTTACTGATACAATAGAATTCATTTCTTTCAGAATTATTCTTTTCTTCTCAGACTCCTTTTTTTTTCTGGTTTTAATGTGATTGCTCATATTCCTATCAGTCTTTCCTCTCTCCCAACTCCCACCCTTTTTCCTCTTGAGATGTTGATGTGTTCTTTCTCGTCCTATAGAGACAAATCATGTTCTTTATGATTCGACTGAAATAAGTTCCTCTGTGTGGATGTATGTCTATATGTGTATGTGTAAATACAATATGTATATGTGTATATGCAGGAGCTATTCAGTGTGGCGCTAATAACGAGTGTGGTGCGATACAAGCAGTGCAGGGAAAGGACGTTTTTACACAGATATGTAATTGATTTTTTTTGCCTTATTGATCTCAGACATAGAAATTTTTTTTAAAGAAAAGCAGATGAAGTAACGATTTTAAAAATCCTATGAATCGTCCCACTCTGTAGATTTCAGCTATGTTGTGAGCTCAGGAGAACCTCATGCTGAGAACGAGCTCCTGACATAGTGACCTCATTCCCAATGCTGCCTTTCTCGGGCGGGCGGGCGGCAGCAGAAGCTGCACTGGCTGGCGGTGCGGGCTGCGGGCTGCGGGCTGCCTTTGCTGCAAGCCTGACGACTGTGTGTCGGTTATGATGAGACCCAGGCTTGCAAGGACTTGCACAGCAATTGGAATTTATGACAAATAGCTCACTGCAGCTAAACTTTGATCCAGTGTACAGTAGAACTGCCTGTTACACACAGGAGGGAGAGAGAGTCGTCCGTCATTACAATGAAAAGCCAGCTTTAAAACACAGAAAAAAATGAATAAATAAAAGAGAGAATGTGTCAGGTTTATAATTACGGACTGGTGAGTATATGATGCTAGATCAATTTTAATGTGTGGTTTTTTTCTTCAAGCATCCGGAGGTATGTGTCCTTTTTCCTGATTTAATGATTAAAAAAAAAAAAAAGAGTTGGTGCTAATGAATGCGAGGGGACCTGGGCCCCTTGGAGAGGAGGACGTGCCCCTTGCAGCCCTGGGCTTGGGGTAAATTCCCAGCCCAACATCTCCGCAGCACACAGACAAAGGAGCCTGCACACACACCAGAAGCTGTAGCTTTTCTTGGAGCGATGACTCATTTCAGTTCACAAAGGATTCTGGGCAGGGTAGTGAGAAGTCAGGTTGGCTGATCCGTCCCTATGACTTCACTTTGCAGAGAACCAGGCAGAAGAGGAGTGACACTGCAGATTCCCGAGGCACTGCAGTGGGATGTTGGCTCAGTGCAAGTGGCTGTGATATATGGGATAGGCATGGGACAAGATTCCAGCCATTCCATGCAAATAGGATAAATGAATGGTAAAGAGGATTTTTTTTTTTTTCTCCTAAAATCGTTACCAGCAAAGTACATTCACAAAGCCTTTTTAAGGGCTTTTTGCCAGCTTTTGAACTGAACTTGTACCTGTATCTCAAGCCCTGAATGGTAAGAAGAACTGAGAGTTCTGGAACTAATTTTTTAAAAGTAGATCTACGAAGGTAAAGTACCCGATTCCTGTCGTGTTCCACGTGCCCTCAGTAGCCAATCTGAAATGCTCATTTCGGATATTAGTACTCGAAAGTTTACTCTTTCTTCTTATTCCAGATTCTAGGACGTCCATTTCTGTTACTGGCTCCTTCTTGTGCCTGGATGCAAACCCCTAGCATGCACCAGGCTTTAGCGTCAAAGCTGCCTGGGGGATGGAGCCAGTCCAGAAAGGGTCAGGTAGGTTGCCCCTGCTTTTCTTTCAAGAGTTGTTGTGTGCAAAGAAATATGGTAAAATGTCTACAGCCCCTTTGATGAGGGTACACTGTCCTCTGAAAAGTGGTCTTGCTGTTACCATCTCCCAAAGCCTCAATCTTGAGCAGTCGAAGTGCCCCCCCCGCCCCCCCACGGCTGTCCTCCAGATGGGACCTCACCAGCATGCATCCCAGAGAGTCACCTCCGAACTGAAAAGTCAGACAGCTGTAGGATTTGCAAATAGGAAATAATTAAACTGCTTCAGATTTCCATCAGCTGCAACATCTCTTTCACTCCTCTGATGGAGGCATTCAGTAAATATTATCTGAAATTTTTTCTTCTCCATTAATCCAGCCCCTGAAATGTGGTGTGTTATTTGGCCTGTTAACCTACATGCAACACACTAAAATCCAAGAAAGCCTGATTTATTTGCTCAGGACTGCTTCCAACACTACTACCATCATATCAAGCCTGCTGGTAACCACTGAGGAAGTACGCAGATTTCATCGCAGGCTGCTTGAGGGTTCAGATTATGGCAGAGCTGTTTTCTTACAACATCCATGGGCTTTTAACACAAAAGCCTTTTTCTTTTTTTAATTTTAATTTTTTAAAATAGTGAGATGCTAAAGTTTGGTCCTCGAAAGTACATTACATGCTATGTTTCCAAAGTGAAACTTGGCACATCTAAAAGCATGGTTTTACCACTTCATCAAATTTATAGTTTTAGCACTTTTTTTATTCGAGATATTTCTGAGACTGTGAAACTCCTTATGGAATTTGTAATAATAATGAGAACATTTCAAAATAATGCAAACTATATATGGGATAGACCCCTTGCACATCACTTTTCTCTTTGCTCTCATATTCATCCCCATAAGTCACCTATTCACGGGAGGAAAGAGTGCACCTGTCCTTTCTTCCTTGTCAAAGCTGTTTCTTCTTCGGGCATAACACTTTGCATTTTCAGAACAAAGTGGAGGATGTTGAGTCAGTGTTAAAGGATGTTTGGTCGGGAAAAATTCAAGCATAGTATGTCGAGAATAAAATTATACAAGTATAATGTCCCTGAACCCATCAAGTCTACTCAATCCTTAAAAACCCTATTCAACGTCTGCCTCCCATATGAAGCACTCCCTGATTACACCCAACTGGAGGTCATTTTTTAGTCCTATTATAGAATTAATTTCTCTCTCTTTGTGTGTGTGTGGATAGATAGATAGATAGATAGATAGATAGATAGATAGATAGATAGATATAATTACATATTAATACATTTTTATGATAGAATTAATTTGCTTGTCATTCATGTATTTTCTTGTTATATCTCCTCTAAGGGTATCAGTAATTTGAATATGTTTCAATTGCTTAGATTTTCACACATTTATATCCTGTTTCTCCACCTAAATTGTAAGCTCATTGAAAGCAGGGATGAAGATTTATGCCTTTGTCTACAGTTCTCATCTCCTAGCTGTTCTCTACACAGGGAAACGACTCAGTAACTAGTTGATTAAGAAGAGAGGCAATTTAAAAAGTGTTAATTTGTCACAAAGGGCAAGAATGATCTGTTTTGTTCATTTGAAGAATCTTCATGGGGTAGATAGCTATGGTAGACCTCAGGAGTTATGCATTAACTGTAGAAATGATGGTTGTTCTTAAGATGCGGTGACACATAGTGCCTTACACTACTTGTAAAGGATTGTTATTTTTAAGAACAAATGGATAGGTGGGCCCTTAACTACGGACATTGATGATGGTTTACTGACTTAGGAAGGATAATGTTATTGGGCAAGTCATTCTTAAGTAGGCAGCGAGTGAAAATCTGAAAGTTTGTGTGGAAGGTTGTTTTTTGAATCCTACAGGATGTTTTCCTTAGAGAGAGAAAACCAGAATGGTTAATAGCACCCCAGGTTTCATCAGAAATTAACTGCTAATACACTGGTCTTTAATACTAAGAGTACTTACTTAAGTGCCGAGTTTCTTTTTTCTTTCTTAGGTAAAAGATTGGCCCAGTCAAAATTTTGAAAGAGGCCAACTTTCTTCAATATTTTTGATATTCTTGTAATGCTCTATCCATATTATTTCCCATGTTCTAGTGACCTTTTCGCTCCTCACTCCAAAGTTCCTATGTAATACATGTTTCCCATTTGCTTTAAGACCATTCTCTCCTGGCCCAGTAATATATCCCAAATGCTGTGTGTGTGCGTGTGTGTATGTGTGTATATGTGTGTGTGTGTGTGTGTGTGTGTACTTTTCTGCCTCCACTCAAAATATTCCATTCATTTAATGCACATGCTCACAGATAAGAATCAAGAAGTGAGCAATCTGATTAATTAGTACTAGTGTAAGAAAGAAAGACCATTGCCCTCCTAGCCTTCCCACAGATGTCTCTGTTTTTAAAAAAAGGTTTCTTCTTAGGACCAAATGATTTCCTATTGGTAGAAATGCAAACACTACAGAAGAGTAAATTGAGCAAATTTAGATAGGCTTGGGGAAGATAATTCTAATACTAACTGCTATTTATGAAATACTTATTAGGTCTCAGGGACAGTGTAAGCACTCGCATCCGCTATCTCATTTAATCCCCTTGATAACTATGAAGTAAACATCACTATGTACACTTTATACAAAAAAGAAATTGAGACTCAAAAAATTAAATAACTTGAAACAATTCTCACAACTAATGAGCAGAACTGGACTCTGAACTAAAGGTTTTGACTACGTTTTAGAGGGAAAAGTCACTTCTTAGCACAGTGAGTTGGGAGTTTTCCTGTGTCTCTTCTGCCCTCTGTATTCTTTCATCCCTATATACAGTTGTGTAGGTTTTTTTGTTACAACCTCCATGGCAGTTTGAAGGGGTGGTAGGTTGTTCAATTGTTGGAGAGTCAGTAGTAGTCATTCAGTGTAATTTTGTTGTAATTTGGGAACCATCAACATATACATATTTGGACTGTGTTTAATTAGGCCTTCTTGTTCTATTACAGTTGTATTTTACAGAAATCAGTCACAGTATCATTGTGATACCTAAAATGATGGAGCAAAGAACACAATTTTGAGAAACAGCTATGGTTATTCTAACTTTTTAAAGCGGGGACAAGGATGACTCTGGAGATTCTAGACTGATTTATTCGACTATAGTTGAGAAATGCCATCAATTTGAAACTGGAGCATCTAAAATGTCTCTCGTGTTAGGCTAAGTTCTGATATAGAATGGAGAAGGAAGAGAAATAAAATAGGAATTTAGATTCCATTACACTTAATGCAGTTTAAATAAAGTAAAGGAAAGCACCATATTACATAGGCACTCTTGTTAGCCAGGTGCCCTTACAGAATGGCATGCCATCTGAGAGATCGTATTAATTGTTATCAAGTAGGACTGGTATTTCATCATGGTTTTATCCTTGGTGGTAAATGACCTTAACTTAGCCCTGGATGAGGGACTTGAGAGCAAGATGGCAGCTGGTGATGGAAAACATCTTGACAGTTAGCAGGGTCTCACCTTGCCTTGTCTATATGTGTAGTACTTGATTATTCAACAAACTTGAGTGCCTGCTATGGGACTAGCACTCTGCTAGTCCTAATGCCTAACGCACACTACATTTGGGTTTTAATGTGGAGCCTTAGCAAAGGTTTGAAGCATGTAATTGGCCTGATGGCTCGTATTTCCATCCTAACTTTCCAGCTACAAATCTATTACAGTAGCAGAATGGTCTAAAAGTGTTGAAAGGTTTATGATTAGAGAAGATGTCAGTTATCATTCTGGTGAGGGTGGAGTTGGTTCCCTGGCTAACGAGGTCTCACCCATCACTGTCTATTGACTGCCCTTCTCTACCTGATCCTTCACTTTTTCTGACCTGTCTGTCTCTGCTTATCTTATGACGCTTGTTTATCAGTGGTCACATCTCTGTAACAAGAGCAATAGCTAATATGGCTAATGAAAACTTGTGGACTGGAGATGATGGTTTCTTTTGTAAACCAATGAGCCATTGATTTGTTATTTCACTTGGCTGCGTTAGACATCTCTACATTAGACAGACTGATAAGCAGAAATATTCTAGTGATGTGGTGGCCATAACCCATTTGTGTGTGTGTGTGTGTGTGTGTGTGTGTGTGTGTGTGTGTGTGTGTGTGCCGGCACGCGTGCACCATATGCCATCACTCTGGCTCTTATTTAACCTTACTCTCAGTAGAGGTTTCTTAGTAAGTCATAGCTAAAACGGACACCATTAACTTTAATATTATTAGTGGGAGCCTCTTATTTATGTTCTCTTTTGAGTAAAACAATTTAGTCAAATAATAGCTTCATCAAATGTTGAAATAAAGCATTAGCAAACTTTAGAGAACCTGCTATAGAATTTCTAAATGTTCCAAAATTCTTTTTTATGTCAACTTTCCTTCCATCGACTATTGCAATGAGGGCTCAGCCTTAAATTTCGGAAATCAGTGGCATTTAAACCAAACATACCATAAATTGGTAAAAGTATCTTTTTTCAATGCCAGTTTTCTCTTACATTTCAAGTATAAACATTTGAAAGTCAAGTTCAATAATTTGGTTTCACAGGAGAGCTGCTTAAAACATAGCAGCATGTGAGTTAATGGGATCTGTATGCTCTGCCGTCCTGTAAGAGTCTATGAGAAAATGCGTAAGAAGGGAATCTGTGCGGTGCTTTTTTTTTTTTTAGAACAATTTTTAAAAAAATATTGTAGTGGACCATCTGTTAAGAAAACCGAACAGCATTTATACATAAAATTGGGGTTAATAAATTGAACTCAATTGTAAAACAGAAGATTTGTCTAATACTTTGCATCAGAAAAGTTGGTTACTAACCTCAGAGAGCTTATGATTTCCCCAGGCCCAAGGGTGTTTAAGATAAAACTTGGCACACTAGTAGTTCTATGACTAGTTTGTTGAAAAGAATAGAGTTGTATTGTCACTGTGCCCACTGTATATTTTACAGTCATGTTGGACCATTTTTATGAGTCACGGTATCTACTGCATGTGGTAATTTTATTGGCATCTATAATTTTAACTCGAGTGTTAATTTTGGCAGTCCAGAGAACAAAAACAGGCTGACTTTAGTCCCAGGGAACAAAGCTGAGCAAGACTTTGAATTAGAAAGAGTAAATTATGAAGACTTTATTACAAAGGGAAAAATTAATAGCCAATATATTTTGCTATTCTTTTTAACATTAAAGCCGACTTTCTCAGATTGGATGAGCATTAATATTGAGCCTTAGAATTTGACAGCCTGAAGGAATCTTTGAAATCATTTCATCCAAACTCATCTTACAGATGAAGAAGCAGACCCAGAGTGATAATTGTATTTTGTTATAAGAGACCGGGCACTTATCCCAAGTGCCTTTTTGTGTGGGGAATTTCCCCATTATAAATCAGTACAGTGTCAGAACTGCATTTGTAAGTACAGGTAGGTTGCTTTGGTTCATGTACTTCCTTGGGTCAAAGGTAACTCTTCAATCCAGAGGACAGAGTACATTGACATTTACCATGAAAAATAGCATTTAAAAATAAACAGAAAAACAGGATAATTCAAACAGAATGCTGATGCTTGGGGAAAAAAACCCAGATTATTTAAATAAGGCTAAGCTAGAAGATGGACTTTCAAGGTTGTAGTTTATTATGATGTGGTGCACCTAGACAAATTATGGCTTTCCTTTTCTTATACATTTGTATGAAGATGAATACTCCAGATGGAACACAATAGATTTATGTTTGCATTTCTAGTAGGTATCTTTTGGAAAGCTACAGATGTCATCTGGGAAAGGATGAATATAAGTTGTCATGAAAGTCATGTATTTTTAGAAGTTGTGTTGTCTGTCCTCCCTCATATGCAAAGGGTGGGGAGTACAGAGAACCTAAATTAATGACTGAAAAAAGAAAAGAAAATGGCGTTCATAAAGGATGGAGTTTTATCACTACATGGCTTGTGGGTTTTGTTTTTTCCCCCCACAAATAGAACCAAGATAGGAACAATTTTGGAACTTGAGTGCCTAAAAGTATTGGGTATATAATGGGCACTTAGATACATTTCTTGAAAGGAAGAGTTATGTGAGAGAGAGGGTTTCTTTTGTTGTTGTATTTTTTGTTTTGTTTTTTTTGTGTGTGTTTTTTTGAAATAATTCCAGCTAAAGTAACTGGCCAAGAGTTGGAAGGGAGAATAGATAGAAGAATTTAAATAGTAAAAAAATGATAAAGATATCTCTGAGGTAGAAGTAACTAGCTGTACACGGTAAAAGACAGAGAAAGTCAGCATATGCATGGTTTTTGCCTGCTGTTCAGACCCTCTTTGTTAATTTGTTAATTGCCTGGGCGATTGTAATAGTCACGGGTTTGTTCTCCAAAGTTGCCAAAGAGTGATTTTGTAACACGACTATGTCATGTAGTTCCTCTGTATAAACACATGCAGTGGTTCCCCATCAGCATTAAGAGTAAGATCTAAGTCTTCTGGTCAACCAGGGTCTAGCTTCTACTTTTTCTCCATCTCACCACCAGCCTCCTCCAGTGGTGCCGAAATCGCCCCAGCTCCCCCAGGCCTGGCATGCTGCTTCATGCTCTGTACATGCTCTCTCCTGCCTCTAGTGTAGTCTCCATCCTCCACTCCGCTCATCACCACTGGGCAAATGTATCTTTGTCCTCATGCTTTTCAGCTGACAAGTACCTTAAATGAAACCAATGTCCAGATGTTCACCAAGGTATTTTAAATTTAACATTAAATGCTCTTAAAATCACAGAAGTTTACTTACAATGGTAATATTTTCATGTCTTCTCACATTTTAAATTCACTTACCAGAAATGTATTGAATGCACACTCCGTCCAAGGCACTGGTCTTGGTTTTATCGGAATCATCCTGGATTTGACAAATGTTCCCTGAGGACTGTATTGAAATGGATGTTTGTAAGAAAATAAAGTTGAAATAAAACTTATTTACCCCTTCTTTTTAGAACAATAGGACACAATTATCGCAATTTAGAAAGAATTTATTAGCTCTCAAAGTAGCTATGAGTTTTTAGATGAGTTGTCTTTATGAATGTGTTCAGAACTAATTCTGACAATAGAAAAATTTATCCTATAAATTATAGACAAGTAACAGTTCATAGTTTATGCAAAATGTGGTACCCTCTGTGAATTCTGGTGACTAACAATATTTTAGCAGTATTTATATTCCTGTTTTCTTTGACCATAAGTGTGGTCCAGTTGGAAGAGTTTTCTAGTAGCATATTTTAATAATAACTAGTTGACTCATTAAGCAGGTGTGATATAAGATCCACAGAAAATCGTGATAAACTTGAATAATGTGTTATATTGTTTGAGAGATACCTATGATTCCTTTAGTATGGATCTTAAATGCGTGTCCTAGCCTTCACTTAATATAGTTATTTTTTTGCGGTAACTGCTGTGTTTTGGGTGATTATTGTTCATGAAATTAATAGGGAGAGTGTTAGCAATTGCATATAACTTAGGTGTATTTGGTCTCTTGTTACATTTTCTATTTGTTTTGCAATTATTTAGTAAGATATATAAATAAAATCACAATCCTTTAAACACCCTGAGGAATTCTTTGGCTTATGTCATCAACGGGTATTCATTCATTCAACACATTTATTGGATGTCTGGTCTAAACTGCATTATTCTAGGCTCTGGGAATGTGGTGGGAATGTGGCATGCGTGTTTCCTTCTGCCGTGGAGCTTATATTCTTGCGGATGAGACAGTACATCAGCACACACAGACACACATGCACACACTCAGAGAGTGAAGACAGTACAGTAACTTGCTTAGAGTCTGGTCCCAATTGCAGTGTGTATGGTTTTTCCACACCACCAGCAATTCTCCAATACCAGGTGGTGAGTGGTGGGGGGATGGTCCCAGCCCTGGGCGGATATGCTCGGACCCTGTGGGCCACTGTAGGCCTGGTGAGGAATTCCAGTTTCCTTCTAGGTGCAATAGGCAGACACTGTAGGATTTTATGCGGAAAAGTGGTACATTTTATGCTTTTCTAAGAAGGCCTGGTTGCTCTGTGCAGAAGACAGTGTCAGGGCAGGAGGGAAAGCTGCCAGTCATCCAGCCGTTAGGATGGGCTAGGTGAGAGGTGATGGTGGTTTGCCGTAGGGAGGGAGTGGAGGGAAGAGATCCAGGAAGCATTTGGACTTAGAGCAAACAGGATTGCTGATGGCGCTGGGGGTGGGAAGGGAGTGGAAAATCATTTATCTTGGTGCAGTATAAAAAAACAAGATGACGTGGAGATAGTCACTTAGAGCATCCGAATTCCATGTTGTCCTCTATCCTGAGTTAAAAAGTTATTGCACAGATTCATTATTATAGTGGAAGTGGGCCTTTCCAAAACAAATGCAATGCAGACACTTACAGCATGCTGCTGCTTATATTTGGCTGCAAGAAATGAAAAGAAATTAGAAGATGGCAGTTAAACTAAACAAGTGATTTCAGCTAAAAGCATAAGAGCAAGCATGACCTAAACTAGTTAATTTTGCTAATAGACGTTTCTTTTTTACAGAGAGAGCAAGTTCCCTGTAACCTATACAAATCGGAAAATAGACCTGCATTTAAAAAAGAAAAAATCATATTTGGTAATTTTGTATTTTTCGTCTTCTGAGAAATCCTTAATTATGATAGGAAAATTTTAGAAGGTGTTAACCTCCCAAATATGGGGACATGCTTCCATCTCCCCCTTTGCCAGCTGACCTCACCTTACTTTTCATCTGATTTACAAAATCATTCCAGGTAACTTTGAGGTCCCCATTGCCAGCCTAGCACCTCATCAACAAACCTGGCCTCGGTGTCCTCATCCTCTCCTGTAGAGACAGAAGGAATCACAGAAGAGAGCTTTCTAGTGGCTGTGGCTGAGCTACAGGGCCCCCTTTTGGGGAGGGGGAGATGAACAGGTATAGCTCCAAACCCCCACCTCTACTCATCTCACTGCCACCACTAGTTCATATTTTACACGTTAGGCTTTAGAATAATATTTTGTTTGAATCGAAGGGTACAACAGTTTCTTTAAAGATCTAAATACACTCTTTTAGGCAGTAGCACACTTACCCACAGAGGTGGTCCCAGCCCACAGAATTCTGTCATTTTTGAGTCACGAATATGAATTAAGCTTCAGTACCGGCCAGTGAATGAAACTTGCATTCACAATAACAGCCCTAAATTCTGTGTTCTACCTACCCCACCAAATATTTGCAGGAATCTCTCAGAGGCTTCTGTTTATGATACTTAATATCCCATAGCCCCAGAAGTTTGTGGGTTCTAAGGTAGGTCATTTCCTGGTTTGTGCCGATTTTTATGTTTGCTGGCCTTCTCCTCTGGTTCTTGGGAAAGTGTCTTTCTTCATACCCGTCTTACAGAGAATGGAGCCGCAGCAGAGCTGATTTGAGACCCAAGGGATGATGAGAGAGTAGAGCATTGAACTGAACTGGGTTTGTTGGGGGGAAGGTCAGATCTTTGACACTGGGGTCCTGATGCACTTGTTAGTCTTATCTCCTCACCTGGCGGTTTTTATTCCCAGGCCCTGTTGCCTGGCTTCATCCATCAAACCATTTCCCATTCAGTCCATTAAAGCAGGGTTCAAGTTCTTTCTCAAAGGGACTCTGGACTCCCATCAAACGAGGGGCTGTGGCTGGGCATAGCTTTTGGTGCCCAGTGTCCCCAGACACCTTCCGGAGAGGGTGTTGCTTAATGCTACAGGCTGACCCTAGTGCCAGTTCTGGCTAGCCACTTATTACAAGAGAGAAATCATGCTTAGGAAGCAAAAGAGGGGAGATTATGTAAGTACATGTGGGAAATATGCTTAGATGCTCACAGGTGTTCTGCTCTGCTGATAGTTTTCACCCTTTCTCTGTAGGGCCTTTTTTCAAGTAGGGCCTTACAGAACCCCAAAATATAAAACGGGGTACCCACATGTCAGGAGTG
The DNA here is from genome assembly GCF_036562045.2 of Rhinolophus sinicus. NCBI lineage: Eukaryota > Metazoa > Chordata > Mammalia > Chiroptera > Rhinolophidae > Rhinolophus > Rhinolophus sinicus. The sequence goes on along the minus strand of NC_133754.1, from coordinate 77,052,284 downwards.
GACTTTCCTGCTCTCCCAGCCTCACCCTCTGTAGGGGTGCTCCAGACTCAAACATCTTTCCAGGGCATTCTAAGAATCCTTCTAGCATAACTTGAAAATCCCCAGACTGTGATGTAAAGATCATGAAGATCACAGGAATGAAGACAGATATTTGCACTGCATGTTGACGCCTCCTCAACAGCCAGTCAGTGAGCCCCCTCACCGCGGGGTCTTCAGCCTCTCTTGCCTCCATTCGCTCTCTTAGATATACACATGTGCAGGAAGCCACAACCCCCCCTGCCCTCTCCTGCTCCCCCCGTCCATTCTCTACGTGGCCACCAGAGTCATCTTTCTGAATTCACATCTGACTTTGTCATTCCTTAAATTCCTTCTATGGCTCGCCATCCCTCATAGGATGAAGGCCTTGGGCACTCAGCTCTTTCCTCTGGTTGCCCATGCATACCTGTAGGCCTGCTCCACTACTCCCCAGAAACACTTGCTTGTAGTTCCCACAACCTCTTATGTCGTCCCTGTCTCCCAGCCGCCAGACACACCCCTGCTTCATCACTGGATTCAGGCTGCACAACCTAGGTAGAACATTCCCTTACCTCCTTCTTCTAAGCCCTCCCCCGCCCCCCAAGTGGTGTGTGCTGTCCTCCACTCTCTGCTCCAGAGTACGCGTTCATCCTTCTTTGGTGCACCCTGAACTTTGCTTTACTTGTCTGTCTCCTCCACTTGAATAGAAACTCCTTGAGGGCAGAGGTGTTTTCGGGAGGGGGCCTTATTCAGGTTCCCAAGCCCCCAGCAGATGCCTGAGCTGTAAAGGGCACTCACCATTTGAATGAATGAATCCTCAATTGCATTTGTCAAGATGTAAATGGCAGTTAATAAATAAATCAGTTCCACGTTAATAAAAACAGAGATCATTTTTCAAAGTCTTGTTGTTGCAAGCTTTCCCGTAAGATGTCTATTTAAATGAATGGTCAGGTTTTAAAGGCAGAGTTTTATTTGTCAAAACAACTGGAGCTTCCACTGGTTTGTGGAAGTCTTTCCACCTAATTGGAACGGTTGTGCGAACAAATGTCGGTGTTTGCAGTTGACTGTATTCATAATACAGGAACTAGGTGAGAGTCACAGGAGGGGTGTGTATGTGTGAAGGTGTGTGTATGACAAATAGCCAGGTCACTTAATGAACCGCTCACTTGAAAATTGTCTTTCTGCAGGTGATGTATCACCAATCAGTATGTCTCCCATCAGTCAATCTCAGTTTATTCCACTCGGGGAAATCCTTTGCTTGGCCATCTCAGCAATGAACTCGGCACGAAAACCTGTCACCCAAGAAGCACTGATGGAGCACCTGACCACATGTTTCCCAGGTAATGGGAAAAGAACATAGCACCTTCCAAATGCATGGTGTGCTCTGACTGCTCCAGGACTGCAAATGGATAGTTTCTCTCATGTTTAAATCTAATAAAAAACAACAACTCTTTGCCAAAATTGGCCAGAAACTTTTTTTTAGTTCTGTAATTAAAAATTAAGTTACTTCAAAAATGATTTGCCTTTTTTAGCTGTAATACTTTTTTAATTGACACTGAGAAAAAGAAATTAAATCAGAATCCATGAGGAATTCTGGCAAAAACAACCAAGATTCCATTCAGCCTTTGCAACACAACCTTCTTTAAATACATGACCCTCATGATTCATGTGAGGGAGTCAGAAACAACTGAAAATGTTAGTCCCAAGGGATTAAACTACAGAGAGAATAATGTCAGAAATAAACATGTCTTGCATGCTTCTGTCATGGCTTGATGAATTTTAAGAGTATGGTATTTGATAAATTAGTTAAGATCTCATTTTAAAAGAAAAAAATTAAGTAAATTTCTCTTAACTATTATAAAAAGAAAACAATAGCCCAGCTGCTGTGTGAATAGCATTTGATGCCTCCAGTGCTAGAAGATGTTAGAAATGGTCATAAGCTAAAGAGCGCATGCCCCATCTCAAGAGGCAGCCCACTACTCACCTCCAGTGTATTATTCCCTTCCCCACCCAAAAATGTAAGACCCAGCTGGAGTTGCCAAATCTAATTTTTCACGAGAATCTGGAAATTCAATTGTATGTGAAATCTCTAGATTGCCTTAAATATTGGCAACGGTGTGTGTGTACATTTTAATATGTGCATGCCGTGATATGTAAGAAAACACGCTATTGGGCCACCAGTTTGCCAGCTTGCTTTGGACTCAACCTATACCTAGACTGAAATAGAGCTTACGTTGAAAGCAAATACTTCACATATTTTTCATTCAACCAAGAAGAGATCTTAGTAAATGTGAGCTGTTGGCTGTATCAATTAAGGTTTGCTACAAAAATGCAGGCAGCAAACATTTGTAGAACATCAGTGGCATACAACAATCAACATTTATTTAGCTCATGTGTCTGTGGGTTATCCAGGGGTCAGCCGATGCAGACCGGTCTTAGCCAGGTGGCTCTGCTCCATCTGTACCCCATCCTCTTTGGAAAAGGGGGCAAGCAGAGTCTATTCTATTCATTGGGATGGCAGAAGCACAAGAGAGCCAGCTCAGATGCTCAAGAGCTCGTCAGCCCATTGGTTGTGCCACACTCACTAACATATCATTGGCAAAAGTGAACCCCGCCAAACTCAAAGTCAAGCTGTGGGGAAATGCATCCCACCCATGGGAGGAGGGCAGAAAGACTACTTTAAATGAAATAGTAATCTACCATATTGAGTCTCCCCACTTTTCCTTTTGCCCCAGAAGAACTTTGTATTTCTCTCCCAGTGATTTTTCCTCCTCTTTCAGTTTTCTAATTAATATGTGTTATATTATATGTACTGTTTAAAAACTCTAACATGAACCCACTCTTGCAACCTATAAATTACCTTAAATTTTGTAACATTTTATTATCTCTGAATGTTCGTCAGTCTGATTGTTTGTCTTTCTTTGTTAACTTCCAGGCAAACCCTTTCCTTTCAGCAGTAAGGTGAGAGAGAGATCAGGTTGCAGCCCTATTCGGATATAAAACTTATCTTTGTTCTTTAAGCTCTCAAAATCTGAATTCATGAACTTTGGGAGTAGAAGCTGGAAGCGATGGAACATGTAAATGTTAAAAATATCCGTCACAACCATATATTTTTTTTTTAGGTGATCCCTGCAGATTTCTAGTGGAACCCTGGATTTCATAGACAATTGAAAATATTGGTCATTATACAAGAGCTTACTAATAATAATCGAGAGCAGTGACGTTCAGTTAAAGCATGGAAAATGCACAGGTAGAAGTATGGAAAATAGATTGAACAGGGAATGTTTTTAGTTTTTTTTCTTCCAAATTAAAATATTTTCAAAAAATTATTTGATGGATATATTTGCAAATCCAAGACATAAAAACTTTAGATTTAAATTCTCAATGGAAACTCTTATTGCTTCATTTGGGAACAGAGAGCTTATTCGTAATGGTAAGGAATGATTACATTGTAGTCATGATTCTATGTAGTTTTGTTAGTTTTCTAAGATCATTACTTGGAAGGCCTACAATCAGCAAATTCTATAATACAGTTAAATTTTTGCTTTATAGTAATAGCCATTTTTATGAATGACACTTCAGCTTTTCTTTATTATAGCAGCATAGTAAACTCAATTGTGAATTCTTATATATGAGCCTTACTATTTTTGGAAAAATTGCTTTCTGTTACAATATTGATTGAAAGTATGCTACCATGTAAAATACACTCAGTTTTAAATATGGGTTTGTTATCTGGATTGCTGGGCTGCACAGCTCCAGTGGTATCATTCGTGAGACTGCAGAGTGAATAGTGCCTCATCTCAGGAGCTGCATTCTGTATGAATGGAGCCCCCTGACGTTCTGCAGAAGGCCCTGACTGACATTGGCGCTTAGCAGCTCTTTTAAGTTGCTTCTTTCAGGGGCAAGCATATTTTGCTTTATGATGGTTCTCAAGAATTGGATAGATATGGTTTGGGTTATAGCACTAATTCAACTGGAATTCATTTTTATATTGTGCCGAATCTCATAAAATTAAAGAAGAATATTTATTATCCCAGCCTTAAAATCATTTGCATAACATCAATGTACATGTCTCAAGAGTAGAGCCTTAGACTAAAAGGAAACTAGGCAGATCAAAAATTAAATACTTATATTAAGCAATACATTATTCATAGGCAAGGTTATCTTTTCTACTTGAGCCACTAAGGATGCCTTCTGACGATGGTAGCACAAACAGGTGTGTGTGTGTTACATTAGAGTCATGAACTCTCTCCCCTTGAGAACTTAAGGCCATTTCTAATGCTTTCTCATCCCACCTTCATAGTTTTGGAAGGATTTGGGGACCCTGAACTTCTCAGCTTACCCAGCTGTTCTAGGTTGCTATTCAATGTTCTTTGAAGGTAAGCTGGGTTTCCATGGATCCTGATCCAAAGTTTAGACTACTACTAGCTAATATTTATTGAAAACTCACTATGTGTCATGCACTGCTGTACAAGGTGTGATCAAAAGATACAGTGAATATTTAAATTAAAAAAAAATATTACAGTAAAAGGCACATTGCCATTAATTCCCCTCAAAATATTCCCCCTCGCTTCAAACACACTTATCCCATCATTCTTGCCACTTTCTGAAGCAGTTTTGGAAGTCCTATTTCATGAGTGTCTTTATTTCATTCTCCGTTGTGACAGCACTCCGTGTCACACATCGCTTCTGGTACAGCAGTTTCTGTCAAATGAAAACATTACGGCGTGTCCTCATCCACCTTATTCACTGCATCTGGCACAGTGCGATTTCTGGCTCTTCCCCAAAGTCAAAATGACCATGAAAGGTAAAAGTTTTTAATCAATTCAAGACATTGAGGCAGCTACAACAGCACAACCAAAGACACTCACTAAAGAGGACTTCCAGAACTGCTTCAGAAAGTGGCAAGAATGATTGGACAAGTGTGTTCGAAGTGAGGGGGTGTATTTTCAGGTGGATTAATGGCAATGTGTCTCACTGTAATAAATTTTTTTTGTTTAAACATTCACCATATTCTTTGATCACACCTCGTACATACATTAAACTCATTCAAACTCACAGCAAAACCCTATGAGGGTAGGTACTAGTATGATCCACATTTTGATGATAGTAAATAGAGGCTCAGAGAGGTTAAGCAAGTTGTCCGACTTACTTAAGGTGATATGGTTGTATAAGTTTTCTAGAGCAGCCATAACAAAATAGAAATGTATTGTCTTACCATTCTGGAGGCTAGAAGTCCAAAATCAAGGTATCAGTAGAGTTGGTTGGTTCCTTCTGAAGACTGTGAGGGAAGAATTTGTTCCAAACCTCTCTCCTTGGCTAGTAGATAGCTATCTTCTCTTCACATTGTCTTCTCTCTATGCATGTCTCTATGTCCACATTTCCCTTTTTAAGATGGAACCAGTCGTGTTGGATTAGGGCCCACCTAATGGCCTTGCTTTAACTTGATTGTCTCTGTAAAGACCCGATCTCCAAATAAGGTCACATTCTGAGGTGTGGGGGGCGGGGGGGGGCGGGGTTAGGACTGCAAAATATGAATAGCAAGGGGTGGGGGGCATAATTCAACCAATAACACCAACAGTGATGGATTTCAATCCAGCATTCTGGCCCTGGAGCCCAAGCTTTCAGTCTCTACTAAAATTGTGATTTTTGTGGGTCAGACACGATAGAATATTGGCAGTATGATTCACCCTGACCTATTTGTGAATTATAGTCACGCACCACATACGACATTTCTGTCAATGACAGATCGTATATAGGATGGCGGTCCCATAGGATTATAATGGAGCTGAATTTCCTATACGAAATGGACGGGTATGTGGTTTAGGAGGATTTTTTTTCCCCTCTGATGGGAGCAATATCTGTGGAGGTTGGCAGAGAGTCCCTCTCACTCACAGCAGGTGAATTTTGAGTACACAGATTATATCCCAGTCAGTCAGCCACTGGCCTGTTTCAGCACAGAGGAGCCTCCCCTCAGTGCTACATATTCAGAGGGCGCTACAGCCCTCCCAGGCCTAGCTTGATGGTCTTTAGAGTACATTGCTGTAAGTTCTTTGTAAGATACTGTGTAAGGACACAGGTCCACAAGACCTACCTTAACAGGTAGTACGTGCCACTGCCACGGTAGTAAAAGCTGTCTGTGGTGGTACGGAGCCAGCCTGTCCCTGTACTTCAGAAATATTTTCAGATTGTAATGATGTAGAGCATAGATAAATTTTCTTTCTTCCATCAGTTCAATACCAGAGAAAGCCCGTGGTGCCAGATAGCACAAAAAGGAAATTTTCAAAGTCAAAATGTTGAGTCCTCAGTTATACACCCTCTACATTTAAACACCCTCTTTTATTATGAATACAGCAAAGTTCCTTAATCTGACCACTGCTCCAACGTGCAGTAGCCAATACCACATTGCGTGACAATCCCCTGCATTCCTTCATCTCTCCATCCTAATTTCTTATTCCTATTGATTCTCAGGCCACCTTTCACTCATTCCTGACAGTCACTTGTGGTGATCTGTGTCTTATCCAGCCAGTTTCTCCTCGATATTTCCAGTCAATCCAGCCCACCTCCCCGTTCATGCTATATAGCACTGGCAGCTTCGATGTTCTATTTCTGACCCTGTCAGAAGGAAGCAAGGGGAGGGCTTGTGGGACAGTTTTTATAAAGTCTACAGTAGTGAACAATAGTGCCCTTGGCCTTCAGTCACTCAGCACTCACTCACTGACTCACCCAGAGCAATGTCCAGTCCTGCAAACTCCATTCATGGTAAGTGACCTATATGGATGTATACCATTTTTTATCTTTTATGTCATATTTTTGCTGTACCTTTTCTATGTTTCAATGCACAAATACTTACCATTGTGTTACAGTGCCTCCAGTATTCAGTACAGTGATATGCCATACAGGTTTGTAGCCTAGGAGCAACGGGCTATACCATATAGCCTAGGTGTGTAATAGGCTATACCACCTAGGTCTCTGTAAGTGCATTCCTTGAGGTTAACACAATGACAAAATTTCCTAACAATACGTTTCTCAGAACATATACCCGTAGTTAAGTGACGCGTGACTATAGATCATTCAGGTCAATCTTATAAAATATGATCACCCTCAATGTGCCTGGCACTGAGGAGTGGAGAATACCCAAGAAATAAATAAATGTGCTACAGCCTGGAGAATTGATACTCTCTTAAGTGTGTATGCTCCTAAGTCTAAGTCTATCTCTTAAAGTAGACAAGGCATAAACATGCACACAGAACCCTTTGAAAGCAATGTCAGTTACTGTACAAAGGGGTATCTGTGATTTTCTTCTGGAATTTATACTCTAGCAAATATGGCAAGTTTTGACTCAGTGACCAGAAAGATGCAGAGCATCTAAGCTTTCACTGGAGTATTTATTAGGGCTCTCTGGTTGCGGATGAGTAAACCACCCCCATCCTGCTGACTTACGCCACGAAGAAGGAGCTAACCTGAATTTCACCAGGTCTGTAATCACTTTAAAAATTGAAAGTGATGATTTCAAAATTGGAGAGTACATCATAAACAATGGTCAAGTCCAGGTGCCCTTTTATATAATTTATAGAATTAAGTTTATTAAGTAAACTCAATCTTTAAAAAATGCCTGTATAGAGTAGCCTGTATATGTAGCCCTCTATATAGGTTAGATTTGTTTTTCAATACCAAGATGGCTATTTTAACCATTTCCCTAGTTGCTTTTATTGACAAAGTCTTTGTACATTTATAGCATATCATGTAAAATATTTTTCATTTCTTTCCCTCATTTAAAAATATTCCGTCTTTGATTATTCAGTTCAGTAAAAGTTTCTAACAGTAGCAACCTAACTCTAGCTATCCATCTCTCTGTTCCCATCTCTTACATTTTCCCATTCAATCGGTAGTAATATTCATAAGAGCCATTGGGGAAAATTAGTACTTAAGCTAAACTTAAGGAACACCTTGGAATCCTGCTCACTTGCTGTATGATAACACTTTGAAGCTTGGCCAAATTAGTAGGATTCTGTCTTAAGTCAGATTCTGCTGAAACAAAATATCATAGATTGGGTGTCTTCAACAAGAGACATTTATTTCTCACAGTTCTGGAGGCTGGGAAGTCCAAGATCAAGGCACCTGCAGATTTGGTGTCTGGCGAGGAATCTCTTCCTGGTTTGTAGACAGCCGTATCCTCACATGGCAGAAGAGCGAGAGCGAGAGAGAGAGAGACAGTCCCTTCTTGTAATATCACATCATGAGGGCTCCACCCTCATGACCTCATCTAAACCTAGTCACCCCCCAAAGGTCCCCCCGTCTAATACTATCGTATTGGGGATTGGGGCTTGAACATATGAATCTTATGGGGGGCAGAATGAGGAGGGACAAGATTCCAGTCCATAGCAGATTCTGAAAAATCGGGATCAACACGTTTCCTCTTCATTCTCATGAGTGTGTTCTCTTGGTTTTAGGTGTTCCCACCCCAAGCCAAGAAATTCTACGGCACACCCTGAACACACTGGTACGGGAGAGGAAAATCTACCCAACTCCAGATGGCTATTTCATCGTGACCCCACAGACTTATTTCATAACTCCTTCCCTCATAAGAACTAACAGTAAATGGTACCATTTGGACGAGAGGATACCTGACAGGTCTCAGTGTACCTCTCCACAACCCGGAACCATAACACCGTCTGCCTCAGGCTGTGTCAGGGAAAGGACATTACCCAGAAACCACTGCGACTCTTGCCACTGCTGCAGAGAAGACATGCACAGCATGCATGCATCAACTCTGCAGAGGAAACCTGCCAAGGACTGCAAAGACCCTTATTGCCCTCCTTCACTCTGCCAGGTACCACCCACTGAAAAGAGCAAAAGTACTGTAAATTTTTCTTATAAGACAGAAACTCTCTCAAAACCTAAAGATAGTGAAAAGCAGTCCAAAAAATTTGGGCTCAAGTTATTCCGGCTCAGTTTTAAAAAAGACAAGACCAAACAGCTAGCCAATTTCTCGGCCCAGTTTCCTCCTGAAGAGTGGCCCCTGCGAGACGAGGACACACCAACTACTATCCCTCGGGAAGTGGAAATGGAAATCATTAGGCGTATTAACCCAGACTTGACCGTAGAAAATGTCATGAGGCACACTGCACTAATGAAGAAACTTGAAGAAGAAAAAGCTCATAGGAGTAAAGCCGGGTCCTCGGCCCATCACAGCGGAAGAAGTAAAAAGAGTAGGACTCATCGAAAGTCCCATGGGAAGTCTCGGTCACACAGCAAGACACGAGTGTCTAAAGGAGACCCATCAGATGGTTCTCATCTGGATATCCCGGGTGATCGAGAGTATGACTTTTGTGACCCTCTTACCAGGGCTCCCAGGGAGGGCTGCTTCATCATTGAACACAAAGGAGAGAACTTCATCATGCACAGCAACACGAACATGATCGAGCCTCATTTCCCCATGACACCAGAATGGGATGTATCGGGGGAACTGGCCAAAAGGAGAACTGAGATGCCTTTTCCTGAACCTTCCAGGGGGAGCTCCCATTCAAAAGTGCACCGAAGCCACAGCCATACCCAGGACCGACGGTCCAGGAATGAGAGGTCCAACAAAGCCAAGGAGAGATCCAGGTCCATGGACAACTCCAAGGGCCCTCTGGGTGCTTCCTCTCTGGGGACACCTGATGACCTGGCTGAAGGCTGCAGCCAGGATGACCAAACGCCCAGCCAGTCCTACATTGACGACAGTACTTTGAGGCCTGCACAGGCTGCTGGTCATCAAAGGGCTCACATTTTGTCCACAAGCTATAAAGAGGTGTGTATTCCAGAAATAGTCAGTGGCCTCAAGGAACCTTCCAGTGCTTGTAGCCTCTTGGAGCCAGGCAAACCACCCGAAAGTTTACCATCGTATGGTGAACTCAACTCTTGTCCAACCAAAACAGCTACGGATGACTATTTCCAGTGTAACACCTCCAGTGAGACGGTACTCACTGCGCCCTCGCCTCTGGGAAAGAATAAAGAGGACCATGACACTATGACCTTGGCAGAAGGGGTGAAAAAGCTGCCTCTATCGGATAGACAGGCCCCGCATTCCTCTAGGGAGCCTGTAGGGCACAAGGAGGAGTCGCCAAAGGGGCCAGGCGGTGGACTGGCTGCTTCAGGCACAGCGGCCGAAGGGATTGCCAATGGACGCCTCATCCAGCATCACAGCGCTGAGCCCAGCAGCCTGGACAAGAGGAAAGAGATATTCAGCAAAGACACACTGTTTAAGCCTCTTCACAGCACCTTGTCTGTAAACAGCTATCACAAATCCAGCCTGTCCCTCCTCAAATCTCACCCGAAGACACCTGCCGACACACTGCCAGGCCGATGCGAGAAACTGGAGCCGTCTCTGGGGACCTCGGTGGCACAAGCCATGCCAGCTCTCCAGCGTCAGCAGGAGTCAGGGGGGAACCAGGAAGCCTCTTTTGACTATTACAATGTCTCTGATGACGACGACTCTGAGGAAGGGGCAAACAAAAACACCGAGGAAGAGAAAAACAGAGATGACGTAGGCACCATGCAGTGGCTCCTCGAGAGGGAGAAGGAAAGAGACTTGCAGAGGAAATTTGAGAAGAACCTCACCCTTCTTGCCCCCAAAGAAACGGACAGCAGCAGCCACCAGAGAACCACCCACTCAGCCCGTCTCGACAGCATGGACAGCAGCAGCATCACTGTGGACAGTGGATTCAACTCCCCACGGTAGGGAGAGGCGTCTCTCTGCACACACATACACCTCCTGGGGCCTGGGGCTTTTTGCAAATCATTTGAAAAACTGATGCTTTCACAGTCTCAATTCTGTGGATGAGGGTTAAGAGTTGTGTGAGTTGTATTGTTAACAACCTGTTTCTGACTTCTTTTTCAGGAATTGAAACAAATGTTTCTGCAGCTGTAGAGATCACCAGTCTGGACTGGTGGGTTGGCTCCTTCCCTCAAACTCGCATCAGTCCAATCTAATACCAACATTTCCTAGCATTTTTTTTCCTATGTTTATATTGCCACCATGTTGATAAAGGAAGGGTTTGTCTTTTTTTTAAGTCCTTCAGAAATAGTAACTTTTTGAGTAGAATGAGTGAGTAGTCAGTCAGTGGGTGGGTGGGATAGGAGCTGGGAGTAAATTGTTTGACTCAAGGACAGGGGTCCCTCTAGTGAAAATAATACAGTTGACTCTTGAACAACACAGGTTTGAACTGCACAGGTCCAATTGTATACAGATTTTTTTTTCAATAAATGTTGTAAATGTGTTTTCCTTTTGACTTTTTTAATAACACTTTCTTTTCTCTAGCTGACATTATTGTAAGATACAGTATGTAATATATATAACATACAAAATATGTGTTAATATGTGTTTATGTTATTCATAAGCTTCCAGTCAAAAGTAGGCTATTTCTACTTAAGTTTTTTGGGGTGTCAAAAGTTATAAACAAATTTTCGACTGTATCGTGGTTGGTGCCCCTAATCCCTGTGTTGTTCAAGGGTCAACTGTAAAAGCAGATCTCAAAACCTTTCCAGTGGCTCTAGAAGCTTACTGCCATTTTAATCCTGACTTTTTGTGTGGACCACCCCCCTTGCTCATACACCTTCTTCTTACCTCTCATGTGTCTACAGAGAAATGGACCTCATTCCTCTCAGAAATATTGGGGGCCTGTGCCCTGTTAGATCAGAGTATGTGCCAGCACTGTTCTTTCTCTTTCTGCAGAATTGATACAACCTAATTATAATCCTCTAATCAGAGTCCCTTCTCTTTAGTAAGTGCTGGTAATTCAACAAAGGATTGGCAGTTGAGAGTGTATAATGCCTGATGGTCAAGTTCAATACACTGAAGTGATTTGGGGTTAAGAAAGCAAAAGAGAGTCTATGCAACTTCCTTTTTTTCTCCTTAACTCTTACTTCTTCTCAAAGAGCAACTCGGGACCTAATTCTCCTTCTAAATTCTACTCCAGATTGGTGACTCTGAGATGCAGAAATACTGTTGAGAAATTGACATTTCTCATTAGCTGTGATTCCCAAGATTTTATAATATTTATAACTTTAATAAGTATCCAGATATGATTATATACCTCATGTATTTATTTTAATTATTAAGAATTAAAATTAGTTCTATTGTGATTAGTTCACTATATCTCTGGATAATTTAGGGACAGAGCATCCCAAAATTAGGATTGGGAATCGTTAATCTGTCCCATATTAGGCCTTTGTTATTTCTTAAAGGGCTAGTTCCTTATTATTATTATTATTATTATTATTATTATTGTCATGTAACCATTTTTCCAAGTTAACACGTGTGGAAGTCTAATGTTTAAACAGAACACAGAGCTGGCACTCTGGTTAAAGTGGATGAGAGACCAGGGGTCCCAGATCTTTTCTGCTCATCCATTGAGGAGCCTAAGAGACCTTAGGGAGCATGGTACTCATTCTGGAAACTACTGGCCTGTGAAGTGACTTTTCCAAGAAATAATGTTTACTAAATATTTTTCTATTCCAAATCAAATCTTAATTTATTTACCAGTTATTTTGTATATCCTTTTCTTTCTATTTCTTTCTGCTACTCTTTTCTCCTCTTGAATTCCTAACAGTGGATACCATATAAGCATAATTGACAGTCTGTAATTGATGGTAGAAGTTCAAAACCATCGCTTATAGAAGATGTGGTTTCTTTGCCTGTACCTTATGTTCTATTTCTTATTATGTAGACTCTACCCACCTAATATTTTTCACATACCAGTTTCCAACCCTTCATGTTGCCTCCTGGTCCCTGGCCCTCCACAGAGGCAATGCTGCCGTACTCCCAGAGATAGTTGCTAAGGAGATGTTGAGAGTAGCTGCTTAATGGGTTCTAACTCAAAAACCTACCACCACATAATATTGAAAGATTTTGTTTGTTTGGAGGCAAAGAAACAAATATTCATGAAATACTTGAACCAGTCTCTCCACAGAATATATTTGATCTCTAAGTTTGGCGGGTAGAATATAGACTTTATGAATGGGACTATTTCTTGAAATATGTATTTTTGCATATCTTTAATAATATAATTAAGGTTAAATGCTTTGTCATGGTAGAAGATAAAGGTTGTTCTGAAGAGACAACCTTCACAAAATAGCTACATGTCTGTCCACTATTATTAGGAAGAATTTTCTCTAGGAATACATAGATCACCATAAATTTCATACAGCTAGAGAATCTACATAACAATTCTTTGCTGTATACCCCTTCCATGTTTAAAATACATTGGGTTAGAAGCTAGATGACAAACTTATTTTCCATACCTATTTTTAAACTGTATTTTCTGTATGCCTCAATAAATTCACTAAGTTGCCTTTCTAATGCATGAGGATGGTCTATGCAGGAAAATATTTGAGTTATAGGGAGTTGTACTCTCCAGCATGAGGAGTATTTTAGCCAAATAGCATTATCATGCTGACACCTCCCCACTGTTGTGAGATACAGGAATCATAAGTGGGCCATTTATTTGGGTCTTAACAGTAAATCACTGAGCAACTAAGATCCAACCGGAAAAAAAAAAGAAAGACCAAAAAAAGAGGTGATCGCCACACTTCCCAGCTTTCAGTACTGGCTCAGAAGTCCTGTTCAGCCACATTTTCAAAATTCTTCAGTCCCTTTTGTTGGGAACTAAAGAGTATTGAGAAGGGAAAAAGGTACAAACTGAAGCTATGCCATAGCTGTGAGAAGCCTGCTACTCCACATCAGCCAAAAACTGGTTGATAAACATAATATGCAAATCAGAGGAACCAGAGGCTGCCAGGGATGTGTCTGCCTAACGTACTGCGTGAGATGTGCTGCCGAAACGTGGGCCCATGGGAAACACATACACCGTGGGGATAAACAACAGAGCTGCTGGGTTCAGTCCTTCTGCCTATAAAATCCTGAAATCTTACTATTTTTTTAATTAAAATTTATTGGGGTGACAATTGTTAGTAAAGTTATACAGGTTTTAGGTGTACAATTCTGTAACGTGACATCTATATATTACATTGTGTGTTCACCACCCAGAGTCAGTTTTCCTTCCATCACCATATATTTGATCCCCTTTTACCCCCTCACTCCCCTCCCCCCTTACCCTCTGGTAACCACTAAACTGTTGTCTGTGTCTATGAGTTCACTGATATGTGGGATATAAAACTGAAAACAACAAAGGAACAAGACAAACAAATGAAGAAACAAAAACTCATAGACACAGACAATAGTGAAATCTTATTTTTAAGGTTGCACTCCATTAGCGCTCTTATTTAAAAAGTAAGAACTTTTAAATTTGAGGAACATTTTTAGTCCTAATACTCCATCTCCAGTAACTTTTTCACCATCATATCCAGAGCCCTCAACATGAATGTCACACACTATACTCAGTATTGCACCAATAATGAAATATATCCTTCGGAGAAACTGGACTACTGTCTATATTTATCACTATTAATATGTTGGCTATGGTCACAGAGGCATCTTAGAGCGCAGACAGCTACAAACTGACATGATATATTGCAGTGATGTGTGTTTACAGTGCCTGATACAGTACCTGGCATACAGCAGGTACTTGATAAATGTTAAGCCCGTGCCTTAAAAGCTGGTTTAACGTGGGTCCTTTGGCCCTTCAAATGCTGTTTTCCCACAGAAAAGATATCATTAGTAATGTAGATTCCCAAACCAACCCACAGTAGCTACTTCATTCATTACATGCCAGAAGTACAACAGAAATAATTTATATTTGTCTAGCTTTTTAATGTACAAATTCTTCATTGTCACAGATTTCTTCTTCACAGTCGCTCCATGAGTAGGGAAGTCATATAACTCTCTTGATTTTAGAGATGAGGAGGTCCAATACCGTAAAAGGTACTATCATGATTAAGAATGAAACTGAAGGAACGTCTCATGAAAGCTCTGGGGTCCCACAGGTGTATTGCCTTTCTTCCTTCTCCCTGACCCTATGCCTCAGCTGTAGTGTTGGCAAGCCACCAGTGAGTTTTCTTGGGGAACATGTAAGACAGGTAAGTAGGTAAGTCTAGCCCTTTCTGTCCCTTTAGCGATGATGTTGAGTATTCTTTAGGTATGCCCAGATTTACCATAAGTATAATGGAAGAATTTGACTTGTTTCTATAAATGTTTTTAACCTTCTGGAGAGACCCTCTGCAGTCAAGAAAGGTCCAGTTTTCTTTTTGGCAGTGGATGAACCAGTTTTTTTGACCAATTAACTCCTGGCTCCTTGATGTGAAGCAAACTGAAGGCCAAGAAGCAAACAAGTGGGTAGGATGAAATAACCTGTTAGTAAGGGCTTCCAAGATCTAGGGTTCAGACAAAATTGCCATCAGTTTAGGATGGGAGTGAGAGGCAGCTTGGATGTCTGCTATAGTACTTTGACCTGTTGACTAGCTTCAGCAAGCTTAAGTCAGTTATGGGGACCAGCTCTCATCAAATATTTTATAAACCTTGAATCTATCCAATAGGGTGAATATTTTTTATGAAATTTATTGGTGGTGACTTTGGTTGGTAAAATTATATAAGTTTCAAGTGTACGTTTATATAAAACATCATCTGTATATTGCTTTGTGTGTTCACCACCCAGAATCAGTTCTTTTTCTATCACCGTATATTTGACCCGTAGGGTGAATATTTTGAACATTATATGGTTTCTTCAGTCTCTTTGTAAGTTGGTAAGTTTATTATTGTCATTTTGAAGGCCTTGGACATGAAACCCATTCCTTTCCCACAATTAGGCCAAGTAATTTTATTTCTGCTATTGCATTACACATTTGAAATGTTAAATGTTCTAAATTTTCTTAGAGCAATAAAATACATTCCAATATTTCTAACTTAGAAACATTAAGATAAATCAAAATACTAAAGCCTTTAGGTCACCTCTGTTCCATAAGAATCCTTTAAAATATAAAATGTTCCTACCAAAGTAGGGGAGTATGGATAAATGTAAACTTCACAAATGAATGGGACGCATCTAAGATTCCTTATCTGAAAATATAATGTATTTTAACTAAAGGGTTAAAATTTGAAACAGAGCTATATGACGGTGTTTAAAAAGAATTTTATTTCCATCAGTACGGCAAATTAGCCGGTGGCATGCTTGAAGTCCACCCAAATCAAAATCTGCTCATCAAGAATGAAAACAGAATCATTAGGGTATAGTTATTGAGTTTATTAAGGAGCAATATATCAATAAATTTCCAGACTGAAATGAAATCATTACATGTGTATATTTACAAGTATTCTTTTTTTAAAACTGATGCGATAGCTATCCGTCACATCAAATTTTGAAGTAGTTTCCTTGAATGTGAAAGGAGGGGGAAGACATTTAAAGTGCACTTAGCTGTGTAAAAACCCTTTATTCAGTGTGCTGTTGATTACAGACGTCTGTGAAGGCTTCTGGAGCCATGTCGGAGGAGCATATGTGAATAATCAGTATGAGATGTTATATATATGACATTATGAACCAACAGAGGAAATCCATTAACTACATCATTTGCTCTTCCTCTGGAACTCACTATATAATTATTTATGTTCAAAACAAAACAAAACAAAACCTTTTTACTCTTTTAGCACTCGGGAGAGCCTGGCTTCCAACACGTCAAGCATTGTTGAAAGTAACCGTCGTCAGAACCCTACCTTGAGCCCGGCCCATGGTGGAGCTGGCCCGGCCTTCAACTTCCGAGCAAGTACGGACCCCCCAACAAATGAAGCTGAGAAGTTACAGAAACCCTCCAACTGCTTGCAAGCTTCTGTTACTAGTGTGTGATAGTCGTTCTGCCTCAGATCTCCTGTCTCATTCAATACAGCCAAGTTTACGACACTGGGACTGATGTTTACATCTTTGGAAAGACAAGCATCTCAACCACAGTTTTTGTGTTTACTTAAACTGTGCTGCTAAGTAAGCTAGAGCAAAACACAAAAATCTTTCTTTCAGAGTATTGTTTTTCACATTGATGGCTCTGTAGCAACAGAATAGCAGTAGGGGTGACATGTACACTTTTGCTTCACTAATTGTAACTGAGCACACATAGGAAAGTCTAGACACTGTAAGTGTAATAAGCATTTTCAATGTCATGCAAGTTGCCAATTCCACTTTTAAATGCCACAGATGTGTGTTCCTCCCAGTCTGTGGGCAAATGATGCCACAGAACTGATCCTTGACACTTCCAAACAAGCAAACAAACAACAAAAAAACGAAGCCACCACAAAATGTCAAATGCAAGGGCCCACCTTGAGAGAAATCAATGCCAAACTGACGAGAAGGGACCCCAGCCCTTTGTGTGTGAATTGTTTATGCACCAGTCATTTTTCACTGTGAGTTTTTGTGACACGATTCTGCAGGAGCCCATGGAAGTGTGTCAGAAGGGGTCATGATTGAAATACTGGGAGTGTTTCTTTTCAGGATGTTGTTTTTAAGTGTAACAGATGCTTGTCTGATTTTCAACCTTCCGTAATCACAAACAGGAATATAGGCCTTTGAGTCAGAAGTGGAGAAAAAGGAAGGGGGTCCCCAGCCTGGCTGGGGCACAGCACTAAGTGATGGAAGAGGTAATGTGGACTTTTAAAAGGTGTTAGTCAGATAGGTAAGGAAGATCATTTCCTCTTTGGGATACTTATGGTGATCCTATCTTAATATAATAGATACAATAATTAGTTTGTTTAAAAGCAGAATGTTCTTTGTGATACAAATGAAGAGTATGGCCTGGGAATGTTATTCTTTCTAATGGAAGGACATAAATCTATTTTATGTAGTTTTAAATAGAATGCCTAAATTAGGCTGTGGGAGATGATTTTTAGTGGTTATAGGAAAGAGCAAATTTAGGGAGAGTTGAACTTCAGGCCTTTTATTCCTGGGAAGATATCTATAGAGAAAACTTTAAAATAATTTTTGATCAGAAATATACATGTGCCCATGTAATTAACAACAGAATATGCTCATTCTGCAAGTGTGGTATAATTCCAACTTGTACTCCCCTAAAATTTACCAGAATAACAATTATGCATACATGAACTATGCCAGAGTAATGTTTACAGATACTTTGTAACCAATTTCAGGAGGCATTTTTAGGTGGATGTATGGTTATTAGCCCAACTTATTTCAAAATGGTTTAACATTTGGCTTTGGTTTACAATGTCATGTTGAATACAAAGCAGCCGGTTAGCAGCAAAGTGATTACAAACAATCAAGCTTTCAACCTTCTAGGAAAGAGACTTTTCAAAGTTTCTTGTGCTTTATGAGAACAATGGAATAAATCTGTAGATAATGGAAAATTATTTGCAAAAGGGTTACATATGACACAAAAAGTTTTGTTTAGTGGCATGTGATGTTTGCAGCCATGTGCCATAAAATATATATCCCAAAATAAATCTAAACTATTTTCTCCTCAGATTTCAGTGAATGGCATAAAGTTTGTGAGACTTCTGCTACAGTATTTAGGTTTAATCACTTGCAATCTGTTTAAAGAATGCAGTCATATACATTGTTGGACTGATTCTTGAAACATTTGGGTGCTCCCTCATGCTTTTTCAGGTATTTTGGCAGTTACATTGGGAACTGGACTCGTTGAGTCTAGTATAGATTTCCTTTTTTGTGCTTAGAATGAAACATAAGCACATTTCTTGGTAAACTCCCACACCACTAAAATGCTTAAGTCAGTTAGCTTTCAGTGTCATTCCTTATTTCTTCCAAGGCATGCCTCGATTGTTCAGAAATACACTATTTGTCTCATTGCTTAAAAATACTTCCAGAAGGAATGATAATGTATCTAATAGACTATATACAGAATCTGTTTCCTTGGGGAGTTGTATAACATACGGATACTAAATTCTTCTGTCTAAATTCGTTTTCCCCCCCCCAAAAAAACCTGCTCTCAAGTGTTTATCATCCTCTCAGTCCATAAATAATATAACCATTGAAACAATACATCAGCCTCTAGTTGATCCTCTGAAAGTAGCCATTATAATAATCAAATGCTGTGTGAACAGGAAAGGAAAGCATTACCTTTAGAAGCTTTAAAATATGAATTTATCAATATTTCACAAGAAATAGGTTTACAGAAGACATTATTCAAATAAAATGTGTACACTATTTGCCTGATGCTATGGGGTACATGATTTAAAAAAAAAAAAGAACTCCCTTAGACCAGCAGCCATTAGCGTAGAAATGATGGACTTTAAAGGTGATATGAGGTAAGCAGCCATTCTATATAGAAATATCCCCCATCTAAATCTCTTCGGGATTCCTGAATGGGGGAGGAGTAGTGGCAAGAAGCACGTTACAAATGTGACCCAGTGGTCTATGGTGATTTTCGGGGACCAAACACTTGGGCCACTCCAAGCTTCGCCAACGTCCTTTTCCTCCAGTGAAACGATAGCTTTGTGTTACTTGGCTGCTTATCTAGTTTTCACTTAGTTTATCAATTGAAAGGTTTACAAAACTGAATCTGGTTGAATCTCTGTGTAGCGTTCAACTTTAAAGGGTCAACCCATCTGTCGGCATTTTGCACACTTATGTATTATTATGATACAGCATATTACTTTATGGTAATTTTTATTTTTACATATAACTACCTCCATAAATTTGATGAAGCGGCAGCAGTGCGTTAAAGTGTATTGTTCAGAAAAGGAAAGTTTAAAACTTTAAAACTTTATCATTAGGCCACGGCGTTCTGTGTGTGTGTCAGTGATTGCCTATGTGGACTCATGACTTTTCCATTGCCATGGTTTTTTTTTTTACGGCATTATTTCATTTTCAGATGTAAACCTGTCTCTCCTTTCTTCCCCACAAAAGCGCACTTGATTTTGTTATGAATGATAGGAAGTTTAAATTTCTTGTCTCCTCCACCCCCTAATTCCTGCTAAAAGCTCCCTTTGGCGAAGAGCCAATTGGTAAACATAGTTTAGCCAGCTATTTACTCCTATAAAAATCTGATTTAAATTCTAGTCTTTCAGTAACAGAAGACACACAAGAAATCCGGACTGCCAACTTTGAAGCACTTTGGTCCTCTGCCTGCACTCACACGCTACCACATCCAGCCCAACTACTTTTGAATGAAAAGAGCTGTGCTGTGTATTCGCAACTTCTGTTAAGTAGTTTGTATTCCATTTTATATATTTTGCACATCTCAGGGGACCTTAATGAACATATGAAAAGGGGGGTGCCATCAAATAGAGAAAACACATAGAAGAGCTGAAAGGGGACTAGCTGAGTAAAAATAACAAATGACTGCTTGTCTGATGCTGTGAGGCTCAAGTTCAAGAAGCATAAATTAAAAGCTAATCTGGAGTAACAATGACCTGAACAACAGCTGCTCCCAAATCTCCCTTTTTTATAACCCAACCAACATTTCCAAAATGCAAATTTAAATTATATTGCAGTCACCTTAGGGAGGGAAAAAACCTCTTCAATGAAAATGAAAGCATTGTTCCTTTTTTAGGTTGGCACAGCTTTGTAAAATTCTACCCAGGATAAACCACTTATCACCACAAAGTGTACTTGAAAATAAAGTTTTTAACTTAAATTATAGGCATATTGCTCATAACACAATAGTGATCATATTTTGAAAAGTCTCATCATTTATAACATGGGCAATATTTGGAGCTTGATTAAAAAACGACAACACCCTATAATGACTTTGCAAGTTCATTTTGGGATCTCAAGTGCTTCCAAAGCATTCGTATTCGCAAACAATTAACCAAGCAGGTCATATTTGTAATACCAAACTTGAAATGAATAAACAGAAGGAGTGACTTAAGATTACTTGGAAACACAGTGGCAGCTATCAGTGATCTATTTTCTATCTGTTTGATAGACCATCATGAGAAATCACTCAATACAATGCTATTTTTCTGATGTGTGCTAATAAAGTCAAAGAAAACAAATACAACTTTACACCTTTGTCCATTTTCATTCAAAAAATTCAGGGTGTTTGGAATTTTACACCTCAGTACACCTTACTGGTATCAATTTATAAAGTGGGAAATTAACAAATCCACTCAAATGACATTGTTGTCAGAAGTAGATCTAGACATGCACCCTTGATACAGTTTCGTATTGGGCTTCTATAATCCCTGTGCTAAAATACCATCTTTCAGGAACATGACTGCTCCTGGTAGTAGAAGGTGCTGAAACAGAAATTTTAACTAAAAACTTTATTAAGTAATCTTCACAGTGCTTCTTAACACAACAGAAATTCAGTACAATATGTTGAGCCCTACTTTGCAGAATCTGGATTTCCGAGGGAGCTGATCTGGTTCTAAGTGTTTTCTCAAATTAGGAGATACAAGATTCTTGATGAGGATCTCTGTTGCCACAAGCCAGTTACAGGACGACTGGCAGCATGCTGTCAGGTGACAGTGGACCCCCGTGGAAGCGATCCCTTCCTTCCCTCTGTCTAGCACTGCCCTGCCCACTGTCACGGCATCCAATACTCTACTGTTCCCCGGCAAGTTTTCTGTACATTTCGGGCTCGGGGAAGCTACAACACAGGAAAACTGAATGCAAAAGCCATGGAAAGCATTATTGTGCTTTGGGTTAGTAAAATATGGGCAGGAAAGAGATTATCATCGGTCTGATCTTTGCCAAGTAAGATAAAAGAATCAGCTGTCACTTCGTCACTCTCCTAGAAGGGTTTACAGTATTAAGGGTACATCCAATATTCTCCCATAGATTTTTATTTAGGAGACATTTCATAAATTATATATATGAAAATAAATCATTATTAAATTTCCTAGTGTGAAACAGACATTGGCCTCTCCCTGATTGAGTTTATCTCAGCGTCTTTTGCAGCAGCATCCCAGAAAGATTCCCCTGTGATGGCTCCCCTAATACATAATACTGTGTTTTCACGGTTCTGTATCTTACAGTTGCTGATTTGCAAGGTTCAGAATTCTACAAGGCTCAAGGGGGACTAAATCTCCTTATGATTGTATATTATCAGTTATCGGGCTTTAATCGCTCCTGTTGGCTTCAAGTGCGAACACATACACACCCTACCACCGAGGTTAAGGGACTGTATTCCAAGTGAAGACAATGTAAGGCTAGAAACTTGGCTGATCCACATCCAGCTGCCTACCTCCCTGTCCAAAGGCTGACCTTGGCACCCCTGTTCCCTTGCTCCCACCAAAAAGAGGTACCAAATCTGAGATCTGAGATCTCCTCCCATGTCAGTCCTCTGCAGCTACAGGAAATGCATCATGAAATACACGCCCAGCAGCTCCTTGCCTTCCTGTCCTCCCAGGTCCTCCCTGCCTCCTTCCCCTTGCCCCACCTAGATACCGATACACCACCATGGTTTCCACATTGGAAGAGCAAACTAGTGTGTGGTATTGCGCACACATGATGGGCTAGCACTAAGCTGCCCTAGGGTCGCCTTCCTGTAAGTATTGACAGCTACAAATTAAGGTCCTTAGAGTAGTTGACATAGATACGACTTTCTAGCAGAGAATTAAATTTCAATGTTAAGTTTAAAGGGATCATAATTCTGCAGGTATCTTTCTCTGAGTGACTGAATGTGACTATTGCATTAGGGTAAATGACTTAAGAAGTGCAAGTGGGATTTACTGTATGTTAGAAAGGAGTTTTGCAGCCAAGACTGCCTTGAATAAAATGTGTTTGCACTGAAAAAAAAAATTTTAAATTACTTGGTCTCTGGTTGCTGTAAAGGTCATCCAAGATGGATGTTCTGTTTATATTGTATAGTATTTCATATGAAATAATTACAGTTCATGAAATGTCTTCCCTAATGTTACTGATTTATAACAGCACATTTGTAACATGGTTTTTATCGTGTCAGTGTACCATATTGTAAATGATGATTACTTGTCATGCTTAGTATAATAACTTAAAAGATTAAAAAAGCACAGGGATTTTTGTAAGTCTATATTTGAAAGTCCCTCCATATGGTAATATTGTGTTCATGTTGTTTATGTAGTGTTGTGTGAAATATCCATTTTGGATTGTGTTACTTTTTAAGATATTAAATAACATTTGGTTATATGTCTAAGTGGATTTTTTTTTTGGTACATGAGAGAAAATACTTTAGGTGAGATCAATTTATTTCTCTCCTCAATATGATTTCACAACAAACTTTTATTGCACAATAAAAATTTTTGTTATTAGAGCTTTTGAATTAAAACAACTAAAAGTAGAAATTTCTGATCAAAATCTTTTTCCAGGAATATTGGGAAAAAAACCACATTTTTAGCTAGCTATTCAAATTTAAAAGAGTGAGGCTTAGAGATGCTTATAATTAAGTTTTCTATATGACATTATAAAGTAATGTGGTTGTTTTTTGTTTTGTTTTGTTTTTTGTGTTTTGTTTTGTTTTGTTTTGTTAGTTGTGTGTCATATCACAACTTCTATCCCCAAATAAACGTGATCCTCTCTCTAGTAAACACTCGGAAGCTGTTCACATCTTCCAATGAGGTACTTACACAAGTTTGGAATGCCTCCATGTTTAATTGCCTTCAGAATGTATTATATGTTCTTGTGACTCTCCTTGGTGGTGGTAAATCTTTGTCCTGGGAGAATGGACTCCATTTTCTTAAACCAAAAGTGATGTGCTGTCAAGCAAACAGTTAAGCTAGGAAACCGCGTTCTTAGTCAAATACAATGTGGAGTTGCGAAGTTGAGCCTGACTTTCTTGTAAAGGCAACACCCCAAGCAGGCGTCCATGAACTGTTTTAAACAATGGCAGTGTCATTTGGATACATAATGGGGAACCCAAGGTGACTAC